>NC_133328.1:546895041-547211401 GCF_042186555.1 Aquarana catesbeiana | reverse complement strand
TGTATGTAAATACCCTTAAATTAAAGCTGAAAGTCTGCAGTTAAAGCACATCTTGTTCATTTCATTTCAAATCCATTGTGGTGGTGTATAGAGCCAAAAATATTAGAATTGTGTCGATGTCCCAATATTTATGGACCTGACTGTATGTCAGCATCTGTATTGCCAGGCCCAGACAGTCGTACTTCCACCACCAGTACTACACAACGTTCCAGTATTCGTGTTAGGCCTCACAGGAGTGGCTTTTCAAAAGGGGAGGCAAATGAAGCAGCAGGAGCATCTTGCCTGTCCTGTTTCAGTGCCTCAGCCAATGCGTTCAGTCAGATCTAGCAGCTGCAAGTGGCCAAGCTTTGATACTTTGACTAGTAGTAGTGCTATGCTAAGGCCACCCTCCAAACAGAAAAGGTCAGGGAGGGAAACTGTTGATGGTTCAAAATCCCCTACTAGCAGAGCTGAGTGGTCTTGCTCTGAGACCAGGAAGCAGTCGGCATCTATTTCATGTCATCACTTTTTTCAGGATCTTCCCCCAAGAACATCCTGCACAATTACTACTAGTGCCAGTTGTATTTTTTACAGGAAAGGCCTGACAGTACCACCAACACAAGCTTTTGATTCTAAACATCCATTTAAGCAGCCTAAAACTGAAATATTAGAATATGAGCAAGATATTTTGCACGCTTATAGTTCCACCACCACCATTCCCATTGGCACCACCATCACCACTGAAAAAATTACATCTGCAGGTCATAGAAGTAATGAGGGAGATTTTTTAGTCCCATTTTCCATTAGCTAGGGAATTCAGCAGGTCCCCCCAACATCTGATGGTGATAAGTCCTCCTTCGCAAACATGGAAGATTCAAATTATACCTTACCTTTTAATCTTGATCAGGAACCAAATATTTATGAGATAGAATATTCCCCTTCCCATATAAAATTTGATTCCCCACTGTTGTATTCCACTGAAAGAACAGCACCGGTGGCACCTGCCTCTCCTGTTCCGGTTGAGTCTCCCATAAACATTAGTCCCGCCAGCACAACTGTTAGTCAAGTAACCTACTTCACTATCCCCGAAATGAGGCCACCTCCTGTTTTATCACAAAAACACAGCAGCATAGCAGAGTGCACAGGCCAAGCTACAACCAAAATTAAGCAAGTTGCTCTAGCATCTGCGGCTGAAAAGGAAACTCTCTCTAAAAAATCTTCACCACATAGTGGCAGCAGCCATCGTTCCAAAATTTGGGAGCATTTTGTGACAGTTGGTGACGGCCACACAGCTGCATGTAAACTATGCAGCAGAGAAGTCAGCCGTGGGAGACTGTTGGGTCATCTCAAGAACGCTGGGATGAAGCAACATATGCTTACTCACCAACAAGGAGAGGGGCGCCTCTGAGTATAAATCATAAATACATTTTATTAAAACAACAATATCCACTCACATGGAAGTTGGAGAAGTTGCATTAGGGTCGGTTGGCTGGGCTGGAGAGATGCGGTGGAACTACAGGTCACAGCGGTTCCTGCAGGGCATGCCAGGTCCAAAGAGGATTAGTTCTTGCAGCCAGGTTCAGTCTCTTGCAGCGAACAGTCCAACACAAATCCTGCTGGGTTGGGAGCCAGGTTATGTCCCAGATGCACAGATAGGGGTTCCAGGGAAGGAAGGGAGAGATGTGTAGGACGCCAGAGCATCCGTTCAGCCGTGCTGCTGCTCACTGATAGAATGGTGTGAAGCCTCTAGGAAGGGAAAAAGGCCGGCCGAGCCGAAGATCTCAAACGAGGCTTGGAGAGCAAGTACAGCGTGGCACCCGGTGATGACGTCACACGCAGGCGACGCGTTTCAGAATAGGCTTGCCATTGGTGGACGAATGGCCGCATTCCTTTGTCAAGCATAGGGAGAGGAGGACACAGTGGGCTTATATAAGCTGAAAAGAGGGGGGGCGGGGCCGGAAAGTCCGTGATTTGCATAAAAAATAGGTAATGGGCGGCATTAGATGGCAGGGGGGATAAAAACAAAAGGACCTTACAATGACATAGTGCAGAAAAAATAAAAGAGAGAATATATGTATATAATTTTACAACAGGGCTCCAATTAAGACAAAACATTGTGAATAAAACCAGGTAAGGTAAGATAAATTCAGGAACAAGCATTTAAAACATCATGATTTATTTCCTCATGATGTTTTAAATGCTTGTTCCTGAATTTATCTTACCTTACCTGGTTTTATTCACAATGTTTTGTCTTAATTGGAGCCCTGTTGTAAAATTATATACATATATTCTCTCTTTTATTTTTTCTGCACTATGTCATTGTAAGATCCTTTTGTTTTTATCCCCCTGCCATCTAATGCCGCCCATTACCTATTTTTTATGCAAATCACGGACTTTCCGGCCCCACCCCCCCTCTTTTCAGCTTATATAAGCCCACTGTGTCCTCCTCTCCCTATGCTTGACAAAGGAATGCGGCCATTCGTCCACCAATGGCAAGCCTATTCTGAAACGCGTCGCATGCGTGTGACGTCATCACCGGGCGCCACGCTGTACTTGCTCTCCAAGCCTCGTTTGAGATCTTCGGCTCGGCCGGCCTTTTTCCCTTCCTAGAGGCTTCACACCATTCTTTCAGTGAGCAGCAGCACGGCTGAACGGATGCTCTGGCGTCCTACACATCTCTCCCTTCCTTCCCTGGAACCCCTATCTGTGCATCTGGGACATAACCTGGCTCCCAACCCAGCAGGATTTGTGTTGGACTGTTCGCTGCAAGAGACTGAACCTGGCTGCAAGAACTAATCCTCTTTGGACCTGGCATGCCCTGCAGGAACCGCTGTGACCTGTAGTTCCACCGCATCTCTCCAGCCCAGCCAACCGACCCTAATGCAACTTCTCCAACTTCCATGTGAGTGGATATTGTTGTTTTAATAAAATGTATTTATGATTTATACTCAGAGGCGCCCCTCTCCTTGTTGTTGTTTTAGCTTGCTGGACCCTGCTTTTGGTTCCTTTGGTGGCCGCCCTGACTGACCTCTTGTATATACTCCCAGTATATATGCATGAACTTACACATGCATTTTTACAGTTTTCAGTTTCTGGACTAATCGGTTTTACTTTCAAGGTAACTGTGCTTTGCGCCTTTTTACTTGTATTATGCTTACTCACCACAGGTCAGTGGTGCTGAGGGAAGAAATGGGTGTGGCTCCTCCATCTACCACAACTAGTACCAGCAGTGTCACAGTCACCGCCACTTCTGGAGCTGCAGGTCATACTAAAATGCAAAATAAATCCATACAGCCCACTATTGAACATTTTGGTGGGTTACATTACCGGGGAATGTCAAAACAGCAGTCCCCGAAACTTACGCACCTCATTGGACAGCTTATAGCTGTTGGGGGTGCTTCTTTCAATTTTGTGGAAGGGGAGGCCTTCAAGCAGCTTATGCAGGCTGTGGCACCATAATACCAGGTCCCTTCACGCACCACATTTAGCAGAACTGTAGTGCCCTCGCTGTACCGTTCATGTGTTGGGGTTTTAAAGGAGTTGCTGGGGAAGGCTGCTGGCCAATCAGTGAACTTTACAACCTATTTATGGAGTGCTCCAAGTGGCCAGCATGCCTTCCTGTCCTTGACTGCCCATTGGTGGCAGTCCAATGTGTCGCAAGATATACAACCACCACAAACAATTGCAAGTTCAAGAAAAACCTCAAGTGCTGTGGCTGCTGCTACACTGCACAAGACAGGATTGCACTCCTTCCTCCACCATGCTGAGGTGATGGATCAGCAGCACACATCACAGAATATTCTAAATGCACTTCAGAAAATGATAGGGAAGTGGCTAGGGGAACAGGCAGGCACGAATGTCAAAATAGGATTTGTTGTTAGTGATGGTGGAGCTTACATGACAAAGGCTATCCGTGATTGAAGATTTGTCAGTGTGCACTGCTGTGCACACATCCTGCATCTAGTCGTTAGGTCTGCTCTCGATGATAACACTAATGCCCCGTACACACGGTCGGACTTTGTTCAGACATTCCGACAACAAAATCCTAGGATTTTTTCCGACGGATGTTGGCTCAAACTTGTCTTGCATACACACGGTCACACAAAGTTGTCGGAAAATCTGATCGTTCTGAACGCGGTGACGTAAAACACGTACGTCGGGACTATAAACGGGGCAGTGGCCAATAGCTTTCATTTCTTTATTTATTCTGAGCATGCGTGGCACTTTGTCCGTCGGATTTGTGTACACACGATCGGAATTTCCGACAACGGATTTTGTTGTCAGAAAATTTTATAGCCTGCTCTCAAACTTTGTGTGTCGGAAATTCTGATGGAAAATGTGTGATGGAGCCCACGCACGGTCGGAATTTCCGACAGCAAGGTCCTATCACACATTTTCCGTTGGAAAATCCGACCGTGTGTACGGGGCATTACAGTGGAAGGTTAGCAGCACTTCTAGAGTTATGCCACAAAATTGCTGGTCACTTCCACTGTAGTGTGAAGGATAGCCACCTTCTCAGGCAGGAACAGAGAAAGGCAGGCCTCATGGAGCACTGCCTCAAACAGGATGTTGGAACAAGGTGGAACTCCACCTTACATATGCTAGAGGGTATACTTGAGCAACAGAGGGCAATTCACGCAATGGCATGCAAACATTTTATTGGTATTGCTAGACCACTAGACAGGGAGGACTGGGTCATGATTGACCAAGTTGTCACAGTGCTCAGGCCTTTTGAGGATGTTACTGACAATTTAAGCCAAGAGAGTGCTAGCCTGGCACAAGGGGTTCCCCTCTTTGCACACCTTTCAAATAAAATTGATTCCTTTCTTTTCAATAGGGAACGATTGCCTGGCGCCAATAATCTTGCTGAAGTTGATGCCCTTCTGAGGAGGCTGAAGGAGCAACTCAGTTGGCAAATTAAAAGAGCTCATCAACTCTCACCCTGAATTCATGTTAACCACAATTTGTGACCCCAGAATAAAAGGCAAACTAGCACTCTGCAAAAATACTCTCACCACCTGGAGGGATAGATTGATAGAGAGGGTACATGAGAGGGGAAGGAAAATGGGAATACAGTTAAAGGAGGGAGAATGAGGATGAGCTGGAGATGTCTAATGATACTCTGTTACCTGATAATAGCAGCACTGCTGCCAGTGCTCACTCCACCAGAGCATCAGCTTTTTGGGCTGAGGCACTTGACAGTTTGGTGGGACCCATTAAACAGCCCC
Organism: Aquarana catesbeiana; assembly: GCF_042186555.1. Classification (NCBI taxonomy): domain Eukaryota; kingdom Metazoa; phylum Chordata; class Amphibia; order Anura; family Ranidae; genus Aquarana; species Aquarana catesbeiana. Next base: position 547,206,194 of record NC_133328.1, on the reverse strand, counting down.
CTAGAAAAGAAAAAACTGCTGGTGACATAGTTAGGGCTTACCTAGCGGAACCTCCTTTGCCCCCCAGTACAGATCCATTGAGTTTCTGGGATGAAAATAAGGGTGTGTGGCCTGCTTTGTCCTCGATAGCCCAGGAGCTTCTTTCCTGTCCCTCAACCACGGTCCAGAGTGAGCGGGTGTTTTCTGTAACAGGAAATATATTATGCCCTCAGCACTCACAATTGCCCCCCCAGCTTGGCTTTTTTAAAAATCAACCTGCCAAATCTTGGTTACCCTGCTCTTGACTTTGATGCTGAATAAAAAAAAATAATACTCAATCTACATCATCCATGGTAACATAATCTCCACCTGACCCAGTCCCACCGTCTCCCTTAAGGTCATCATTCCATGCCAAATCATCACATGTCCCACCCTGACCATTTCCGTGAGGGCTTAAATGTCAGATATGGTAGCTACTGCATGTCTGACCTGTACCATCCTAACAAATTTAATGAACATCTGAGATGGTCGGGTTCAAAAGAAAGTTCCATTTGGTTTGTGATGATTTGGCATGGAATGATCCCCTACTAAGTCCCACCTCATACCTCCTGCGCTGCTATTATACTGCCCAAGGTTTTAGCTACAGGTCTGATAGTATAACTTAAATAGTTGTCCTTTTGAGACAACTGTGTCATTTAGTAGCATAATAAATAAATGGGACAGCTGTATCATTTGTACATTTAAATAAAAACTTTAAACCATTCAGTTTGTGAAACTTACCTGCTGCAATAGTCCTGCTATTTCCACTCCCCCTGCCTTTTTCGCGAATCTCGAATACCTAGGACACTGGAACACAAACGCATTGCCTTAAGTTCCATATAAGCAGCACCATGAAGGTGAAAGGCAAACCGTTTGAAGGCAGTCAGTGCACACATGGTCATGCAATATATGAGGAAAGCACAGACCACGCATGAGTGCAAACAGCACCTTGGAGGATTGCCTCATGTCAGGGTTTCACTACCTGGACAGGTGTCAAAACTTTCTCAAGCAGCTGTATTTATTTACTTATAAGAAAGAATGTTATACAATTATTCCAGTCATTTCCATAATTTAAACAGTGCACTTTAAACATAATTACCATTGGATTTTCTCCTAGTTAGTTACAAACCATTATTTTTATTTTTTAAGTTAAATCTGTTTTGTTTTGGTTGTTTTGTTATGTAGCTTGCCAACCAGGCTGCTTGCTTGCTTACTAATCCTGTACTTGTAGTACTGGTGGTGGCAACAGTGCTTATATACTGCTATATATGCTGCTAATATACATACAGACACAGGAAATGAAGGCCTACATTGGTACTCGGAGTCTCCCATACTGACACCACCAAAATGTTTTTTCTTTCCACCCTCTGATAGCACCTACATCGTGGCAAGGAGATTTTGCTGCTAATATATCCACTGAACAAGTAAAAAGGCGCAATGTGCAAATACCTCAGAACGTAGTACCCAATAGTCCAGGGGCATGGATGTATGTACATATTTGTACACTAGTGGTGTAAAATCACTATGTCAGTCAGGGCAGCCACCAAGAAACCAAAAGCGAGTTCCAATAGCTGAGAAAAAACAAGGAATAGGGGCGCCTCTGAGAAATTATCATAAAACAAACTTTATTACAATCATAATATCCACTCACATGAAAGAAGGAGGAGTCATATACAGGAGCATGATCAGGGCTGAGGAGATGATAATGTAGGACTGTAGCCAGAAGCAGTTTCAGTGTAGCTGATACACAATCAGGTCCAGGCAGGCAGGGGTACAGATGGCTGGGCACAAACACACACAGATGTAGTTCAGTGTCCCTGGCAGGTGGTAACTGCAGTCCAGTCGAGAGTGGGAGATCAATCAGATGATGACATAGATGTCAGTGGGAAAATCTATGGTGGGATCTTTTTTGAGCTTATGATATGTGGTCTTATCAGAGAGGAGTCTACTGACTTCTTTGATGTAATCCGCTTTGTTGAGCAAAACTATGCCTCCCCCTTTGTCAGCGGATTTAATAATTACATCTGGAGTGTGAATTAGAGAATCTAAGGCATGAATTTCTGAAGGGGAAAGGTTATGTATATGGGGTGGTACGTGAGATGAAGACTGGCAAAGTTTAAGAAAGTCAGCATAGACTACTCTGTAAAAACTTTCCAGATAGGGGCCTTTGGATTGAGCGGGATAGAAAACAGATTTAGATTTGAGGGATGAATGTGTTATAAAAAAAAATTTCAATCTATCTTCCCTCCAGCTTTCCCCTGCTGACATTAGCTTACTAAGCAAAGGACTCAATTTCGCTCCCATAAATAAGCCCAACCCCTTTCTTATATTTAAAGACCTCAATAGGTATATTCGGAATTTGACCTTAAAAAGGTTTTTTCTTGCCAAACAGAACAAACCCAATACAAATACCATTGATCTTCCTTCAGTTATCCCTTCCCCAGACTTTTTTGAATATGATGGTGACATTATTGATGTTTTAGAATCTCTCACTGATGAAGAAGTCACTCTTAGTCTCTTCACACAGCACCTTGCCACCTCCCCACCCATAACACATTCATTCCTCCAACCGATTGTCCAACAGTTACCTTCCTACATCAGAGACGGCACACACCTCCTAGAATTACTTGCACCCTACAAGTGGGAATCTTCCTACATATGGCTGTCTTTAAACGTCACTTCACTTTATACTTCCATTCCCCATCAATTTGGCTTATTAGCCCTAGAATTCTTTCTTGCACAGGATCCTTTCATGAATCCCAGACAGGCCGCATTTATTTTGGAGGCTGCCAATTTCTGCCTGACTCACAATTATTTTGACTTTGATAGCAAATTCTACTTACAAATATAAGGGACTGCCATGGGAGCCAACTTCGCTCCCTCATACGCCAACCTAGCCATGGGCTACTGGGAAGAACATTACATCTCACACAACAATCCCTACTCATCCCACATTGTATTTTTTGGCCTTTATAGACGACCTAATCGTAATCTGGGACAGCTCCACCGATTCCATTACCTCATTTGTAGATCATTGCAACCATAACCCCTACGGTTTATCTTTCACACATGTCTCTGATTCCAGCGGTTTGGCCTTTTTGGACCTGGAATTGAGCCATGTGGGTGAAACCATCATTGCCAAGAATTACACAAAACCCACAGCTGGCAACTCTTTTCTACACTACAAGAGTTGCCACTACCCAAAATGGACCAATAACATACCCAAAGGCCAGTTTTGTCATCTAAGACAAAATTGTACCCTAGACACTGACTATAAAAGCCAGAGCATCACACTAAAAAAGAAGTTTGCCGATAAAGAATACCCTAAAGAGTTAGTGGATCAAGCTTGTGACCTCTATTCCAAAGGCAAACCTACCAAAAAAGAAAGGGAAGTCACACTAGATCACTCTGAGATTTATAACTACCTTCAATTTTCAATACAAAAAAATGGAAAATATTTTGTATAAACATTGGAATATCCTGCAACAAGATCCTCTCCTCAAAACCATTCTCCCACCCATACCTAGGATTACCTACCGCAAAGCCCCATCTCTGAAAAACAAAATCGCTCCGAGCAAATTTCCTTCAGACCAGACTGCTCCCAACCCCATTAATCTCATACCCTTAGTGGGCATGTATCAGTGTAAAAAGATCCGCTGCAAAACTTGTTCGTTTGTTCAGCATGGAAAAAAATCCTTTGATTCTAAAGGCAAAACATACCCACTAGATCAATTTTAAAGCTGCTCATCTGAGTTTGTTGTATATGGTTTAAAGTGCCCTTGTGGGTTGATTTATGTGGGATGAACCATCTGCCCCCTGAGGCAACGGTTTGGACAGCACCGACGACTCATTGAGGGTGGCAAAGACTTACATAGCGTCCCCCGTCACTTTGCTGAGCATCACAAAAAATCCACCATTGGTCTTGAAGTTTGGGTCATCAAGCAAATCTCCAAATCTATGACCCAAGCTGAATGTTTTAAAAAACTGTGCGCGAGAGAGACTTTTTGAATATATTGCCTTGATGTCCTCTCGCCCGGCGGCCTCAATGAAGGTATAGAAATAGCCACAGTACTATAGTATTTCTTGCTCCACATTTTATTTTCCATTGGGGCCTATACTATGTATTCTGATGATACCATACTTTTAAATAATTTATATTTATATGTATATTCTTGTCATTTTCATCACAGGTTTCATTTTCTTTACCTTTTTTAAATTTATGGGGGTGGCGGGTTCGCTCCTGGCGTCTCCAGTAAGTATTGGTAACTCAGGAGGTAGCATGATGTTATGTTTTTTTTCCTTTCCCGCCCCCCCTTTTTTTCCCCCTCCCTTTCCCGCCCCCCCCTCCCCCCTCCCATCCCACCTCTTTTCCTTCCCCCCTCCCCTTTTCCCTTACTACAGTCCCTCTCATTTTTTTCATTTTTTACCTACCCTAGATGCCCCATATAAAGTTTTTATCGCATCAGGTTGACTGTCTCTTATTACATGTCACCATTTATATACATATATATTTTTATATCCAAATTTCATATCTTTCATACATATATCAATATTTATCTCCTATTTCCCCTTCCCCCTCCTTTTTAGATTCCTATTTATCTATCACATATACCTATTTTATATGGCATCCAGCATGCATCTCTGGTTTATATGGATTATGTATCTCTCTCTTGCAACATTGTGTCTTTAACTTAATTTTGTGTTTTTTCCATACTCCCCAGCTATATATTTATTTTTATATATATATATATTTTTTTTTTTACTCATTACTGTGTCTCTATACCACTGCCTTTGTTGCTTTTCAGTAGTCATCATTTTTAATTTTCAATTTTTAATTAATGTTAATGCCCCATTCCATATTTCCTCTGGTCCATCCCCCTCCCCCTTGTGTATTTTTTCTGTGTCTCCATTCATGTTCTAGCCCCTTGTTCCACCTATATCATACTTCCCTGTGTCTTGAGAACCCATCCTTGAGAAAGGAATGCGGCTATCCCATCCATACATAGCCAACTATTTCAGAAACGCGTTGCATGCTGATGACGTCACAGATCAGCGCCGGCCTGTGTCTGCACTCCAAGCCTCGCTCTCGATCTACATACACGGCCGTGTCTCTCCCTCCACTACACAGGGACAGTGCGAACGCTGTGGAGATACAGCACAGCTCAGCCATCCGCCCGGACATCCTTCCCCCCTCTTCCCACTGACATCTATGTCATCATCTGATTGATCTCCCCCTCTCCACTGGACTGCAGTTACCACCTGCCAGGGACACTGAACTACATCTGTGTGTGTTTGTGCCCAGCCATCTGCACCCCTGCCTGCCTGGACCTGATTGTGTATCAGCTACACTGAAACTGCTGCTGGCTACAGTCCTATATTATCATCTCCTCAGCCCTGATCATGCTCCTGTATATGACTCCTCCTTCTTTCATGTGAGTGGATATTATGATTGTAATAAAGTGTTTTATGATAATTTCTCAGAGGCGCCCCTATTCCTTGTTTTTTCTCTGCTAATATATCCAGTCCACCAAAATATTCATGAAGTCTCCAGACCACAGTGTTGGCAACATGGCACTTGTAATTTGCCACTCTGGAAAGCCAATACCCATGACAAGAAAGGAAAGACTGTAACTGCTTTGCTGTGAGTCAGAAATAGGTGAGTAACTGCTCAACTGTCCACTTACTCCCCCATCCATCATTGATTTCCATTCATTTATGTACCTCTTGTTTTATTTGCCAATTTAGTAAAAGTACCACTGGAATGAGTGGATGAGGATTCTTTATGACAGAATCCTACAAGTCGAAGACTACACAGGTATGTATTAACCATACACATCTTTTAGGATGTATGAATAATGGCAAACTTGTATGTAGGGATGCACCGATAGCGGTATTGGATACGAGTAATTTTTTATCTGTACTCGTCAATACCAAATACCATTCAGGTGCATCCAGGTGCCGTGCGGGAGCATAACGCCGGCTTCACAGCTTATTAGGAAGCCGGGCCTCCTGAATTCTTGATTGGCAGGGAAGCCAGCGCCAAGCTCCCTTGCGGCACCTGGACACAGGTAATGGTATTAGGTATTGACAAGTACAGATAAAAAATTACTCATAACCAATACTGGTATCAGTGCATCCATACATAGAGGGAATCTCAAGTGATGCATGTTCCTTTCAAACATAAAATCCAGACAGCTGTATAGAACACTTATACACTCGTGACGACTAATATTATTTCCATTTCTATTACTGCAACTTTGAACTACAACATATAATGATCTGGAAAAAGAAAGAGCATACTAAGGTCAGTGAGGCAGTATAATACCTAGCTAAATCTAAATGAAGTTGTTGGTGGCACTGGCAACTGGCAAGGATGTTCTTTTAACTGTTTAAGTTGATTACCACGTGTGATAGTGAATTATTATTAAGCAACCAGATATGTAATGAAGTGTAAAATATCACATAATAATCAATATATAAGCACTAAAGTATGCTTTTTATTAGGCGAAAATTATTTGTATTTATTTACACAAACAAAAGTAGAAAAGAAAACATGTATGTTAACACGTATTCATATACAACCATTAGCAAAAAGGTGAGCTGAGCTGCCTTGGGTCCTGGGACAGAGGAAGAATTAGCCCTCAGGTTTCCAAAGAAGAGGGTTCTCTGCTGCTCTGAGTTGCAGAGGAGATCCCAGGCAATGGAGCATTGTGCCTGGAAATTGCTTCCAGAAAAGAGAGTCTCAAATGCTCCATTGCCTGGTTTTGCTGTTGGTTTATCCAGGCCAACATAATTTCTATATGGTCAGTCTGTTGCCTGACTGCAAGTTAAATGGTTATGGGAATGTCCCATGACATTCTTCTGTTGTCACTTGCCAGCCTCCAAAACTTCTGTGAGCACCCTCTGAAACACTGCGTCATGGACAGTTGCTGGGCCAGGCGGTAATGCAGTAGGTGTCGGTGGCATCTGGGTAGGAGGAGGCAACAGCTGTGGCTCCTGCAGTATAGGCACACCAGGGGTAGCATCAAATGGTAGCAGGATGCAGAAGCTTGGCCCATGACCTCCTCCTCTGGCCATGGGGAGAAGGCAGGAGTCTGGGGAATCACAGGGGTCAGCTCTGGCTCATTCTGAAGCTCAATGCCCTCGCAAATAAGGACAGGTGAGCGAGGCGAGCTGCACTGCGCTCTCCCTTCTGGCTGGTCTTGTTGATCTGAGATAGATGAGATAGCCAATGTTGATGATAGCATTCAAAGAAATGGATTTCTAGAGATTAGAATTGAAAGTAGTAGTAATAATGAATTATGCAGAGTATGAAAGATTGGGTGGGGTAGGGGGGATAAGTTGCATTAATGATTAAGAGAGAATCCCAAAAAGGTTTATCTAGCAAAATACAGTTAAAACTTATTTTGCATAATCTCTACCCATTAGTGTAAATAGTTATTATTCATGTGACTCCTTGGCTCTCTCCTCTGCCCGGCTGACAGCTATAGCGGGCAGGGCCAAGCACTCCCGCTTACATCAGCTGGGTATAAGGGGAAAAGAGGAGAGAGAGCCGAGGAGTCACGTGATCGCCAGGAGCCCCTCTGATAAAGGTACCGATTGGCATATTTTTCATATAAGACAGACACAGGGACACTTATTGTTATGTGACAGAGGAGACGGGATTATTTTATTGTAGATATGAGAGCAACAGGAGGGGAGGGGGTGGGCACAGACATGAGTAGACAGGCGGGGGGAGGGGGGAGAGGGCAGAGAAGAAGACAGATAAGTACAGACTCAAAGCAGTGCATCAGATGATGGTGACACAGGGCTCAGTAGCCATGATATAATGTGGTCAGTTTACGGAGGGGAGGGGTATAGCCAGGATCAGGCATGTTTTTTAGGTAAGGGGCCAAATTACACAGCACAAGCACTGTGTTTTAACCACTTAAGGACCTGGCCTATTTTTCAGACTCAACTTACATATGCGTTTGCTTCTGTGAGCAAACTTGGCGGGACGGGGCGCTTTAATTTTTTTTTTTATTATTAATTTTACTTTCTTTTTTTTTTTTTTGACACTGTCCTTTAAAAAAAAAAAAAATATCACTTTTTTTCCTATTACAAGGAAGGTAAACATCCCATGTAATAGAAAAAAAGCATGACAGGACCTCTTTAACCAATTCAATTTTGCATTTTCACCCCCTTCCTGCCCAGGCCAATTTTCAGCCTTTAGCGCTGTCACACTTTGAATGACAATTGCACGGTCATGCGACTTTGTACCTGAATTAAATTTTGATAACTTTTTTCCCCACAAATGGAGCTTTCTTTTGGTGGTATTTGATCACCTCTTTATTTTTTATTTTTTGCACTATAAACAAAAAAAGACCGACAATTTTGAAAAAAACACATTTATTACTTTTTGCTATAATATCCCAATTTTTTAAAAAAAAACTATTTTTTTTCTCAGTTTAGGCCGATATGTATTCTTCTACATATTTTTGGTTAAAAAAAAATCACAATAAACATATATTGATTGGTTTGCGCAAAAGTTATAGCGTCTACAAAACAGGGGATAGATTTATGTCCTTTTTTTTTTACTACTAATGGCGGTGATCTGCAATTTTTATCATGACTGTGACATTGCAGCGGACAGATCGGACAATTTTGACACTATTTTGGGACCACTGACATTTATAAAGCGATCAGTGCTATAAAAATGCATTGCTTACTGTATATATGTCACTGGTAGGGAAGGGGTTAACACTAGGGGCACTGAAGGGGTTAAATGTGTGTCCTAAGGAGTGACTCTAACTGTGAGGGGAGGAGACCGATCTGTGTACCTATATACAAGGAACATACGATCAGTTCTCCTCTCCCCTGACAGGACATGGATCTGTGTGTTTACACACACAGATCCACGTCCCTGCTCCACGTCCCTGCTCTGTGATGAGCAATCGCGGGTGCCCGGCAGACATCGTGGCTGCCGGGCACGCGCACTGGGTCCCCAGTGATGCGGCGAGTATGCGCGGAAGGCAAGGACGTCATATGACGTCCGCCCGGAGGGAGGAAGGGTTCCTGCCACCGTCATTTTACAATACGGCGGTAGGCAAGTGGTTAATGTGAGATCTGGGGTCAAAAAGACCTCAGATCTCATATTTACACTAAAATGCAATAAAAATAAAATAAAAAAAGAAATGTCATATTTTTTTTCCCAAAAAAATAATAAAAAATCCCCTTTAAGACTGGAGGGCGGAAGTGCCTGTCATGGAAGAGGACCCGATCATCTCCACTGCTATCGACAGCAGCGAATGGAGCGCAGCGGCCCTCTCCTGCCCCCAACAAAAAGTGAACTTGCGGCAAATCCGCTGCAGAGACCACTTTTATCTGAAAGAGGACCGCCCGCTGAAGAGGATTCCTGGGTTATGGCAGCAATGTGTTGTTAGGTTATTTTAACAAATGCTTTAAAGAATTTTTTTTTGTTCTTGTCTTCATTACATATAGCAAATGTTTTATTTTCGCTATTCTTTTCTAAGTTCCATCCTAGTTATTTGTGGCCGATTGTAGTGGAGGATACTAAGACCAGATGCATTTCCAAATATTGTAGAAATAGAGTAAAACAATTATAGGTTACACATACAAACAGTGGGGTCTATTTACTAAAGGGAAATCCACTTTCCACTACAAGTGCATTTGGAGGTGCAGTCACTGTAGATCTGAGGGGGACATGCAAGGAAAATAAAAAAACGGAATTTTTGCTTGTATATGATTGGATGATAAAATCAGCAGAGCTTCCCCTCATTTCAGATTTTCCCCTCAGATTTACAGCAACTGCACTTCTGGGGAGGACATCCCCTCCCGCTGTTTGTAATAACAGTTTAGCGGCTGCTTAGCCGCATCAGTTGTTATTATAAGAAAGCCGACATCTGCTCTAAAGAATGGTACCGGGGTGATGTCTGCAGCTGCAAGCATCACCCCAGTACAACACCTTGAAGCACTACCAGTAATATTGGTAAGTTTGTGAATGATACCGATTATTACAAAGAAGTGACTATCGGCCACCAATAATCGGTCGACCCCTGTGTGTGTATGAACCTGAAAATGGATGGTTGTAAAATTGCTTTTTCTGTGTTTTATCATGCCTGTGTGTAAATTGTGGATGATGATGGTGCTTTGTGTCCTGGTTGTTCATATTGGCAGCTTGTGTACTCTACTTATGTTGAGGAGTAATGGGCCGCTGCTTTCTGCCAGAAGCTGACACTGGAGGGTGCGGGATACGGCTCAGGCTTTCTGTTAAAGTTATAATAAAAGAGTTAAGGTAACCACTTCTGGACCAAGCCTATTTCTGACAGTTATTGTTTACATTTTGAAATCATTAATTTTTTGCTGGAAAATTACTCAGAACCACAAACATTATATATATTGTGTTAGCAAAGAAATGGCGGTCGTTGCAATATTGTAGGTCACATGGTATTTGCGCAGCTGTCTTTCAAACGCAATTTTTGGGGATAAATTAACTGAATTAAAAAATAAAATTAACAGTAAATTTATTTAGCCCAGTTTTTTGGGATATTATGAAAGATGATGTTATGCCAAGTAAATAGATACCGAACATGTTACAGTTTAAAATTGCAAACACTAATGGAATGGAGACAAACTACAGTACTTAAAAATCACTATAGGCGAGCATGGAATTGTTTTTACCGATTACCAGTTTAGAGTTAAAGAGGAGATCTTTTGCTATAATTATTTCTCTCGCTGTAAAGATTGCGGCGATTCCTCACATGTGTGATTCGAACACCGTTTACATTTGGGGGCGCGACTTACGTATGTGTTTTCTTTGGTGGCCAAGCATGCGGGGCACTTACAAGTTTTTTTTTTTGTTCTTATTTATTTATTTTTTCCACTGTCTCTTCCACTGTGGATTTTTTCATATCGGCGCCATTGGCAGCCAAGTAAACGAGTATGTCACTTCTGGATTACTACATTGGAGACTCGATTGAAGCCGATTCCGGCTTTACATGTCGGCTGGTCGCTCTGGTCTCCCGGTGGGACTGGAGACCCGTGCGGAAGGTGGAAGGCAGCGGGAAGGGGGGGTGCGTTCTCTCCCGCTCCTTATGATAACAGCCGAGCTGCTGCTGAGCCGCATCGGTTGCTATCATGACAAAGCCAACCACCAGCAATAAAAAACGGTACTGGGTTGAAGGCTGCAGCTGCATATCACCCCGGTACAACCACTTCCACTAAGCGCTGCACAGATACATCATTTTGCGGGAAGTGGTATGCTACAGGACTTATTTGAGCTTTAATTAATAATATTTTTTTCTTTGCACGGTGTGCCATTAATTGGCTGGGAACAGTCAGCTAATCTCTCAGCCAAAGAATGGACGGCAGGTTTGTTATCCGGCTTCTGCAGCACAGTAGAAGCCAGATGTCGTAAATCTGACTTCAGAGCAAAAAAGGATCCTAGCAAGTCCCAGGTAAGAGGACAATTCCTTGCTAAACGGTTTGTGCTTTAACAGCCCCCCTCTTTTATTTCTCAATACCATTCTTACATCAGTTTCCTCAATCCCCCTGCATATCACAATTCCCCCTTTACATCACAGTTTACCCTTCACAGTAGTGTTATGAACCCCCCTTCACAACGGTATCTTGATTCTTCTCCCCCACCTTCACAGCACCTCCCCACAGCTGTGTCTTCTGCCCCCTTTCACATCTCAACCCCCTGCAACTCTGCCCTCCTTCACATCACAGCCCCTGGCCCCTTCTGGCCCCCTTCACATTACACAGCCCTCACACCTCTGCCCCCCTTCACATTACCCAGCCCCCTGTCCCTGTGGCCACCTTCACATTACACAGCTCATTGCCCCTCTGGCCCCCTTCACATTACACAGCCCCCTGCATCTCTGGCCCCCTTTACATTACACAGCACCTTAAATCTCTGCCAGTTTCACATCTTAACCCCACCCACAGCTCAGCCCCATCACAATACAGCCTCCATAGCTCTGCCACTTGCGACCTTATTTGGGCTCACAGAGCTGAAGACACAGTGGGAGACACAGCAGCACTGAATAGTGGGCAGGAGCGAGAGGTGCTGAAGTTAACCAGCAGGTGATTGGTTGCTAGGGCTGCCTAGCAACCAATCACCTGCTGGTTAACATGGAAAGTTATCTTCAGAAGCTCCGTTCTTGCCCAATATTCAGGGCTGCTGTGTCTCCCGCTGTGTCTCTGGCTCTGTGTGCAGAACAGTTCTGCCTCCTGCTCCCTGCACCGCTGTGATAGTGACAGCAGCTGAGGCAGGGAGACAGAACTGGCACCTAAATGGCTGGACTGTGGCGGTCCGAATGGCACAGTGACTCGGTCTGCATTCGGCCCACAGTCTGCCATTTAGTGATGTCTGCTTTAAATGTTAAATAGATGTTTGTTATTATTATGCTTCGTGTTAGGTACTAATAACTGCCAGAATATTGAGGGCAGGAACTTGGAGCTGATCCCTTCACAGATGATGTTGCTCGATCAGGAAAACATGAATGTAAAGCAAAACATAAGTCTCACATGCGTAGTCGTAAAAAAAAAAAAATAGTGAGCTGGAAACAACCATATAACTTCAATATATAATGCTATATTTCATTTTACTCACCAGCACTCTGATGCTCGACTGGACCCTTGCTGCTGACTCCAGGGACATCCTCATCTGCAAGCAGGCCATCTCTCAGCTCCCACCTCCCACTGTCTGAAGACCACAGCCTTTCCTGCAGTAGACTGGGCCAGAAGATGCTTCTCTATCTTTTTATTGGCTGACGACCGACAATCATAAAACCTGCAAATGAGAAAAAGATATAGTTAATACAAGTTAAAATATTATTTTACATGTTACTTTTCTGTATGTGTCTGTGCCAAATAAATGTTTTTGTTACGTTCAACTCAGTTTACTTTTTATTGACTAGACTAAGACTACTATACTGTGTATTTTTCACATATATATGTTGTTTTCTAAGAGTGATATAATATTTGAATAATTATCTGTGCCTGACGCCAGTGGCGGCCCTGCAAACCTTGGAGACTGCATTCACTGAGTACAGGACTCGTTCCCAGGCTGCTCTCTTCGCAGAGGTTGAGACATTTAGGCTGAAGAGTCTCACTTTGTCTCTGTTCACTGCAGCAACCAGTGCAGAATTCTCCTCTGGGGTAAATATGGGCCCCTTGATCTTCTCTGTTTCTTGGTTCACTGGCACTGCTGCAGGTCGGCGTCAGCAAGCTCTTCTGATGTAGGGGGGGACACATGCCTCCTTTTTTGGCCATGCTCCTGCTCCACTCCACCTGCCTGGGCACGCTCTGTTCCATGCCTTGGCTCTACTCCACGCCTCCGTTCACCTCCACTCCTCCTCTCTCCTCCATGCCTCTCCCTCCCTCCTTGCCTCCTCTTCCCTCCAAGCCCTCCTCCCCTACACTCCTCCTCTCCCCTCCAAGCCCCTCCCCTACACTCCTCTCCCCTCCACGCCCTTCCTCCCCTACACTCCTCCTCTCCCCTCCACGTCTCTCCTCCCCTACACTCCTCCTCTCCCCTGAGTCCTATCCTCCATTCCTCCACTCCCCTCCACTCCACTTCATTCCTCCGCTCCCCTCCACTCTCACTCACACCAACAACTCTCATAATAACACCAACATTCTCACTCACAAGACTCACACATCCATTCTCACTCCCAGGCATTCTAATTTCACCAAAAGCACCAAACCACACAAAAACAACCACAATTCCAACAATACCACTCTCTGCTCTGCTCTCTGCTCCTCCCTCACCATACCACTGTACTCCCTCTCAAAATGGCGTACAGAGGCAGAGGCTATAGCTGCGTGTCAATAACTAAAGTTAAATATGAGATTTTGCATTGTTACGAATAACCGCAATGTATTTAGAAAAGTATAAATCCATTTGAAGCATGTTAGGCAGCGCCATTGTGAGAGAGACATGTAAAATTATGAATCAAAGAAAAAAAACAGTTACAAATGTACGAATCCATTTGAAGCACGTTAGACAGCACCATTGTGAGACACGTAAAATTACAAATCAACTAACAAAAAAGGTTACGAATGTACAAATCCATTCGAAGCACATTAGGCAGCGCCATTGTGAGAGAGACACAGAAAATTACGAATCAACATGAAAAAAAAAAAGTAGGAGTTGTGTCCAGAATCAACGAAAAACACTCTACCGAAAGTATGAATTATAAAACAACTAAAAAAAGGCTTACAGAAATACGAATCATTCCGATTCAACGAAAAATGTCGCTTGTGAAAATACGAATTAGTCTGAACACAAAAAATCCCGTTTTGCGAAATTACAAATGTTTACGAATCAACGGCACCGAAAAGAACGAAACTAAACTAAACTAAACTAATTTTTCCATTGTGCACAAGTCTACTGACTAATGTTTATTGCCCTAATACCAAACAGGTCGCCTTCCTGCAAAAGGTCACTATGAAATTCACATTGTTCCAGTCGGGGCACCTAATACTGGGAGGTGCTTTTAACATCCCTCTAGACCCCCTGGTAGATACCTCCACGGGTACCACCTCCCTTCCTTTCTCTGCCTTACGCCGAAAAAAATTCCAGTTGGCCTCCCTTACCTTACATGACACTTGGAGGACCCTTTATCCCCGGGACCGGGGCTACGCTTTTTTCTCTTCTCCACACAATCGGTATTTGAGGCTATATTAGCTCTTTATACCCCAATTGGACTTGCTTTACCTCCATAGCGCTTCTATCGAGAGTATGGTACTGTCAGACCATCATCCTATCACAATTATCTTGGTATTTCCGTAAACAGTAATTTCCACCAAACTTTGGAGAATGGATGCGTCTCTTCTGGCGGATCCTGGTGACTTCGTTACTTTAAAACAAGAAATCAGGGACTTTTCCCACTGTAATGATACACCTGATGTTTCTCCCATGACGCAGTGGGAGGCTCACAAGTCTGTCATCAGAAGTCAGTTACTTTCCATCTCAGCACGGAAGAAAAAAAGAACATCAAGCTTGGGAATTGGAACTATACTCGCACATTGGAAGCTCAACATAAATGTACTCTAGCAATCAAAGCGTCACAGGTTCTGGTGGAAACAGATTCATTTTTATTGGAAGAATTATTCAAAAGGGTGTGTCGCCGTAATGTCTTTTCTCAAAGACTGATCTATGAACAGGGAAAGAAACCCGGCAGACTATTGGCCAGGGCTACTCAGCAACGTAAGATTGCTTCCACGATCCACCATATGTAGACACTTCGGGCAAGACCAATTCTAAAAATGAAGACATTGCCCACCAGTTCCAGTGGTTTTACAGTAACTTATATCATCTCCAGTCAGGGAACTTAGATCCTACATTGTCTACTAAGCGTTCCTGAGTCGCTATAGTCCTTCTGCCTTATCAGTAGCTGACCCCCAGACTCTGGAGGCTCCTTTGACATCAGAGGAATTTGTGGAGGCACTCAAAGCCGCAAAACTGGGCAAGAGCCCAGGCCCAGATGGCTTCACAGCTCTTTATTATAAGAGCTTTTCAGATCTTCTAGCACCAAGCTTTCTTAAAGCATTCAATTTGTTTTCCACCAATCCCTGCGGATCAGAGAGGCTACTGGGTGCTTACGTTTAAGTGATCCCCAAGGGTGGGAAAGACCCCACTAATATAGCTATCCTCCAATCTCCCTTCTTAACGTGGATGTTAATGCGTGTTAGGGACAACACAATCAAAGCATTACATTCACCCAACAGGAGGGCTTCTTTCTGGCACGGGATGTTGAGAAGGCATTTGACAGAGTGGCCTGGGATTATATGGACGCAGTTCTAAACTAAATAGGGCTTAGGTCCGTGTGCAGGCCTTTATCCTGTCACTATACTCTAACCCTAGAGGTAAAGTCAAAGTTAATGGTCACCTGTCGGTCACCTAACGGAACCAGACAAGGATGCCCTGTCTCTCCCCTGCTCTATATCCTTACGTTTGAACCCCTCCTTGCTGTGTTTGGGCCAACCCAGATATTAAGGGCATCTGGGTGCGTGAACGTGAATTCAAGATTGCGGCTTTTGTGGACATTGTTCTTCTCTTTCTCTCCTCTCTGCCAACGTCTTTACCCAATCTTTTGCAAGTTCTTGAACACTTCAAACTCCTATCAAATTTAAAAATCAATTATTCTAAATTGTTTGCATTGAATGTGTCCTTACCCTCAGAACTGGCCAACCAATGCCAACTTAACTTACCTTTTTGGTGGAAAGCAGATGCCATTACATACCTGGATATCCAGCTTCCTGCTAAACTCTCAGAGCTTTTCAGTAGAAACTTTTTGGTCGAACTGCAAAGTATCCAAAAGTGGGACAAATCCACCATCTCCTGGTTTGGACTATCATCTATTCTTAAGATGACAATTCTCCCATACTTGCTGTATAATATTCAAACACTACCAATACGCTTGCCACTCTCCTTTTTTGGGCTATAAAAGTCCATATGTAGGACTTTCCTATGGCGCAGTAAACCTACAAAGATAAATTGGATGAAGCTGGTGCTGCTTAAAGCCTGTGGAGGAATTGGCCTCCTCGATATACAACATTATTACTGGGCACGGCTCGTTGACTGGAAAATACATACCCGATGTAAAGGCTGGGTGACCCTAGAAAATCTGATCTCGAATTCTGATTTACACTATATCCATTGGCTTTCCAGGGAACATGTGCCTCCATCCATTTTGACACATCCCCTTATCGGACCCACTCTTTGCGCATTTATTTAGGGCTTGTTCCACACACGCAGTCAAGGACAACCTGGACTTTCCGCAGGCTTATCCAGGGTTTTTGTGAAGACAGAATGGCTGTATACGGAGATTCTGGCCAAACACTTTTTCTGCAGAGGACCGTTGAATGCGGCAAACCGAACTTGCGGAGCTTTTCAATATGGGCTTGTTTCCGTTTTGGTCCTATATCCAACTTAAACACTTCTTAGATGACCCATCCCACAGAGACAGCTTTACCAAGACCCCTACAATACTGGAGTCACTATGCTCTTGCACAACTCTTCAGAACCATTTTATCTCTACACTTCGTTGTTTGGGGAAACCTCAGCAATCCTACGCACAGACCATGCTTATTGGGAATCCGCATTGGGAACAGAGATAGATGAGGAAGGTTGGGACCAGATCAATCTCTATATTCATAAAGGATCCTTGAATGTCTCCGTACAGGAAAATGGCTTTAAATATTTGGTGGAACTGCCCATCACTTCAGCCCTTCTAGCATAAGGTACATGATGTGATAACAAAGGTGTCCTCTCTCCCACTGGAATTTTCCCTGGAACAGTATCTCCTACACCTGTCTAAAATACCTTAAAAAGAGGTACTATAAATTGGTTGCGAAGCATATGATCAATGCTGCTAGGATGTGCACACCAGTTCACTGGTGGTCCACATCTCCACCTTCAATGACCAAATGGTTCCATCGAATTAACGGTATTGAGGAGATGGAGGAGCTGATCTATATCTCCTTAGATAAGATTTAAAAATTCACTGATAACATGGGAAGCCTGGATGACCTTTAGAAACTCCCAGCTATACCAGGAGCTCACACAGACGTAACCTAATTTTGTATAGGGGCCATAAAGCCCCGGACCTTGAGGATCAATCCTGAGTCACGCTAATGGTGGGATGCACCTTAATGTTCTGATCATTGTATAATGAAGAGGCAAGTTGGTGATGTCCACACCCCCTTTCCTTTATCTATTCATATCCTTCCCCTCAACCTACCCCCCCCCCTTTTTTTTTTCTTTTCTCTCTCATTTTCTGCCACGGTCAGCTACGGATAGATGGGGCTGGAATTATCTAAGTTACCGGTTAGTTATTGTACTATCACATTTGACTCCTGGTGTATTACCTTTTAATATGCTGTTTATGCTGAACAGGTTCCGGTAAGGATCCCTGAACAGAATGTCTTTTTTGTTTTTTATTTTTGCTTTGTTTTTGTTGTTTCTTTTCCCTATTTAAGACATGCTGTTATTACCATTCATATGACTATGTAGGGTTCATGGAACCCTTTTTCCTTTTGTATTTTTCAAAAAATGCTTAATAAATTGTTTATGCAAAAAAAAAGTTAGAGTGTAAAGAAAAATAGTTCTGGAAAAAAAAAGCGCCCCCTCCCCCTGATGCTTACGTGTAAACACGAATGCATACGTAAGTCGTGCATGCATGTATAAATTATGATCACACCCAGGGGTCAAGTCCTAGGAAAGATCACCCTCACCACCTCAAAAATAAAAGTTGGTGTGTATATATATATATATATATATATATATATATATATATATATACACACACATACACACACAATGTCCTCAGGCTGCCTGTATTGATTGTGCAGCTGCTCACTCCTTAGTGCCCATCAAATGCAGCCTGATCAGTGCCTATGAAATGCAGCTTTACCAGTGCCCATCAAATGGGGCCTTACCAGTGCCCATCAAATGGGGCCTTACCAGTGCCCATCAAATGCGGCCTCACCAGTGTCCAGCCATGCAGCCTCATCAGTGCCCATCAACGTGGTCAATTAACAGAGGAGAAGACAGGAACAGGCAGGATCAGCCAGGTATTGTACATCATAGAAAGTGACAATTGACATGGCAAAAGCACTGTGCTATATCTTGTGCATTAACCACTTCAGCCCCAAGAGGTTTTACCCCCTTCCTGACCAGGCCATTTTTTGCGATACGGCACTATGTTACTTTAACTGACAATTGTGCAGTTGTGCAACGTGCACCCAAATAAACTTGATGTCCTTTTTTCCCACAAATAGAGCTTTCTTTTGATGGTATTTGATCACCTCTGGGGTTTTTATTTGTCGCGCTATAAACAAAAAAAGCTACAAAAAAAACTACAAAAAGCTTGAAAAAGCTTGAAAAAAAAAAAAACAATATTTTTTACTTTCTGCTATAAAACATATCCAATAAAGAAATAAAAAAAATAAAATTTCTTCAAAAATTTAGGCCAATATGTATTCTGCTACATATTTTTGGTAAAAAAAAACCCAATTAGCATATATTGATTGGTTTACACAAAAGTTATAGCGTCTACAAAATAGGGGATATATTTATGGCATCTTTATTTATTTTTTACTAGTAATGGCGGCGATCAACGAGTTTTAGCAGGACTGTGCCATTGCGGTGGAGAGATGAGACACCTGGTAGGGAAGGGGTTAACATCAGGGGAGATCATCACGTCTGCCAGACCCTCTGGTTTTCTCCTCC
Organism: Aquarana catesbeiana; assembly: GCF_042186555.1. Classification (NCBI taxonomy): domain Eukaryota; kingdom Metazoa; phylum Chordata; class Amphibia; order Anura; family Ranidae; genus Aquarana; species Aquarana catesbeiana. The sequence goes on along the minus strand of NC_133328.1, from coordinate 547,186,933 downwards.
TGTGTCCATTCAGCGTGCAATCGTGCCTCCGGTGGTGTGTGCGTATCCCCCAGTGGCTATTGCACAAAATCACGTACCTGCACATGATTTTGTGCAGCCAGGCTGCAGTATATGTATGTGGGGCGCTTCGGAACTGGTAAAAGGGACAGGAATATATTTTGTTTTAGGGTTACAACCACTTTAATATAAAGTGCTCTGTGCTTCTGTGGATAATATGGATGCAAATCCACCACACTTGGGGCAAAACGCATTGAGGGGAGTCCATAGTTTTGGTTCCAGTGACATCACATCCAGCCCATGCAGCACATGCCAGATCTGCACTTCAGGGTCTTGGATAGCATTTTTTTAATGCTGGCTGCTTTTATGTAATAAGTGAGTATATTTTTTTTATACTGCCAATTTTAATAAAATGTAATACTACACTATGATGAGATCCCCCCTTCTTTACTTCCTTGCTTTGCATGGAGCCACAAGCTGCTTGTAGGTCAACAAGAGAGGTACAATTCAAGGAAAACTGCCACTGAAAGAGGATAAGAGCAGAGAGATTTTAAGAGGAAGATTTTGTTTAGAGCCTCTTTGCAATACTGGATGATGCCATACATGCTCACCAGACTTTTCTAGCTATATAGCAGAGAGTAATTTTCTTGGTGAGTGTTAAGAGGAAGTGGTGGATTTGCACCTATAATACCCACAGAAGCACAGAGCACTTTATATCAAGTTTGGTACATGTATTTGGACTTTATATTTGAATATAGAGATGGTTAAATATTTCCACTTTATTGGTGTTACGAAGAACTGCATCCATATTATCCACAGAAGCACAGAGCACTTTATATTAAGTCTAACGTAAGTATTTGGACTTTTGATTATAGAGATTGTTATACATTTTCACATATTTTGTTAATGTTTATGAAGTACATGTAAGTGATAGTGCTGTATGTTTTAGTTTTTTTTACAGTTTGATGAGCATTTTGCTTTGATAGCAGCAGCAGTCACAAGCAATATTGAATTTTCCCAGTTTTTTAGTTTCGGTTATATATTTTTGTATATTATTGTTGGTGAGAGCTTGGTAACTGTGCTGGGAACGTACAATGAGTTTGCTCTCAGCACACAACTTCCTGCTACCATTCACGCATATGTATAAGTGGGTGGGCGTTAAAGTCCACCTTTCATGCTGCCGCATATATGCATTACGCAGTCAGCGAGAGGTTTAATAAAATTACCAAAATTAAAATTAAATGAAAAACTAAAATTAGATAAGGACTATAATAATCTCTAGTGTGGAACTAAAGCATGGACTGGACCAGTTTTCATATTTGCTCCAATTTTATTGAAAAAAGTGAAACAAAATATTCCATTCTACGATTTGTTGTTTTGATGTAGCTTTAGGAATTTTGCATAACTAACTAGTAGCCACTTAACTGCTTTAGTATCTTCCAAAAGTAAAAATGGTTCTATATAAATCTTTGATTCATTTAGGAATCCATAGGGCGCCTGACCCCTTGTAAGATTGCTCCCAGCATCAGCATAGCAAGCCTATGATTTCTCTATCTCAAACGATTTTCACAAAAACTCTGACATTCAAAATTTGTTTAATGGCTCCAACACTAGCCCCTCCTCACCCCGACAAAAGCACCATGGCATATAGGCTTTCAGTAACTACTAACCACCTACCTCCCACCACTGATAAACAAAATGAGCTAGACAGTCCCACTGAGGTACTGTTTAGTCAACCACTACTTGTCAAGATGGTGTGTTGCCTTATTATTGCTTTGGGATACCTCGACACAGCCAGAAGATTTTCCCTTACACAGCAAGTACCTTGTGGTTGGAGGTTGTAAATACACCATTAGCACATAGAGCAGCAGGAGGGTAGTTTGTAGACTCTTACTCCTGCGCTGTCTGTTCTTCAAAGCCTTCAAAATTCAGCACAGCTTTTGTGAATACTGATTAACTCATATTCCTATTTTTTCTTCTTTTCTGTATTAGCATATTATTCCCTGAGATTTCCACACTGTGTCTCCTGAATATTACAAAAACTGTGCCTTCAGCCTGTGACAGGGATTGATGACAACACATAAAGCTTCAAGATTATCTGCAGTGATAACACATTGCATATGGACTACTATTTTATTTCTGATATGTATATACTGTAAATACAAAATACAACATAGTGCTTTATAAAGTAGATAGAACCACACTGGTCAGTGCCTGCTGCCAATAGAGTCATGGTAAAATAAGTGGAAGAAACCAATTCAAGGATGAGAACAGCAAAGAAACTTCATGCAGAGAGCACCCTTGGTGGGATTAGGACCAAAGGCACAAGTGCCAACCACCCAGTTGCCCATCACTTGTTATTTTAGTCAATATAAAATAGTAAGCCATGATTGCCAATATGTGCTCATTTTGTAAATGCAATTGCTTTTTTTAAGATCTCAGTGCTAGGCAGCCTCCATATTTACCTGTCCACCCATGGCCCTTGCTATCTGCTCTTGGCCCAGTGGTGGCTTGCGCCCCAATTAGCAGGCAACAGGACATGGCTTCTCTCCTCCCAGCAGTGGCCTGCATCCCAATTGCCTGACAAAAAGATGCAACACCACTCCTCCTCTGATTGGCTAGCATCCAGGTTTCTCTGCAATGGCACACAGCCACCAGGTTCCTCTTAACAGTTTCTTGCTGCTACCCTGTACTTCCTCCATGTTCCTTATCAGCTGCAGGGTAAAAACTCACGCCAGCTCTGGGATTCCTCCATGATACAGGAGACTTCTTATTTAACCACTTGCCGACCAGGCTTTTTCTGGCACTTTTTGTTTAAATCAGTATTTTTTGTTAGAACATTTTTTAGAACCCCCAAACATTATATATTTTTTTAAAGACCCTTAGATACCCTAGGGGGGAATCAAATGTTGATCACTGCAATTTGTTTATGTCACAGCGGTTTTTCAAATGCATTTTTACCATCTATCACCTATCAACATCTGCTGGCACTTGTATTCCTCCCGTCCCTCAGTACCAGTGAGGCCTGGGCTGGAGATATAAAAGAGACCAACCTTGTAATTTTAGTCTCCTTTAAGGTATGTGACACTAATGTTCCCTTATCTTGTTAATTAGCTAAACACTTACCAGCACTTATGCTCCGATTAAAATCCTTAAAGCTATAATGTTCCCTTTGCCTTCCTGCCCCCTTTACTACTAGCACTTACTGTGACTTTCGGAAGTTAATGTAACCCCTTACCACCCCCTACTCTAAGCAGCACTGACAGCCTGTACCTGTAATAGAGTATAAGTGCCTGAATCTGTCTCTCTATCTTGCTCTGCATTGCACATTGTACCTGGATCACAAAAGGGAAGTGCACAAGAAATAATGATTTCATCAATGTCAAATCAACAGGCTAGGGGCAGGTTGGATGCCCCCAGGGATTCATTTAAGGTCATTACTCACAATTCCCCAGGACAGCTGCCAACTTCCTGCTTCCTCTGGGCAAAGTCCAGTGACTGAGACAGCACATTTCCAGACCAGGTACCATGTGGTGAGGTTCTGCAAACAGCTTCTAGCAAAATTCCAGCCAGGCTCTCAGCCCTGACACCACTGAGGCCTTCAGAACAGCTGTATAGTCCATGAGCTTCCTGAGGAAAGTAGCCCTTCTGGAACTTTGCTGGGGTGAAGGAACTCTGCTCTCCAGTGTTTCCGAGTATTTATCACCATTCCAGCCCCCTTTTGGATACTACTTTCCAGGGATTGGCTGAAACCTGACAAATATTTAGGCTGTTTTTTTTCATCTCCATCCCTAAGCTCTGGAAGCAAGGGAAAGCAATCAAACTCCCAGCCTGTGAAACCCCTGAGCAGACCAGGCTTAACAATTACTGCTCCCTTGATTACAGAAGGAGCCAACAACTAAATTCACCTAGCATCCTATGCAAGGAGGATGCTTGGTCTGTGTATTTAGATACTTGCATTGAATTCAGCTTTGAAGGCATTATTCAGGCAAAAAGCACAAGAAATGGTAGCAATGAATATAATACAGATAAATGTTTCTCCCCTTCCACCTTGGCTGTCAAAAAGTCTGGGTAGATAAGGGTGAATAGCTACAACAATAGACCATGCTGTTCAGAATTCATTTTTCACAGACCATTTGGGATGACAATTAAAGTTATTTGAACACTAAGCAAAATGCTTGTAATAAGTTCCGCTTTTAGTACATTGCACTGCTGTTCTATGTCAATTGGTTCCATCAATGTTGAATGGCTAATTTGTTCTAGCAGAATTTAAGCAGTACAACAGAGACAGGACATGTAGTGCACTTTCATCTTGTACTCAATAGTTCAATCTGCACAGACAGTTTGACCTTTGACACCGCCTGGCCCACAGAATTCATCAGTCCATTATCCACACCCTCTAGAGAAGATTCTTCCCAGCTTGCAATTAAAGTCCCATTTAACATAACATATTAAAAATGCATTGCAATTAGATTCTGAGTTCTGTATGTTCAGTTTTATTTCTTTTTGGTTGTACAATCTCTGCCTTGTGCATTTCTAAATTATGAATGTACCACAATTAAATAATGCAGATGTAGTTAGCTTTAAATGCTTAGTTTTTGCTGAACTCATAATGTTTTACTATAATTATGTTAAAATGTTTAATTTGTGCCTCATGCTATGAGCTATATACATCTGGGCACCTTGAAAATTAGCAATGCTTATTTTGCCCGATAATATGACAAATAGTGGAAATTTTTAAAACGTCAGTGGATTTATGATAACAGGACAGATAGAACCCACCTCTGTTCTTCACAAACTCTAGGCACACACATCATGACTGATTAAAACTGGGGAAAAGAATATGTGAATAAAAGTTAAGTTATTGCCCATAGTAGTCAATCTAAAAAGGTAAAATGCCCTATCTTTATGAGTACTGTATACTTTGTTCAAGTCAGTAACTGAAAATACTCAAGCTTTAGCATCAGCATAACAGTAAAGCAGCAGCTTTTTTTTAGAAGTTAGTAATGATGGTCTAAGACAGTGTTTCACAACCTTTTTTCAGTCAAGGCAACCTATAAAAATTATGGATAGTCTCAAGGCAACTCATTCTAAAATGTAAAAACGGCTCTAATAGTTTTACATAATGCAGCAACATCCTCACAAGTAGAATGCCCAACGTTAGAGGTGATTTATTCTTCCAAAACAAATACACTTTTGCAAACTGGTACTGACTAGTATTCCAATGTTTCTCTTCTCCCTCAGTTTTTCTCCATCACTCAGCTAATGTGACCCCAATGCTGATGGAGAGGGGCAGGGGAGGGTCAAACAGGGATTCTATGGAGGCGACTGACATCCTCCCTATTAATTAATAATGTCATTGGTCATTAGGAAGTCAGCAGCTAGAAGGTTTTAATGTTTCACAATAAAAACCTGCAGCTTTGTGTAACTAAAAGGCAGGCTTCATCCATACGCTGGCTTGTACACAAATTTTGGGTAACTTTTAGGCATTTTGCCAAGGCACCCGGGTTGAAAAAGGCTGGTCTAAGAAATACGACTATAACATCCCACATGGCATCTTTGGGGCCTAAGCAAGAAGGGTGTTGACAACAGAGTCCTTCACAGCTTTCATTACTATTCTTCCCAGGCCAGCTGAGTAGAATTATCCTTATTAGGGTCAATTTCTGGGTTGGATATCTGCTGCCTAACAATGCCTGCATAGTTCTGACAAACATGAACCTGACTTTCCAGAGCCAATGGTGGTACCAGGCTTGTCCTTTCCTCTATCATAGATAAATGGTCATTGACACTAAAGATTATTTTTTTCACCTGACCCTCTGACCACCCTTTTAAGGAGGACCTTCCTCTCACACTGATCCCCTTTGCAAGGGGGTACTTCATCTCCCACTGATCACCAGCATAAGGGAACCTTCATCTCCCACTGACCACCAGTGTGACAATGTTTTTTTTCTACCACCGGCCACCAAAATAAGTTGGCATAAGTTTTCATTTTCCCAATGACCAACAATGTAACAAGGACATTTACACTGACCAATACTACCAACGTATTGGGGACACTTATGCTGACCACCAATATGAAGAAGGATTTTACTTGGGGGAGAGGAGTGCTGTTGGCTGACTATCAGTGTGAAAGGGCTGCCATAAGCCTACTTTGGCCCCCATAGAACACTGGCTTGTAGGAGGCATAGTTGCATTGTTATAAAGGGGCCTTTTATTTAGAGTACAAAATATCAGGTACCACCCAAAACAAGGTTCTCCATTAGGGGCCCCATGGCTTGTAATTTTCCCCCTGCACCTTACATATTTATCTCAATACAGGTTTCCCTTAAGCAGCAGAGCTTGGTGCAGGAAACTCAGTCAGCTGATGGCACAATGAAGGATAAGCAGCACATATCTAGGGTCATCCTGCTGCTCTCCCTTTCTGTAAGATATTTTATTGATTCAGACTAAAGCCTGGTACACACTATGAGTTTTTTCCCATTCAACCCAGCGGCTGCCATACACACGGATCGAATGTCGGCCAGTTTTTATTGAAGCGGCATTCAGCCCAACCGGCATTCAGCCCATTTAGGCTTAACAATACTGTGAACTACAATAGATCCCTGATTAGCTAAGAATGCTGACACTCCCTTTGGTGTTGTTATGAAGGTGATTAAAAGAAGCTGAGACAAAGACAGGTTTGATACTTACGTAAACTGTACATCAAAATGGATTGCTGATTTGTAATGGATACATAACTTAAATTAAATAATATTTTTATATTTGCTTGGAGTTCAGCTTTAAGTGTGCAGTACTTTTAAACTCCATAATAATGTAGATCATTTTCTATCGCAGCCAATTCTTCAGAGCATCAACTAAACAAACATAATAATTTTGTGAGACTGTAGCAAGACACAATAACGTGATCTGTTTATAAAGTTTCACTGAAGCAATACAGGGGATGATGGATGCATACAATTTCCCGTTCTAACACCAAATAATAAGGTTAGGTAGAAAATATTTTTAACATAACTCATAGGGAGCTACCATTAGCTATAATTAAAATGTAACTAGTCAGCTGTATTAGAGTAACAATATATCTAATAGCACAAAAGCGCAGTAACATTAAAAAAAAAAAAACAAGAAAAACAAAGGAAATGAATAGACGACATGCAGATTCCAGGATCAGTACACTGTTCATTTGTCTGTCGTCAGCTATGCATTTGTCAAATGCTTATGACACCCCACGCAGCGATAACCCATTTCTCGTATGGTATTAAAATGCCATTATATTTTAATAGGTCAATTGAAAAGTTACCAAAGTTTTTGTGAATTACAGGAGTTTGCAGGAAAATGTTTATGAACCTTTAGCTTAAATATTAATGACTGTATTACAAAAATACAGTGACATGGAGGTTTCTGTATTTTTTTTAACAAATAAGGAGTCCCTGCCTAATTCAAAATGGACTCACATTAAACCAAATAATGGTTTTGATACAGTACTTAGGGTTATGCCCTGTACACACGATCGCACATTCTGACAACAAAATCCATGGATTTTTTCCGACGGATGTTGGCTCAAACTTGTCTTGCATACACACGGTCACACAAAGTTGGTCAGAAATTCCGAACGTCAAGAACGCGGTGACGTACAAAACGTACAATGAGCTGAGAAAAATGAAATTCAATAGCCAGTTGGGCTCTTCTGCTTGATTCCAAGCATGCATGGCACTTTGTGCGTCAGAATTGTCTACACACGATCGGAATTTTTTTGTTATCGGAAAATTTTAGATCCAGCTCTCAAACTTTGTGTGTCGGAAATTCCGATGGAAAAGTCCGATGGCGCCTACACACGGTCGGATTTTCCAACAAGCTCTGATCAAATTTTTTCTGTCGGAAAGTCAGATCGTGTGTATAGGGCATTGGACTTGCTGTTGTGTTTGTTACTGTCTGCATCTGTATTGAGATGTCCAAAAAGTCATGTCATCTGGATTGTGATATCTCCCCAATTAGACCTAACAGATGTTCTAAGCCTACCTCATTCTTTTTTTAAAGTACTTTTAAAAAAAAGTGTCACAACTTCTACATTACAGCATGAAAACTAACCTAAAGAGCTAAAGGGAGACACCATACTGTGCCTGCAACACCCTGGGAAATCAGAAACTAAATACAGGCACATCTTATATGCAGATTCACACTTCATATGAAAATAGCAGCATAGCCACTTCAATACTGGGCACTTTTACCCCCTTCCTGCCCAGGCCCATTTTCAGCTTTCAGCGCTGTCACATTTTGAATGACAATTGCGCAGTCATGCAACACTGTACCCAAACTAAATTTTTTTCATTTTGTTCACACAACTAGAGATTTCTTTTGCTGGTATCTAATCACCACTGGGTTTTTAATATTTTGCTAAATAAACTAAAAAAGACTGAATATTTTGAATACAAAACACGTTTTTCTTTGTTTCTGTTTTATAAAATTTGTATTTGTAAAATTTTGCAAATAAATAACCTTTCTTTATAAATTTAGAGTGAAATGTATTCTGCTACATTTATTTGGTGAAAATAACCCAAATCAGTGTATATTATTTAGTCTGTAGGAAAGTTAGACAGTCCCCAAACTATGGTATATATCTGAAAATTGATCAGTCCTGATGTAGTAATGGCCTAATCTCATTTCTTGAGGCCCAAAAATGTCAGGACAGTAAAATATCCCCAAATTACCCCTTTTTGGAAAGTAGACAAGGTATTTAAGTAAGAGGCATGGCAAGTTTTTTGAGGTTGTAATTTTAGTCATAATTTTTTGGAAAATGAATAAAAAAAAATGTTTTTTTTACATACCGTCACCAGTGCAGTATAGCATCATCATATAACTGGCATTGTGGTGATCAAGGACACTGACTGCTGATAGCATGAACATTTTTTAATTATATTTTTTTCAACATACTTTGACCAGAGCGATATAATATTACCATAATAACATTGTACTACTTTTTCTTTTTTTTTTACATATTATTATGTTTGAATTTAGCAATTAATTTCATTGCTATAAGCAAGCATTTTGCTGAATAAAATCGATTCATTCAGTTTGTTTTGTTGTGAACGGCTGATTACATGGCACAGATGGGCTGTGATCATTGCGACCAATTGCAGCTAGCAACACAATTGTACACAATGTCCAAGGGACACATCCAGTGACAGATTGTGCAGCAGCGGGCACGCGCAAGGCAGGATCCAGGAAGATGTCATATGATGTCCACCCAGATCAATGAGAGGCCCGTCCAGCCGTCAATTGACTATAGGCTGGGCGGGAAGTGGTTAAGCTATGGAGGGCTCCATTACACACACTCTCGAATACATATTGTCTGATGTATATAGGATGTCTCTGAACCAATAGAAGAAAAAGTTGGTTCACGAAGGATCTACTATAAAGTGATATTTTCTTCAAAGCAGCAGATCCACGGTTGAATTATAGTATAGGTGGGCCCCTTTCTTGTTCTAGGCTGCTACCTCCTTTATAGCGACAAAGGAAGCACTTGCTTCCTTTGTAAATTCTTCTATGTGTACTGAATAGTGCTAATACAAATGTTCATCTCACTTGAAGGCAGTGGCAGCTGGTGAAGTTTTAGGATGGGGGTGCCAGACCCCGCCCTTCCTCTTTGACCCCTCCCACTTCTCATAAGCCCCACCCCTTGTATAATCCACCCACTCTGTCCCCTGTAATGCACTTGCTTCCACCTATAGTGTTAGGAGTATACAGCTCAGCATCACAGGACAGAGTATACAGCCCCAGAATCACAGGACATAGTATACAGCCCTCACAGATGGGGTATATAGCTCAGCATCACAGATAGGGTATATAGCTCAGCATCACAGATACGGTATATAGGTCAGCATCACAGATAGTATACAGATCAGCCCACAGATAGTATACAGATCAGCCCACAGATAGTATACAGATCAGCCCACATTTCTGTATAGGAAATGCAAATTAATCTATATCACCTCTCTACAGTAACCCTTTCATATCACTGTACTAACAGAGAAGTAAGCACTGGGAGGATAGCTATCTACAGTGAAACTGCCAGGAGGTGCTGGAACTTGCAGTGCCATCCCAAGTCGGGAACCAAGCACTGCATTAATATGCCTTTCCCATAACAGATGAGAAGCCATGGCCCAACTGTAAGCACACCCGCCCCGGTCATCTTCTACAGTCATTACTAAAAACTCACCTATAAGCTGTGCAGATAGAGTGCTCCGTTCGGGCCATGTGTTCCACAGAGCTGCTGACGTCAATTCCGGTTTATCACTGGCACAGGGAAAACTGGAAGTGACGTTGTAACTCAGATGGAAAACACCAGCCGTAGTATGTATCCTAAGAGCGCCAGGCGGAAGTTGTCTGGCGCGATGGACTGCGCCACAGGGCAGGTCAAAAGCCTGCAAATGAAGCGCCTTGTATGCAATCTCCTGATTGCATAGACGTTTCACTTCCTATAGTAAACTGTGTCCAGCGCCCGAACACAGTGCACTTAAGGACCTTTTTTTCTATTTTTTTGTATTTTTTTTAAAGGGCCATTAAAAAAAAACGTATTAAATTTTTTTTGTTACTGCCTGGGGAGGCGCAGCCCGTGCGCCACCTATGGACGGGCCGCCATTGCTTGAATGACTCTTAACATTAGCTAAAAACATCAAATACAGCCAACACATTTTGAAAAGAAATGCCTCCCCCTTCTTCGAGACTAATGGACAAAAAAAGTTGAATGTAAAACATGCTGTAATTATATTATGTAAACAAAACTATTTACATGAGATAATTACAGTATGTTTTACTTTCCAATTTTTTGTACATTAGCCTTGAAAATGTGGGAATCTATTTCCCCCTGAAATGCATTGGCTGTATTTGATGCTTTTAAGCAACAATGTTCCAAAAAGTCCACTTCTTGCTTTGACAAGTCAAAATTTTGGGATTTTTTTGTCACTTTCTGTCTTCATGACAATGGATTAGACAAATAGAGGGGAGAATTTCCCCAGTGGGGACACATTATAAAAAAATTGACAAAGGATCTAACTCTTGGCTACTTTGTCCAAAACTAAACAAAATTCACAAAAAATGAGTCTTCTTATGCCGTGTACACACAAGCGGAATGTCCGACAGAAAAAGTCCAACAGGAGCTTTTCATCATATATTCCGATCATGTGTATGTCCCATCGGACTTTTTATGACGAAAATTCTGACGGACCTAGAAAGAGAACATGTTCTAAATTTTTCAGACGGAACCAATTCCTATTGGGAAAATCGATCATCTGTATGCTGTTCCGATGTACCAAAAACGACACATGCTCTGAAGCAAGTACAAGATGGAAGCTATTGGCTACTGGCTATTGAACTTCCATTTTCTAGTGCCGTCATACGTGTTGTATGTCACCGCGTTCTGGATGGTCGGAATTTGGTGTGTAAGCAAGACAGCTTGAGCAGAATTCCATCGGAACACCGTCAGAAAAACCTGACGGGAAAACCGGTCGTGTGTACAGGGCATTAGGGTGTCTTTTCACTACAACAAAATGGCACTTTGAAAGCTGATATGTTTTCCGTTTAAAGGTTTAAATCAGGTATAAAATTACCAACATAAAAATAGCACAAATAAAAGTCCCATAGTTCAAAAACGTCTGCATTGGTGTCATAGCTCTGTGGATGATCTCTACAGAAAGCCCTGCACAACATTAACATGTATTTACATGTGAGGTCCATTATGCTAATAACTGTAGTTACATATGCCTGACAAATACAAATTGAACATGAAATACTTTTATATTTTTAATTTTCTTCCTCTGATCATCACAATCCTAAAGTAGGTTTACTCAGGCTTAAGTCCCATGTATATACAACTTTCAAATTTCCGGGATTTTCATCAAACTTTACTAATGTACGCACATCCAGCCCCACTTAATTGTTTTTACAGAAACTGTCCATCATCCTTTGTATCCAGCGCTGCATTGTCATAATTCCTTCAAGCAATTATGTTGTGCTTCTTGTTTCAATAATTTGATACCGTGGGGAACACATTTCCTTTGAACAGCAAGGAACATTATCTTTGTATCACACTTCATATGCATGAATTGAAATAACAGAGAAAAATACACTATAAAAATAATAGTTCCCTGTCACCGATGCATTTGGTGCCAGCAGAACATGGCTTAAGGGAGCACAAGTTACAGATGTTTTTGGCCATGAACCGTATCAAGGCTTGTTCTCACATCTCAATACAAGATTGATTTCTGTAAAAACAGAATTTTCCTAGATTGCAACATCATTTTCAGAGATATATTATTTATCTCATGGATTATTATGTATTCTTTTCATTTGTGTCAATTAATTATACTTAATTATCTCAGCATCATGATCTGTGCATCCCAGGGATCTATACATGTTCCTCCTTTGCATAATTAAAGAGCCATCAAATATAAATTACTTCATATCTATAAACAGTTTTTTGTTGAAAAGTTTTTAACATTTTTCAAGAAAAGGTAAGAACTGATTATCTTGCTTTCCTGCTTCTGGATGGCTGCTTATCTAAACATATGATCTGTGGGCCACATCATTAAGGGGTGACCCTGGAAGGTTTGGGAATCAGTTACCACTCCAACGGTGCTGCAACTTCTGCAATTTGCCCTATATATCCCATTTTGTGAACATGATATTTACCCTTTATTGGGTCTGGATTTTTTAACTAGGGCCAGTCGATATACACCTGTTTCTCGGTTATGCGTGCCCCTCCCCCACAGGCTGGGGAGAAGAGGGTGGCCCACCATTTGATCAATCGCTGGATGAGCTGGTTGCAGTAGTTGGTGTTGGATGTGAGATATACTGTATCTTGATCTGTTATCAATTTGCACATGAAAGCTCATGTTTACATAAACATATATTGGTTATCGTCAATAGGAAGATATGACTATATATTTTTTTTTTAGCTGAAGACATTTCAGTATGTTGTATACATTAAAAGCACAATTTTTAAATTACACTGAGCAACATTATAAACAAATTCCTCTTTAATGGCTGTGTATAAGAATAATCCTGGGAAGCATATTTAGAGTATTATATTTATTGTGTGTTTCCCGGTAAGAACAGATTATCCTTAAAGCGATTATTCAACCTTTTTGAAAAAAAAATAAAAGTCATCAGCTACAAGTTCTGTAGCTGCTGACTTTTAATAAAAGGAAGCTCACCTGTCAAGGGATCCAGTACCATGCTCACCTGAACCACTTCTTCACCAGTCTTTGGGTCCCCGGCAGTGGCATGTTTACTATGGACAGCCAGCTCTGATTCCTTGCGGCTTCACAGATGGCTGCCCACTGCAAATGCACAAGCTGGCAAGTGAATGGTCCCACAGCCTTCTGGGACCTGTGAAGTGTCCCAGAAGGTTGCAGGTGGGGAGAATGAACTTCTGGTGGATCGCAGTGGCGATCCGATCAGAAGTGGGAGTGTGCACCTGCTAAAACCAGGCACCTGCTAGTAAACAGCACAAAACAATCACAAAGAAAAAGAAAAAACACAGCTACTACAATAAACCCTGCAGGCTGAAACCTACATTAAAAAGAGTTCATCCAGTCGTTACTGCTCGCTCTTACAAATATTGTGTTATAGCAATTCAATGAATCTTTTCCATAACAAGGACAAGGTGCATTGGGTGTACTGGAAATAAAATGCTTAAAGTCTTAGGCTAGCAGAACTTTAATAAAAGATAATTATCTAAATGTCTGATTTATAGATGTATGTAAGTCAGCTCCCACCCAACCAGGCATCATTGTTCGGCATTTATAATTGGAGATTCTAGCCATATGTTCCAAATTTTGTCAAATTTACTTCACGGGAAAGGTAAGTTGCTTTGTATAGAGGTACAGCTGCATTAACTAAGGACTTCCAAAAATTTAAGGAGGGTTCCACAGGTTGTTATCATTTTAAAATAATTGCTTTTTGAGCATAGAACAATAATAAACTTAGTAGGGTTCTGGTTGCCCTGCGGTGTGTCAAGGGAACCAACAAGCTCAGTAAACAGGCCGAGACTGTTTGGGGAATTGTGATAGTGGTTAGAGAAGTTATGACCTGAATAACTGTACCCCAGAAAGATTGCAAATTTGGGCAGTACCATAGCATATGACGGAAGTCTGCATCATTGCTGCCACTCTTCCAACATTGGCCAGAGGCCCCGAGATAGATTTTACTCAATTTATTGGGAGTTAAATAAATGTCATGGAGCAACTTATACTTTATAAGATGGTCTTGTACTGCAATTAATTGTAAAAAGGGGTACTCCCAGTGATCCTCCCAATCTTCTGTGTACAGTTCTTGATAATCTTCCTGCCATGCAGAGTATGAACGCTCCAGACCAGACCAAAATGGACTGATGGAAGAAGTGCCTTATAGATATTGGATAGGGGCTTGTCCAGCTGGTCATCTTGTAATAGAGATTCCATGTTAGATTGAAGGATGGTTAGGGGTTGCGTACCAAATTGAGTAGAAAAAGCATGCCTGAGTTGAAGAAATCAAAAAATATATCAATTTGATAAACCCTGTCTTTTTTTTAGGGTGTTGAAGGCTTATAAGGTTCCCCCTTACATATATTGGTAATTTTTTTAATACCTTTCATTGCCCATATTTCTGGGTCTGAGATGGATTGAAATTCTGGCAAGCAAGAATTGTGCCATAAGGTAGTGGCAAGGGAAGCATCTGTTTGGATCCTCAAGATATCCACAAACTTGCAACTGCCATGCCTTTATCACCGGTTTCATGGATAGTGTCAAAAGAATCGGGCCCCGAAGACCTCGATATTATGCATTTTTTAACAATTCATAGGACCCAAGATAAGCAGCTTTGAGGACAACAGAGGAATTTGTATCGTCTGAAGTGATCCAGTTGTGGGCATGGGAAAGGAGAGCTGCTAAATAGTATTTGTGCAGATCCAGACAAGCTAGACCTCCCTGTGTCTAGGGCCTCTTTAGAATCGCTTTGTTTAACCTTGGGGGATGAGCTCTCCATAAGAAAGGGGAGATAATGGCATTGAATTGTTTAAAAAATGTTTTAGGTATCCAGATTGGGGCATAGCATAGTATATATAGAAAAACAAGGCAAATTTTCATTTTTAAAGGAATTATTTTGCCAATTATAGAAAGAGAGAGATTGTCTCTCTTGAATATTTAGGTGTCCTTTAAATTGAATCTAAAGAAATTGAATATTGCACCCTAGCAATCTTTTTGGCTTTTTTCCTTTATTTTCACCTGGAGATTTGACCTGTATTAATGTGGATACCCTCAATTCTCCACTGCATCTAAGGAGCATCAACATAGGCACCCTTGCACAGCAGCATTGTCAACCTGCGGAGAGGGCAGTGATAGCTGGACTAGTAGATTGAGATTTAGAGACTAGATTCAAAAGGATAATCAAGATCTGCATAATCCATATAAACACCTTCCACTACATACTGTAAATATTAATGTTATTCTCAATGTAGATACGTAAATACTACCCTGTGAATTTCACTCTAATACTAAAAGATATAGTACAAAAATAATACTACATGGACACATCTTTCTCCATAATTTGCTTACATTGTAAGGCAACCACCATTAGTACCGCCTTTAAAACTTTCAGAGATATTAAAGGTTCACTCCACATAAATTTGATGTTAGCTTTTTTTTTTTTCTTTTTTTAGATACTGGAAAGTTAAACTATCATAATGATTTCTTCAATTTCTAAGGGACTCCAGTAGTTAGATCTGTCGAATGTATCTCTAGTCTAGACAAAACCTTATTTTTTGGTTTTGGATAGAGTAGGGGAGGTTTATATACTCTTTCAAGTTTTACTGCTCTGTACGTATCCCCTATGCTTGACAATTGTCACCAAGAAAGAAAGAGAAGGGAAAATATAACATTTCAGAACTGTCCCCAGAGGAAAAAAAATATTTTACTGGGATCAGCTGGGGAATTCAAGCCACTTGAACAGTGACAGTAACTTTCCCCGATAGCACGCAAACATAAAAAAAATAAACATATATATATATATATATATATATATATATATATATATATATATATATATATATATTTATATACACACACACTTACATGCCTAAAGAGGTGTAAGATTCCACCAGGTGATTGAGCCCCACAGGCTCTATCTATAACTGGTGTACAGCCACGTGAAAAAGTGTGAGCATTGTTGACCTTTCCATCACATCTGAATGGGCAAAGATTAGATATTGATTCACATAGTGTCTAAAAATATATATATATATATATATATCACAAATTGTACAAAATATTGGCATGGTGTTTTCACCACCACTTTAAAGCCATGAAATTGAAATGTGGTGTTTCAGAGTTGGTGCAAATGATTGGAACCTTCTTAGGGAGCATGCAGGTAGAACCTGTCTTATTTAAACCTTAGATGTCTAATGTTTTCTTTGTTATTGACATAAGTGTTTTCATCATGCCAAGATCAACAGAGCTCTCTAAGGCCCTCAGAAAGAAAGTTGTGGATGCCTTAGAGTTTGGTAAGGGAATTAGAAAGGTTGCCAATGATCTGAAATCAGTCATTCCACTGTAAAGAAAATAATCTCTAGGACTGTCCAGACCAGCAAATTCAACCAAACAGCTAACCATTTGAAGCTAAAATAAAGCCCTCAAGATCCCCAAAATTTCATTGAGTGGTGTTCAGGTAAGTTTGTAACAGTTGGGGTAAATGCATGCATCTATACGTTGTACAATCACATAGACCAATTCAAAAGGTCTACTAAGAAAAAACCTTTGCCACAAACTGAAAATAGGATTTTACCACTTTACCTATAACAACTTAATAAAAAATAATGTTCTTTAGCAAGAAACATGCACCATGGATTATTGGATTTTAAACAGTATAGGCAATTATTTTTAATGTTTTACATAGCTATGCCTGCAAAAGGAGCTAACATGAAGTGATCTATCAGGACGTGAATTTCTGACTAAAGTTCCACTTTAAGTAGTATGGATGAGCTCCTGGTTTGATGATTCATCTAAATGCTGGACTTTCAGACCATTTGGCAGTAGTCAAACATCATACGTAATAGGGTTTTTTCGGTTCTCCTTTAAAATTCATCACAGACCCCAAGAGTCTGGTATAGAATCTGGGTGGCACCTTATGCTGCTTATTTTGCATAGGGTCCATGATGAACCATTTACAATTAATACCAGACCTGAATGGCCTGGTATCAAATATGGGAAAAATTTTCGTCCATTTTTTGTAGCCCCCCCTCTCCACTAACATCTTTTCAAACAGAAGGAATTGGATTTAAACTGTCATTTGGTTGGCACTTTCTTTTGTTGTAAATGTCAATTTACCTGTAGTGGGCTGTTTGTATTGTACAGATGGCCATTTGTCAGGCAGAGTTAGGGCATCCCCCAGGCATGTATGTTTAATAAAATGTTTTTGTTTTTTTTTTTACTTTAAGCATTACTAAAATTGCTGCTCCCTGACAAATGGAAATTAAAAAAAAATCTTGGGTGGCTGCTCCCCCAGGCAGTGTCTGGCCCCTCATGGCTTTTTTTTATCACAATGCCTTACCTATTAGTCTAGATATTGGTAATTCCCATTTTTTAACATTCAACTCAATGACATCAATAGGGTTCAGATTATGAACCTGAACTATGGTAAAGAAATGTTATGGTTTGCAGTAGCTGTGCTGATTCAGGGCCTGGTTAGCTCACAGTCATCAAGACAGCTATACATTCTGCATCATATCAAAGTGGTTTTGATGTGAATGTGAGGGCATTCATTCCAAAAGTTGATGTTGAATTAGAAATCAGTATTTTAACACAATAATGGTTCAAAACGAACTAGCAAATCCACTAAGGCATGGTACAAAAAAAACATAGAGGTGTTATGGGCTGCCCCAGCCAAAGCCCTGATTTGTTTCCCATTGACATTTTGCGGGGGAATTTCAAATGGAAAGTTAACGCAAGGAAACCCACAACCCTTGCAAACTGAAGAAATTTTTGCGTGGAAAAGTTGATGTCAGAGATTGGTGGGCAGTTATACAAAATGCCTTCAAGAAGTAATTTCTGCTACAGAATACAATGCCAGCTTTTGATGCCAGTGGTGAACTTACTTTTTCCACAATACACCAATGTGTCTCAACATTATTTATGAACAAGTTGCACAGAATTGGTCCCAGGACAGAGCCTCGGGGTACCCCAATTACAACTCCAGACCATTCAGATAATATTCTATTTATCACCACCCTCTGGATGCGATCCAGTAACCTGTTTTCTTTCCAGACACATACACTACCATCCAACAGACCTCAATTTGTAAATTAAGTTAGGATTGAAATTTGTAAATTAAGGTAGGTGAGGTTGAAACAAAACAACCTATGTGTGATTATGTGTTAGTATTACATTGTATATTCCTGTATGTTGCGGTCATTCAGGAGCTCATTTAATAGTTTCTTGAAGCTATCGATGCTCCCCGCTGAGACCACCGCCTATGGAAGGGAATTCCACATCCTTGCCACTCTTACAGTAAAGAACCCTCTACGTAGTGTAATAGTCCCTGTCACTGGGAAAAGGGATGGGATCTCTAACCCTGTGTCCATGTCTTATGGAGAGCCAGCAGGTTGTGTGCCCAGGTGCACACAGCCCATATAACGAGGGGCTAGTGAGAGCAGAGGGTGGAGGAAGGTGGAGTGTGTGTAGCTTGTTGCTACTGCTGTGTGAAGACAGACCTGTGTCTGGAGAGTGGTCTGCCCTGTGGGAGTCTGCAGCCTATGTAAAGGGGATTCTTTGCCCAGGGACTGGGAAAGGCTGGCCAGCCTTGAGAGTCGGGGAGACTGAGGAAGCCAGTGAGTCCAGGGGGCTGTAAAGAATTGGCAAATCTGTTGAGAGCAAGCAGAGGAACTGCTGACAAGAGAGCCAGGTGGCTTGGTATGTTTTCCTTATTTTTGGAGTGCTTAATGAAGTTAAACCCCTGCGTGGGAATCCTGAATGGACCTTTTTGCTTTTGTTTTTCGGTTTAATAAACGTGGGCTACCAGGCCCTTAACTATAATGCCTGTCTGAGGTGGACTCACTGCACTAAAAACGCATTTATCGCTTGAGCTAAATACCCCAAACATTACAAGTGGTGGAGAATGCGGGCAGACAGACGGTGAAGTCCGGGTCTCTGCGCCAGTAGTGAGTCATTTCAGGAATTGCTGCTAGCGGTGTGTGGCAGCCAGGCAAACTGCATTGCGCAGAAGTTAAATTGATGAACTGTGTTTGTGTGCATGAGACAGCACAATCTGTGTGTGCACTGTGCAGGTGAGGAAAGCTTGCATGAAGTGAAAAGCAACTTGCTTTAAAGTAACAGTGCTTCATTTTTTGCTGGAAAGCGCAAAAGTGTGGTGGAGTGACTGCAGAGATGAAGCAAGAGTTTGAGCCTGCCGGAGAATATTGCAGACTGTTTTTTGCTACACTTAAAGGGGAAGTGCATGCTGTTGCCCCTGGCAACGCTGGTGCAAGCAGGCCAGCTATTAAGGTGCAAAGTCCTAAGCTTACAAGAGGATGCAATTTGGGAAGCCCTGTCAAGGCTCTGAAGCAAGAGCGCTGTTTTCGGTGCAGAGAGTGGGGGCATGTTATCTCCAAGTGCCCTTTGTCTCAGTCTCCAATACAAGGCGACACGGCCAGACAGAGGTCTGCAACAATGTTTAGAAAGCCTGATTTAAGTCCCAGGAGTGTCCAAAAGGCTTATCAGAAGTTTGACAAGTATGTGGTTGCCCGTAGCAACGGCAGTGATGTCAAGTCTGTGGACTACGCGAGAAACGTATTACCGACAGAGGATCGTGGCATGTTTAAAGCAACAATGCTTCAAGGAGCGCAAAGTCGCTGCTTTTGGGAGAGTCAGCAAAGTACAGCTGGAAGAGTGCCATCTCCCTTAGCAACAAGGGATCGGGTGTTAACCGGAAGGAGGAGATACAGTGGAGATGTGGAGCGGCATCCCATTAAAGATATGTGTAAAAATGTACCATGCCTGGAATGTGGTCAACTGGGGCATGAAACTTTTTCTTGTCCCAGGTTATGGAACATGCCTGGAGATGTGGTTACTGGGCAGAAGTCTTTGTCTGCAAGCCCAGATTTTTGTGCAAACCTATTTTCAGTCACCTCTGGCAACAGTGAGGAAGTACCTGTTGTGCCTGCAGGGGGTGCTAAGGAGTCAGAAGTGGCTGCTGCAGTTTCATCCCATGGCCACCAGGGAGAGTTAGTCAGTAAAAGTGCGATAAAGGATAGACAACGTACTCAAATGAAGCCAGAGTTACCTGCTACAGATTATGGTAAGACTGTTGCAGTTTGCGGGACTGATCCCAGTGAAGTGGGAGTATATCCGGCTGGGAGATCAGCAGAAGTGGTAAAAATGGACTTGCTGCAGTTTGCTACCCCGAGTAGTGGGGAGACACAGGTTGAAGCTCAACCTGCAGCAAGGTTAAGAACTCAAAAAGACTGGACTCTGTATGTACCTGGTGTAATCCACCAGAGTGCTGGAAGTGGTAACCTAGGGGTGACCAATACAGTTTGTGTGCCAGGTTCCCTAGTGACAGGTGCTACAGAGATGCCCAGGGAAACCTCCCAGGAGCCCGCAGTGGTGAGGCACATGGTTTCCCAGGACAACTGTGGAGTCGCCCTAGTTGGCAAAAGAATGCCTTTGGAGAGGAAGGGTGGTGTGCTGAGCGTTACGCGGGGTGCTGTGTGTTCTGACCAAAAACAGCCTGTTAAAGCTTATAACACTGCTATGTCTATGGCTGATGATACATGTACTTATTGTGATGTATTCAAAAGTAATGATGATGTTGAAAAGTGTATTACTGACAATGTTGATGGTTTGGTGTCTCCCATGGTAACCACAGGTAGTGCAGCAGAGTTGTCCCAGGAAATCGCAGGAGGACTCCCAGTGTTGGAGCCGGCGGGGCTCCAGGACAGCTCTGATACTGCTCAGGTGGAAAACAATGGGAAAATAGCTCAAATGAGGGAGTATGTATTATCACAATCTGATGTGGTTGACAGTGACTGGTGCAGATTGTCTGCTGCTAAACCACTCTGTCCACCTGTGTCTCCATGGGCAGAGGGAGCAGTACTACAGAGTGCTGATGACTGGAGCACAGACAGGATAGACTGGGATAGTCTCGCCATTAAGGTGATAGCGTGGTGGAAAGAAATTTCTGAAGGTAATAGTAAGCTGGACACTATTGCTGCTGTGACAAATGGAGAGGCTGCAAAGCCAGTAGACACAGGTGCGTTGGCTGTTGCAGAACTTAACCCCCTCCAGGCGGAAGGATCGGAAAAGGGCGCATATATAGCAGAAGTTTTGTCCACAGCAAAAGAGATGAGTAATGTTGAGTATCAGGATGATGGGATAATGGATAGGGACATGGAAGGGCTCAGTGTTGCTGAAAATGAGAGGATGAGTGTGACACATGCGATTTGCAGTGCTCATGGGGAGCCGCAAGTTTTGTCAGTGGCCTCTGAGGTGGAGGTCTCTTTGAGTGTCTCGGCCTCTCAAGCCTTAGCAAATGAGCCCCTCCACGTCGTTAGTAAGGTAAAAGTCCCTAGAGTTCTGTGTTTAGATGTGGCATGTCTAGAAATAACTGAGATGTTGTTGGAATTGGTGAAAATCTTTCCGCTGTATACCTGCATGTATCCACCGCAGATGGGCGACCTTGTACTGCGTAGTACCAATCAGTGGAGACACGTGGTACAGGCGATGTTAAGCAATGTTGATAAAAATTGGTTACTGCAATGTTGGTTACTTTTGCAGAAAGTGGTCTCGCAGTTCTCTGCGAGAATGCTTCCAGCGACAGTTATGTGCGGAAGGCGTTCAGGGGAACTGCTAAAGGAATCAGAAATGATAGACATAGTAGAAGTCTCTCCGTATGCTGGTGTGATGAGGTGCATTCCTGCTGGTGCGATCCGAGGTGCAGCTGAGCAGTGGTTGGTACATGGCGCGTGTGCTGTCTCACCCGCTGGACCTCGTGAAAGGAAAGGGCCCGGAAAAGACGCAGCAGTAGTGGGAATTCAATCCATCACTCGCAGGGAGGTGCAGTTTGAGGTACCCGGAGACACTTTGACAGGAAATGGCAGTGTTGGTAACTGTAATGAAAAAGTGTATGAGAAGCACTGTAGAGCACTGTCGGACAACTCAGAGGTATTGGTTGAGGTACCAATGGACACAGAAATGGTTAAAGAGATTGGTGTGGAAAAATGTGGCGCAAAATGTGTGTTGGTAGGACAGTCGCTATTGGAGTGTTGGACAACCGGGAGCGATGTGAAACTGCGGGAATGTCCCATAGGGAGTAACTGCTTGCCTGTAGATGGTCCCTCCCTAGACCCTGTCCTAGCAAACCAGGTGACAAGAGGTCTTGATGATAATATTGAATTAAATAACCCCTTGTGGAACATTGCTATCGAGGTTAAACAGAAGTATGTGGTGTTGATCTCAGATGATTTGGTTGCCAAGGGTAACCACACAGGGGTTAGTGAACCTGATAAACAGATGTTGTTGGTTAGTGTTGCGTCAGGTAGTGAGAGGGGTCAGTCCCTGACAGATTTCATGGAAATGGGTCCCCAACAGTCCCAGGAGAGTAGGTCTGTGGGAGGGAAAAGGAGGATCCCGTGGCCAGAAGGTGGAAGGGATAGAGAGATTAGTGGGAGCCCATGGTTCAAGGTGAAGTGCTGGTGGAAACATACCCGGAAAAAGAAATGGGCCTACGCAGCGAATGGCTGGCACAGAGGTGTCCCATTCTTAGTGACTGGTTTATGTGTTCCTCCCTCCGGTGCGAAACAAGGGGGGAGTATAGGGAAATGTAGGACCCTGTTAAGATCCAGGGTGGGACGTACCTGGAAGCGCACCCGAAAAAAAGGTTGGGCCTACGTGGCTGACAGCCAGCACAGAGGTGTCCCAACCATGACGGGTGCTGGTGTTCCTCCCTCCGGATCGAAACAAAGGGGGGGGATATGTAATAGTCCCTGTCACTGGGAAAAGGGATGGGATCTCTAACCCTGTGTCCATGTCT
The DNA here is from genome assembly GCF_042186555.1 of Aquarana catesbeiana. Classification (NCBI taxonomy): domain Eukaryota; kingdom Metazoa; phylum Chordata; class Amphibia; order Anura; family Ranidae; genus Aquarana; species Aquarana catesbeiana. The sequence continues at coordinate 547,163,884 of NC_133328.1, read as the reverse complement.
TATGGAGAGCCAGCAGGTTGTGTGCCCAGGTGCACACAGCCCATATAACGAGGGGCTAGTGAGAGCAGAGGGTGGAGGAAGGTGGAGTGTGTGTAGCTTGTTGCTACTGCTGTGTGAAGACAGACCTGTGTCTGGAGAGTGGTCTGCCCTGTGGGAGTCTGCAGCCTATGTAAAGGGGATTCTTTGCCCAGGGACTGGGAAAGGCTGGCCAGCCTTGAGAGTCGGGGAGACTGAGGAAGCCAGTGAGTCCAGGGGGCTGTAAAGAATTGGCAAATCTGTTGAGAGCAAGCAGAGGAACTGCTGACAAGAGAGCCAGGTGGCTTGGTATGTTTTCCTTATTTTTGGAGTGCTTAATGAAGTTAAACCCCTGCGTGGGAATCCTGAATGGACCTTTTTGCTTTTGTTTTTCGGTTTAATAAACGTGGGCTACCAGGCCCTTAACTATAATGCCTGTCTGAGGTGGACTCACTGCACTAAAAACGCATTTATCGCTTGAGCTAAATACCCCAAACATTACAGTAGTTTAAGGTTTAACCTCTTTTATTCTAATTTTAATGAGTGGCCACGAGTCTTGTTAAACTCTCTTCTGCAAAAAAGTTTTATTCCTATTGTGGGGTCACCAGTACGGTATTTGTATATTGAAATCATATCCCCTCTCAAGCGTCTCTTCTCCAGAGTATAAGTTCAGTGCTCGCAACCTTTCCTCATAACTAAGATCCTCCAGACCCTTTATTAGCTTTGTTGCCCTTCTTTGTACTCGCTCCATTTCCAGTACATCCTTCCTGAGGACTGGTGCCCAGAACTGGACAGCATACTCTAGGTGCGGCCGGACCAGACTCTTGTAGAGCGAGAGAATTATCGTTATATCTCTGGAGTTGATCCCCTTTTTAATGCATGCCAATATTCTGTTTGCTTTGTTAGCAGCAGCTTGGCATTGCATGCCATTGCTGAGCCTATCATCTACTAGGACCCCCAGGTCCTTTTCCATCCTAGATTCCCCCAGAGGTTCTCCCCCCCCCAGTGTATAGATTGCATTCATATTTTTGCCACCCAAATGCATTATTTTACATTTTTCTACATTGAACCTCATTTGCCATGTAGTTGCCCACCTCATTAATTTGTTCAGATCTTTTTGCAAGGTTTCCACATCCTGCTGAGAAGTTATTGCCCTGCTTAGCTTAGTATCGTCTGCAAATACAGAGATTGAACTGTTTATCCCATGCTCCAGGTCGTTTATGAACAAATTAAATAGGATTGGTCCCAGCACAGAACCCTGGGGGACCCCACTACCCACCCCTAACCATTCCGAGTACTCCCCATTTATCACCACCCTCTGAACTCGCCCTTGTAGCCAGTTTTCAATCCATGTACTCACCCTATGGTCCATGCCAACGCACCTTATTTTGTACAGTAAACGTTTATGGGGAACTGTGTCAAATGCTTTTGCAAAATCCAGATACACCACGTCTACGTGCCTTCCTTTATCTAGCTGGCAACTCACCTCCTCACAGAAGGTTAGTAGATTGGTTTGGCAAGAACGATTCTTCATGAATCCATGCTGATTACTGCTAATGATACCGTTCTCATTACTAAAATCTTGTATATAGTCCCTTATCATCCCCTCCAAGAGTTTACATACTATTGATGTTAGGCTAACTGCTCTGTAATTCCCAGGGATGTGTTTTGGGCCCTTTTTAAATATTGGTGCTACATTGGCTTTTCTCTAATCAGCTGGTACCATTCCAGTTAGTAGACTGTCTTTTAAAATTAGGAACAATGGTCTGGAAATCACTTGATTGAGTTCCATAAGTACCCTCGGATGCAAGCTATCTGGTCCCGCTGATTTATTAATGTTAAGTTTCTCAAGTCTAATTTTAATTTTGTTCTCTCTTAACCACGGAGGTGCTTCCTGTGATGTGTCATGAGGATAAACACTGCAGTTTTGGTTACTGAAGCCCCCTGATTCCCTTGTGAAGACTGAGGTGAAGAATAAATTCAATACCTTCGCCATCTCCCCATCCTTTGTAACCAGATGTCCTTCCTCATTCTTTATGAGGCCAATATGGTCTGTCCTCTCTTTTCTACTGTTTACATACTTAAAGAATTTCTCGGGATTTTTTTGCTCTCCTCCACTATGTGTCTTTCATGTTCTATCTTAGCTGTCCTAATTACACCCTTACATTTCTTGTTACATTCTTTATAAAGTCTGAATGCTGATGATGATCCCTCAACCTTGAATTTTTTGAAGGCCTTCTGCTTTGCTTTTATATGCATTTTTACATTGGAGTTAAGCCATCCAGGATTTTTGTTCGCTCTTTTAAATTTATTACCCAATGGGATGCATTGGCTAATGCTCTTATTTAATATGCTCTTAAAGCAAACCCATCTCTCCTCCGTGTTCTTTGTTCCTAATATTTTATCCCAATTTATGCCTTTTAGCAAGGTTTGTAGTTTAGGGAAGTCGGCTCTTTTGAAATTCAGTGTCTTTGTATTCCCTTTATGTTTCCTATTTGTGCGATTTATACTGAAACGAATTGACCTGTGATTGCTGTTACCTAAATTGCCCCGTATTTCCACATCCGTGATCAGGTCTGTATTGTTGGTAATCAGTAGATCCAGTAATGCTTTATTTCTAGTTGGTGCATCTACCATCTGATCCATAAAATTGTCCTGCAAGGCATTAAGGAACTGGCGAGCCTTAAATGAATGCGCGGTTCCCTCCGCCCAGTCTATGTCTGGATAATTAAAATTCCCCATTATGATAACACTTCCCATCCTTGCTGCTAATCCATATTATGATAGGAGATCTGTCTCCACTTCCTCCCTCAGGTTAGGGGGCCTATAGCATACTCCCAGTATTATTTTCCCCTTAGCTTCATCCCTTTGGAGCTCTACCCATAAGGATTCCACCTCCTCCCTAGCTCACTCAGTGATGTCATCTCTCACATTCACTTGTACATTATTCTTGATATATAGGCATACCCCTCCCCCTTTTTTACCCTCTCTATCCTTGCGGTAAAGGGTATACCCTTGAATGTTTGCCAGCCAATCATGAGAGCTGTTGAATCAGGTCTCTGAAATTCCCACAAAAACCCAATCCTCCTCGTAAAACAGTATCTCTAGTTCACCCATCTTGTCTGCCATGCTCCTGGCATTGGTGAACATGCCACATAGTTTAGACCGGTCACATATTGTCCTCATATTGGGTGTTTCGAGATTGCAACTAGGACTTGCTACTGTACTTACCTTGGGTTTTTGTGCTTTGGTCAACCTACCAATAATGCCCCCAATACTGCCCTCTGGAATATGTTCCGTGCTGACTATCTCTACCTCTGGACCCTCCCCCCATCACCTAGTTTAAAACCCCCTCTAACTTTTTGGCCATCTTCATTCCCAGCAGATCTGCACCCTCCTCATTTAGGTGCAGTCTGTATTTAATCCTTAATAAATGCTTTAGTAAAATCCAGATACACAATATCCACAGGCCTTGCTCTATCCAGATTACAAATTACCTCCTCATAGACTGTTAACGAGTTGGTCTGGCGAGAACCATCTTTCATAAATCCTTGCTGCTTACTACTAATGATACTATTTTCATTATAAAATTCTTCAATGTGCTTACTTATCATTGCCCCCAGTAGTGTACACACTATTGATGTTAGACTGACTGTGGTTTCCAGATACATATTTCTTCCATTCTTTTAATAGTGGTACGTTAGCTTTTCGTGAATCAGCTGGTACCATTCCAGTCAGTAAGCTGTCTTTAAAGATTAGGAATAACAGTCCTTCTACTAATTAGACATGTGTATGCTGCTCATTTTCCAACCTCAAATGTATGTATGAATTCAGATCAAGTAGAAACATTACTTGTAACTCAGCATCTTTCCCAACCACCATCCTCAATCTAAAGCCAACTAGTGAATACTAGAGATGGGCAAACAGTTTGGCCCGAGCATAAGTTCGGGCTGAACTTTCGTTGTTCGGGCATTCGGTGAACAGCCAAACGGTCGAACGACCAGCCTCCCCGAACCGACCACAATGCATTGTGACACTGAACAGTGCATTGCAAGCCCTGATTGGCTGAAGCAGCGAAAGCTTCAGCCAATCAGGGCACAGAGCACTGTCAGAGTCATGATTGGACACTGTCATCATGACTTTATGCAATCATGGCTCATTCCCGCCCCACAGTATAAAAGTATTATTTCAATGGCAGTCATTTCAGTGTGATTTCGGCGTGGAGAGAGATAGCACAGTGCTATTAGTTAATGTGCTATACTGTGCTATTTTGCTTCAATTATCAGTGTAGAATATTAGTTCACTGTCAGTCTAGGGATAGTGTGAGTGTAGTGAGGAGGGCCATCATTCAGCTGTGCATAGTGTGCAGCTAGAGTAGGGACAGCTCATATAGTTTCAGTGTAGTGTAGTGAGACGTGTCAGTAATCTTGACATTAGTGTATAGCTAGAATAGGGACAGTTCAGATAGTGTCAGTGTAGTGACGGTTGAACACTGTCTATTTGATTGTGTTACTGCCAGTTTAACACCACTTACTTCTGTGTGCGTTACTGCCAGTTTAACGCCATATCGTTTTGCGCGCGTTACTGCCAGTTTAACGCCATATAGTTCTGTGTGCGTTTACTGCCAGTTTAAACGCCATATAGTTTTGCGTGTGTTACTGCCAGTTTAATGCCATATAGTTCTGTGTGTCGCTGTATGTTTGGCACATTATATTGCAGTATATTATAGTGTATCCGTGAGTGTGTCTGTGTAGTGTGAGTACTCAAATTAAAGTGCACCAAACACCTCTTTACTTTGATTAAAGTGCATCTACGTACAGATTTCTACTTCTTCTTTACATTTGCCTATAAGCACCGCCCCCTCCCTCCCAATAATGTCTGGGAGGACAAGGAGAGACAGACATTCCCTTGGCACTGTAAGGGGGACAGCAACAAATGTGTCCACAGGCAAAGGTGGACGTGGTGGTTAGTCCTCAGGCAGGACATCATTTCCTCTGTTTAGTGAGTTTGCCCATGCTATCCAGCCACAGCATGCAGAGGAGGTGGTGGACTGACTTACTAAACCTTCCTCATCCTCCTCATCCTCTGTCACGCAAGCAGAGACAAGTGTGCAGTCCCCTGCAGTTGCCAGAGTGGATAAACCTGCCTCCTTGTCCACATCTATTCCTGCCATAGCCTCAACATCAGCCGTTGAGGAGTCAGCTGAGTTATTTGACCACAGCATCAGCCACTTGAGCCTTGATGATGCCCAGCCATTACTGGATTAGGATGTTGGTTCTGAGGTTGAGGATGACAGTAACATGAGCCTATAGAGAGGGAGGAACACTGGTAGACAATTTGGCATTTATGTTCCCCAAGCCGCAGCGTATTGCCAAGTTGTCTCCAGTGGTAATGATGAAGATGGAGATGATGATGATAAGGTCACTGATGCGGCTTGGATGCCAGATAGAGCAGAGGAGGAAACTGAAGGTGAGGCCAAGGAGGCCGACATCAAGAAAGAGTAGAATGCAGCCACCCCATTCAATCACATTCTGCAGCTGTTATCTCCTGGCCCACTCCCCAAAGCTCAGCTGTCTGTGCCTTTTTCAGCACATCTGCAGCAGATTGCACTGTTGTGATCTGCAAACTGTGTCTCAGGCACATCAAACGTGGCAAAAACACCAACCGTTTGGGTACCACATGCTTAACAAGGCATTTAACGTCCAACTACTCAGCCCGTTGGCAAGAGCACCTAAAAGCCACACAAAAGGGGCACAAATCTGTCCCTACTCCTCCTTACCCACTTCAGTCTGCCCCTGCGATACCGAGTCATTACCTTTCAGCAGCCTCCACTGACAGGGATGATGGTATAGCACAGGGTGTCCCAGGTCCTAGCAGCACATCCACCAGCAGCACACCACCAGCTGTAGACTGTAGCCGACAAATTTCTCTGCCCCATCTGCTGCAGCGGAAAAACAAATACAGTCCCTGCCACCCACATGCCCAGCGTCTGAATGCAAGCTTGTCAAAGCGGTTGACTCTCCAACTTCTGCCTTTCAACCTGGTGGATTCTGCCTCCTTCCGTGAATTCGCACAATGTGCTGTACCACAATGGCAGGTTCCCAGTCGCTTCTACTTTTCATGTAAGGCTGTTCCATCTCACTACCATCACGTGGAAGAGAATGTTCTGGCATCCTTGGGCAAGGCAGTCAGCCGTAAAATCCACCTTACTGCTGACACGTGGTCCAGCAAACATGGGCAGGGACGATATAACTAGTTCACAGCATACTGGGTATCGCTGCTTGCAACTCGAAAGGATGCAGGACAGGGCTCGATGCTGCAGCTTGTTGTGCCCCCATGTCTCCATACAGCTGGTGGTGATGATGCCAGACCTGTGAGCTCTACCCCCTCCTGATCCTCCTCCGCCACCTCCATGCCCTCCTCTGTAGAATTGTCCTATGAACATAAGTTACGCCCTAAGCGCTCAAAGGGCTATTCCCAGAGTCAGGCTAAATGGTGCCATGCAGTGCTTCAGCTGGTGTGTTTAGGGGACATGAACCACATTGGAGCAGAGATTCTTGCAGTTCTGCATGGACAGGCCCAGAGGTGGTTCACACTATGCCAGCTGGAGCCAGGAATGGTGGTGTCCGATAATGGCTCAAACCTCCTGTCCACCCTTAGACAGGGAAATGCCTGCCACATGTCCTCAATTTGGTGGTGCAGCATTTCCTAAGTACATACCCAGGGTTGCAAGATGTACTAAAGCAGGCCAGAAGAGTCTGTAGCCATTTCAGGCAGTCGTACACAGCCAGTGCTTGGTTGGCTGAAATTCAGTGGGAATTCAACCTGGCCATAAACCACCTGATTTGTGACATGCCCACCAGGTGAAACTCAACTTTGGGAATGCTGCAGCGGCTATACATGCAGCAAAGGCCAATCAATGAGTACCTGTGCCAGTACGGCAAGACGGCAGGCTCAGGCCACTTCGGCTTTTTTCCCCCACGCCAATGGCTGATGATTAAGGATGCATGCACTGTATTGTCACCATTGGAGGAGGCCACAAGGATAGTGAGCAGTGACAGTGCATGCATCAGTGACACAATCCCTGTTGTGTTCCTGCTGGAGCATTATCTACAGGGCACTGGAGGCAAAGCACCAGGAGGAAGAGGAGAACTTGCTTTCCTCTCAAGGCCCACATTATCCAGACACCATCATTCCTATGTCACAGAACACACAGGAGGAGAGAGGGGAGGAGGATGAGGAGGAGGATTCTGGCACTTTCATAGGCTTCGAAGAAGAGGAAGACATGCGTTAATCTGTAAGCGATGGCTTTCCAGCCCCAGGACCCTTGGGAGTAGTACGTGGCTAGGAGGAGGAAGTTCCAGATGCTGTCATCCTGAGTGACCCCTATGAGTCGCCCCGATTTGAGGCACATGGGCAACCTAATGCTTCAAAGCCTGCAAAAGGACCCAAGAATACGTGGCATAAAGAATAAAGATGATTACTGGTTGGCAACCCTCCTTGACCACCGTTATAAGGGGAAGGTTTCTGAACTCATCCCGTCCCCACAGAGAGTGCAGAAGATAAAATCTCTTGAGAACACGTTAAAGAGGATTTTATTGAACGTTTTTCCTGACTCCAATAGGTTACAGTGTCGTGGAAAAGGTAGTTTTCAGTCTTCTGTTGGTCAAGAGAGGAGCGTTGGAGAAGGCGTCCACCTAAGTGAGGCATTTCAGAATTTTTTTAGTCCTCGCCGCCCAGGGCTGTCAGCTTCCACATCCCATAGGCAGCGTCTGCATCACATGGTAGACGATTACCTCGGGGCCAAAACAGAGATGGAGAGCTTTCCAGCCGATGTTCCACTGACCTACTGGTTCATGAGAATAGACCACTGGCCAGAATTTGCCCAGTATGCTATTGATTTGTTGGGTTGCCCTGCATCCAGTGTGCTTTTAGAATGGGCATTCAGTGCTGCAGGAGGTTTTGTTACTGATCATAGAACGCATCTGTCCACAGAATCCATGGACTGTTTGACTTTTATAAAACTGAATCAGTCCTGGATTACCAGCTATGAAGCCCCTGATGCCAATGTCACTGATTAAGTCTTCTTGGGATGTGGAATCTCTGCAGGACTTCAAGGCTGCCTAGCTTTGAGGGTGTTCAATCATTTCATCTGGAAGAATGTTTTTGATATAGGTTTCATGGGCACAATTAACACCCAAAGACTAATTTTTCAGCACCTGTTTGACAGGCGCATATCATTGCAATTTTTTACAGCAAGGCCCATCCTTGCTTTCATCAAGAGTACCTCTATAGGGTTATGGTGAGAAGGCGCCACCGACAACCAAAGACCAATTTTTCTGCACCTGTTTGACAGGTGCATATCATTGCAATTTTTTACAGCAAGGGCAATTCTTGCTTTCAACAAGATTGCCTCTATAGGGTTACGGATGGAAGGCGCCACCGATACCCAAAGACCAATTTTTACGCACCCGTTACTCCTAACCAAAGTCAAAGTGACACCAGAATGTATCCAAAAAAATCTCTACATTCTACAAAATCTCTACATCTCTACATTGTGGCCTCATCATACACACTGGCTCCCCAGCTGTTGCTGAGCGAAATAAAGGCAGCTTGCAGGGAAAATGTCATTTTTCTTGGCTTTATGAATGCAATTATTGCTGCAGCAGATTCTAGACATGATACAGATCTGCCACTTTACATGTAGACTAAGGTGACCTCCCAGGCACTATATTGGAAGTAATTTTTCATTTTTATGCTTTCACCTTAAAAAAAAAAAAAAAAAATCACTGCTCATTTAAAAATTACTTTTTTCGCAAACTTTTTTTTTATTGATACAGGGCAGGACCCGGACCCCTATAACCATTGTATGCTCAATTACTTGCATATAAGCCTTCAAAATGGGCACTTTTGATTTTTGACGTTCGGGTCACATTGACTTTAATGGGGTTCATTATTTGGGTCTGAACTTTTGCAGTGTTCGAAAGTTCTGGTGTGAACCGAACAGGGGTCCGTTCGGCCCATCCATAATGAATACAACATCAGACTAGAAAAGTCTGTTGGAACCTGGAAAGGTGAAGTCCTACAGAAAACTAACTGATTTAGGAACATCTACAGGTTCTGTCATACCTGAAAGAGATGCCAGTGATCCGCCTAAACTCCTTCACCCTATTTACTTTACTCTTGCATGACTTAAAATTAATTTCTGTCCTTGCTGCTTAGCTTGTAGAAATTTCAATTGCCTTTAATGCCATCATCTTTCTTTTAGAAAAAGTAGGTCACCTACTGCAAACAAATTACAGAAATACTCCTTTTTTATGCTAGCCACGAGATTTTTTTTATGCTAGCCACAAGATTACCATCAAGTGGAACTCCTTCAACCCATTAACAACCCTACCCATCACCAAAACACATTTTAAAAATTTAGAAACCTTGGTCCATAAAACCTGAAATAGGCAAACTGAAGGATCTTAACAGTAATCATGAACATACAGTGTATTAATTAGTATTAATATTCATGAATAAATCAATTATAATTTTATTCTAATTCATAAGCTCATCCGCATGAGCTCATGCAGATAGTACTGACAAGGAATCATAATCCAGCATTCCCTGCACAGATTCAAACAGGAAAGCCTTACTTTGAGTCTGCTCAAGGTTCTCTGAAATGGCGCTCTCCCACAATTCAGTGGCGGACTGTTTTTTTTTTTTTGCCTGAAGTTCAGTTTTATGACAGCCTGGTACTCTGTGCTACTCAGAATGCAGAGTTCCCCTTGGATGAGATCAGGTTATCCTCCTGCTTTTCCACTTTCTCTGGATATACCCACCAGCTGGACTTCAGGAAGCTTCAGGCTCCAGATTTGGGGCTTTCTGTAGCAACACACCCTCCTCAGGCAGCTAGTCTTGGAGGACAAGAACACCCAGAAGCAACACACACCCTCCCACCAGGCAGACCCTGAGAATTTTCCAATATCATTCCCAAAAACGTATACCTTTCCAAACATGTACCACTGGCAATAAACCTAATGGTTGAACAGGGAGACATACATATTCATGACTCAGGTTGTTGTATCCTCTTACACCAAGGGTCTCCAAACTATGGCCCTCCAGTTGTTCGGAAACTACAATTCCCATCATGCCTAGTCATGTCCATGAATGTTATGCCGCGTACACACGAGCGGACTTTACGGCGGACTTTGCCCGGCGGACTGGATTTCGTCGGACAATTCGATGTGTGTGGGCTCCAGCGGACTTTGTTTTCTCAAAAGTTGGATGGACTTAGATTTTAAACTTGTTTAAAATTTATCCGTTGAAATCGAGTCCGGTCGAAAAGTCCGCTCGTCTGTATGCTAGTTCGACGGACAAAAAGGCACGCTAGGGCAGCTATTGGCTACTGGCTATGAACTTCCTTGTTTTAGTCCGGTCGTACGTCATCACGTACGAATTCGACGGACTTTGGTGGATTGTGTGTAGGCAAGTCCGTTCATTCACAAAGTCCGTCGGAAAGTACGTCGGAAAATCCGCCGGGCAAAGTCCGCCGTAAAGTCCGACCGTGTGTACGCGGCATTAGAGTTTTTCAACACCTCATGGGAAGTGTAGTTCCACAACAGCTGGAGGGCCATAGTTTGGAGATCCCTGTCTTACACCATTGCCAGAGACACTCACAAACAGCAGGCAGAAGCAAACAATTACACTGAGCTTAGGGAAAGCCTGAAGAAAGCAGAAATATCAATAAGTGCTCAGGCTGAGCACAGCCTAGTAGTACTACATTTAGACTAGGTATACTGATGCATAGGGCAGGGTCCCTACATATAAAAGGTAGTATGCATGAACTGCATATGTTACATTTAACTATGAGCAGAACTAGAAAACAGATTCCAAACAGAAAAGTCACCTGGGAGACAAATTAAATCTGACAAGCAGTTACCTCCCAAACTACTACCCACTACAAAGAGGTGATAATGAAGGTCATACAAGAAACTAGGTGGCACTACTTTGTTTTGTCTTACTTTCAGTAACAAGTATTTGTATATTCTCTGTAGTACATAACAGAGAGAAAAAAAGGAGACATAAATCATCATTGTTTGGCAATGTCCAATTAATAGGCTGTATTTACATAAAAAATTACAGGAGGCAGAGATGGATATGGATTTCCCTACAGACTAAGTCTTACTTTCTAAGTCTCTGTAAAACACAGATATTGGCTACCAAGCTGATTATGCATATCTTAACTGCAGCCAGATGTTGTGTCTCATCTGCTAGAAAATGAAAACTGCTTCCTTTTGCGATATGTGCACACACTATGATTGAGGTTACACAACATTCCTTAATCATCCTAATGTGATCTAACAAGATATGGGAACTCATATGCATTCTATCCCTTGTCCTGAAACTTCCTAATCAAGATTATACTTTGAAGCCATAGGTTCTACGAGCTGGCCACTGTCCATGTTTGAGTTAGCAGCCTAGATGTCATAAATAGTCACCAGACAGTATTGTCCTTTAAAGCTGAACTCCAGGCAGAAACATATTTCCATGTCATTGCTGGTGCTTTCCTACCTTGAGCAGATATGTTCTTGATTTGTTTCCTCAGGCTGTGGTAGTAGTAAGAGAAAATGCATGTGCATTATTAAAATCGCAGGCCTCAATCCCTGTGATTTTCATTGTGTAAGACTGGTGGCTGCTGTGCCCTCTATCTCCACAGCCACCAGTCTTGTAACTTCCCCATTATAGTTCTGTGGGAGTGTAACGGACAGGTTTTAGAGTCTCAGACTGCACCTCCCACTGATAGGCATCAAAACACAACTCTGCCCTCAGCTCAACCCTACCTCCACCCATAGCATAGAACTCATCTCAGCCATCAGCTCAGCCCCCGACCCACCCTCAGCACAGCCCCAGATCCACCCACACACCCTCCCAGACTTCCTGCTTTTTCCATTGCATCATGGGACTGACACATATTTATTTATACCCACCACTTGCATAGTGGAAGCAGGGAATTCTTCTACAACATGATGAAGTCCCAAAAAGTAAGACCTATTTATTTAAACTGCATCAGTGTTTTTTTAGTGGCTGAGGAGAGGATCTGAAAAAAGATAAACTTGCAGAATCCTGGAGTTCAGCTTTAAGGCCTGGTTCATACCTATGCATTTTTTTAGTGCATTTCAGTTTTGCAGAAACACACTACGGCCCATTTAACATGGTTTCCTATGGGTCACATTCACATCTGTGCATTTTATGGAAAGGACCAGGGACATTTTTCTGGTTTTTGTTTCCATAGACTTCAGTGGATCAAAAATGTGTATTGAAAAACACAAAATGCACCTGGAATATGCAAACTGCAACCTACATAAGTGAGAACCAGGCCTAAGGCCTGATTCACATTTATGCAGGTTGTAGTTTGCATATTGCAGGTGCATTTTGCGTTTATCAATACATGCTTTTCATCCATTGAAGTCTATGGAACCAAAAACCAGAAAAAAGTCCCTGGCCCTTTTCATAAAATACACAGATGTGAACTGCATCCATAGGAAACCATGTTAAATGGACTGTAGTGTGTTTCTGCAAAACTGAAAAGGCGCTAAAAAATTCTTAGGTGTGAACTATCCCCAAGGTGCTTCTTGTCCAACTTTGAGTGGCCACATGTCTTCTAAAGCGACCTGAGACTGAATAGTTTTCTCCCTATGCTAGAATCACCATTTAGATATTTGTATATTATGATAATTTCTCCTCTTAAGTGTCTTTTCTCCAGGGAGAATACGTTTGTTTGCAGTCATTCTTCAAAACTGAGGTCCTCCAGTCTACTTATTAGCTTAGTTGCCCTTCTCTCCAGTTCCAGCACATCCTTCCTGGGGGCTAGTTACCAGGACTGGGCAGCATACTCAAGATGCAGCTGGGCCAAACTTTTGTAAAGTGGTAGAAGTTCCATCTCTGTAAACATGCCTCTAAACTATCATGCCAATTATATCCTGAGCTTGAATAACCTATTATGTTTGCTGTAAAAGAGCACTATGGAGTTTATTTACCAAAGCGGGAGAGTGCAAAATCTGTGTCACTTCTGCATAGAAACCAATCAGCTTCCAGGTTTTATTTTTTTATATTTATTTATTTATTTTTTTGTATAAGTGTTAAACTGTATACAAACAGTCCATAGATAATCTTTAGTGGAAACAGTTCGCATAGTGACAACAATCCTCAGTGATGTGTTTAGTCTTATCTAGACTCTTCAGAGATTCACAAACATGTCCCTCCACCAATTCAAATGCACAAATCCACAAAGCAATGCTGCACAGATTATAGGCAGCAAACTGGGCTCAGCAGCATCATCCGAGACCAATAAATCCTTTTGAGAAGATGACCCTCTTGGAGATGACAGCAACCAGACTATTCCAACAGTGAAAACAAGTGGATGGCATGACTGAAAATGTGCTCCCCAAAAATCAAAATAATATATAGTGTAGTACTTATGAAAAAGTTGTAAAATAAATGTTATCTGATATAAAGAGGGTGTGTATATGTATATAAAATATCCACAGTGTGCACCACCACCAGTCCTATGCAGTCACCAGACCAGAAGGCTGCACATCATGTGAATAGCAAATGGGCACAATGACTATCACCAGGTCTCTGCGGTTCACCCCTCAAGAGGGGTCCCTTTAAATACGTTTTCTTGAAGTAGCACTGACCAGAAAAGGTGCCATGTCCCAGCACTCTGGTGAGTGCATTTGGTGGAGGGACATTCATTGTGTGTTTAGCTGCTTGCCTAAAGTTCAGCCGTAAAGCCCTAGTCCAGGCAGTGAAAAACATACCCTTGCTCTTCATTGGCAAATGTTTGTCTAGGGGGATGGGAAAAGGCAAACTGCTTACATTTATTTCTTGCATCCACCTGTCTGTATGACTGGCCCCCCCAAAGCCCCCTCTCTTCAATGCAAGACTGATCACAAGCTCTGCAATGTCATCACATACAATGCAGAACTAATGGTCGGATGGCAGGAGGTAAAGAAATAAGGTAAGTTATACTGCTTATTCCTATCTTCCCAGAAAAAATAAACATTTAACCCTTGCAATGCAGAGAGAAGGAACTCTTTAAGTTTAAGTTTTAGGCTTCATGCACACTAGCTTAAATAAACGCCAGTGCTCTTGAAAAAAAAAAACGCTAATTTTGAGTATTTTGGACTAGCATTTAGGACATTTTGTCTGCCAGAAAACATGTTCTCAAAAGTGCAAAACAAAAGGTTTTTTTTTCTGCCTCTAAACGCTGAGTCTAAAACATACTTCTAGACTAGCTAATGTGCATGGACAAGTAGGATAACATTAGCGGCTTTTACAGGCAAAACACTAAACTCCTCTAGAAGCAGGGTTTTTTTTAAGCTAGTGTGCATGGAGCCTAACCCTCTGTGTTCAGCTCTTGTGCCCAAGAACCTGCATGAGGTGGACCTTTCCAGAAGCAGGCTTTATTTACACACAGCTCTGATTTTTGATGGAGAGCATATAGAAGGCCAATAACTAAGCACGGGACAGACAAGTTAAAAACCACTAGATTCTTTTAAAACATGCCCTGGAAATATTCCAGCACTTCTTTGGGTATGCTGGTTAGAAAAATGAAAAAATCCAAAAGATAAAGCACAAGTTCAAAACCTTGGACTCTATACAACAGCTGTTAATTACAGCAGGTTAAGTGTTTGACCTATCAAAATACTAAATGAAGACAGGAGTTAGGCACAACATTTCTTTCTTAAAATGGGGCAACTGCAATACATAAAACTTATAATAAAAAAAAACACTCCCATAAGGAAATGAACTTAAAAACTGACTGCAAATGCAAATCTGTATAGTAGGAAAAGTGACTGACAAAACCCCTAGGCGGGATGTAATCAGGACGGCTGAAGACTTTACTACTAGAAATGTAATCGCTTGACAAGACCTCCTGGATTTACACTTTCTCACTATGATAAAAGATTGAGGTTTCTCTTTGATTTACATATCTGTAAGAAGAGGGATAGTTAAACAACTACATCATGCTTACTTGATTTTTCTGCTGGTTTAGCATATTTCTGAATAATAAAAAGGCAAGGTGGTAGGCGATGAAATACAAGTTATGGAAATAATAAACTATTGCTATAGCGAACCTATCATGCAATATTAAAAACTCCAAAATTAATACTAAAACCCAAGCAAAAACTAAAAGGAAGCAAATGCCACACAATGAATCCCCTGAAATAGGTTATAAGACTGTTGAATGCCAGTAGAGGTTCCCTGATCATATAAACACGTTAAAATTCCCAGGTCAAGTGCTTTCCTCTTTTTCACTCTCTTAATTAGTCATTGAGGATCATCTGTGAACCCTACAGTAATAGTATACACAGGAAAGGAATCACAGTCAATAAAGAGTCCATCTACTGCATCTAGAATGTATTTTTACTTACGTGAACTTCTATTGTATACTGGTATTGGCTAGTGTGGTCACACACGTTTGACAAATTTGTTCTATTCTGTACCAGGTATATCAGCCATGTATTTAGCAGTCTGTCTGGAGCTCTGCTTTAAGATTCTGCTGAGTGCAGATGACAAACCAACTCTACAAAAATGTAGGGCTCATTTAGAGGTATGCATGTGTATAGAGGTACATTTTTATGTAGGGTTAGGCAGATTGTCATTTGTCAATGTGCATTTCCTTTGTAAGGCAGCACACATTATTGACATGCATTGGCCTGTGTTTCCAGTGCGTTTTGAAGTCAGGATTTGTTAAAAGCTGTTGCCACTGCGTCATAGCACGTTATATGGATTTTGATTTATTGCCATTGACTACTATGGTCCTCCCAATGCACTAAAAAGCAGGAACGAATAGACATTTTTCAAAAAACACTGCACTGTAGCATAGAGATGAGAACATGTTGAGATTCATTGTACTGAATACTCATCTCAACATGTTCTTATCTCTATGCTTTTTAGTGCATTGGGAGGACCATAGTAGTCAATGGCAATGAATCAAAATCCATATAACGTGCTTTGACGCAGCGACAACAGCTATTAACAAATCCTAACTTCAAAACGCACTGGAAACACATACCAATGCATGTCAATAATGTGTGCTGCCTTACAAAGGAAATGCACATTAACAAATGACAATCTGCCTAACCCTACATAAAAATGCACCTCTATACACATGCATACATCTAAATGAGCCCTACATTTTTGTAGAGTTTTGCATTTGTAAAACTGCAAAAAAACAAACAAAAATGTTTTATATCCAATGGGGTTGATTTAAAGACAAGTAGATTGTGCAGTTGCACTCTGCAAGGGCAGTTGCTCCAGGGCTTAGTAAATGAGGTAAAACTTTACTTTTTAAAGAATACCCAATCAGGTACATGGAAAATAAAAAAATAGCATTTTTGCTTGCACAGGATTGAATGATTGAAGTTAGCAGAGCTTCTGCTCATTCACTAAGCTCTGGAGCAACTATGTGCCTTTTGTAAATCAACCCCACTGGGTCTGTAGCCAGTTCCTCAGATCTTCACTCTGCTCAGAAATTCCATCAGAATCTTCACATACTACACCTTTCTAGGTATGTTGGGTGCTTGGTCTCCTGCTATGAGCTGTGTTTCTATCCACTGACCCTAAGCCAACATAGGACACAGTAGTGATGTAGGGGCGAGAGAGCACTGGGAGGGGACACAGGTATCTGACACTCTCAGATGTTTCAGATCTGAAAATTCTCTCACAGCTCCTGCAGCACAGGTAAATATAAAATGTCTATTGCAGTTTTTTGTATTTGAAAAAGAGCAACAGGGTCACTTATAAGCAGCAGACTGAAACTTGTAATGTATAAAAAGAAATGTTCAGGAATGGTGGGCAGTATTTGTATACTTAGGTAGACTTATTTGACAAGGAACCATACTGTTTTTTTAAGCATGTGCACTGGTTACCAGGGAATGTACTGGTTTTTAATGGGTTTAACCATGAACCATGAATGGTTTTATGTCTGAAGGTAAAATAACCTTTTGTGTGCTGCTCCCCCCACAGCCCCCTAATACTCACCTGAGCTTACACTCGATCCAGCGATGTGAATGAGAGCCTTAGCTGAACTGGGACTCCCTCTCCTCATTGGCTGAGACTGCAATGGGAGCCATTGGCTTTCACTGTTGTCAATCACAGGGGGAGAACAGGGGGGAGGAGTCGATCCATGGCTCTAAGTGTCTTATGGATGCATAGAGCAGGGTTTGGGAGCGAGCACACACCAGTGCCCCATACAAAGTGGCTTGCTATTGGGGGCACTAGTCAAGGTAGATGAGCCAGGGGTGCCGGTGGGGTACCCGAGAAGAAGTGGATTGGGGCTGCTCTGTGCAGAACAATACTGCACAGAGCAGGCAAGTATGACATGTTTATTTATTTATTTTTTTAAAGCTGAACCTTTAATAGCACTTTAAGGTCTTCTGACACAGAGCATGGCCTGACACAGAGCAGGACTTGGCTGTCAAAGCGACTGCTAAGCCCCACAGATTATACCAGGATACAAGTACCCTACTAGAAACACTGTGGTTAGTAAAAAACTGTGCAGGGTTCTGTATCCACAGGGTCCAGGACCGGCCGACTGCATTACAGGCATTTCTCTGCCTAAACGCCCAATCCCATCGTTGCGGGACCTGGGTACCAACCATCTTAGTGTCCAGCTGTAGGAATGGATTCAGACAAACGTTTGATCCCTACTAGAATCACTTGAGAATCTGGTAGTACTTACAAGACACTGGCAAAAAAACTGAGGAGCTTTCTGAGAAGGAGGGGTTACATATGGGGACTTCCTGTCTGTTTTTTTTTCTGCCAGTGTCCATTCACCTATAGGTGGTGCATAACCCAGGTAGTCATCATTTATAGCCTGCTTTGTGATCATGTGATGTACGAAAAATAAATACTAATAATAATAGTATCAAAACCTTAACACTGCAAGGTTTATCATTTACAGAAGTTTTAAGACTAAATTTTCCTGAGCATTTCAATGAGCTCAGCCCACACAGAACACAGTCATTAAGCATAGTACAAATCAGTGGCGTAACTAGAACCTTCAGGGTCCCGATGCCAGAAATCATGAAGGGCCCCCCTGACCCCCGGACAGGGCCCTTTACTCAAAGCCTGGTGGAGGAACAACAGGACTGGTTGCAAGTGGGTGGCTGCATATAAAGGAACCGATTTCTCCATTTCCCCCCTGCTTCTCCTCCTCTCCCTCCCGCAGGCATTCAGCAGCTGCAGGAGGAAAATGGAGAGATCAGCTCCTCTATGCCAGTGTTTCTCAATCTTTTTGCAGTCAGGGCACCCTTGAAGTACACCCCTAGGTGAATAGGGCTGCACTGCACCCACCATGCAACTGTGTGTATTGCATTCAGTTGCAGCATAGTGATGATGCATTTGAGGGGTTAAAACAGGCAGTCAGGAGGCAACATATTGCCTCTTTATTGCCTCTTTATTGCCTCTTTACAGGTTGTAAAATGCCTTTGAAAAGCAATCTGAGCATGGCTCGCTTTTCAGAGGAACTGCATTTTTTTTGCTGGTACTTTGAACAAGCAAGAAAAAAAAAGTCAGTTCTGATTGTACACATATAGGGTTCAGGATTAAATGGGCATGCATAAAATGTGCATACATACATGTAAACACACGCACACATATATAAATACACACACATATGCACACACATATAAACACATGTACACACACATACATACACATATACACACACATACTGTATTTTTCGCTCCATACGGTGCACTTTCCCCCCCCCCAAAAATGGGGGGAAATGCCTGTGCGTCTTATGGAGCGAATACTGACAAGGACCGCCCCCCTGTTAGAATACTGGGCGGCCTTCTCCCGCGAGCGCCGGGTGATCCTGAGCCTGTCACCTTTTACTCTGCTTTGCCTGTCACAGAAGACAGAGCAGGCAGAATGGAGTGCGGCCGTGGTGCTGGCTCGGGCTGCTCTGTCAGATGCGATGACGTCCTCGCCAGGCACAGGTTAGGCTGCATTGTATGGCACAGGTCAGGCTGCATTTCATGGGCACTGGTAAATATTTTAGTACACCATTTGGTTCAGAATATTTTTTTTCTTACTTTCCTCCTCTAAAACCTAGGTGCTTCTTATGGTCAGGTGCGTCTTATGGAGCGAAAAATATGGTACATACATACATACACAAACATGCACACACACACACATATACACCCTGTTCCAAATCATAGGCGTGCACACAGGGTGTGCCAGGTGTGCCCAGGCACACCCTAATCACATTGTGCAGCACAGATCCCCCCTGCTGCCCTGGCTCCCCCCCTCCTTCCCCTTGCAGTGCTTCTGGCTTCCCAACTCTCCTCTCCCTCCGGCTGTTGCTGTGGGGATGTTTTAGGATGAGTAGGGGAAGGGGCCGGTAAATATGTAACTTACCAGCCCCTTCCCTTTCATTGTGAGTGATCGGTAGAATGTGTTGGAGCTTTGGGGTGCACACCCTAATGCAATAGGCTGCGCACACCTATGTTCCAAATTATTATGCAAATTCTATTTCAGTGTCACAAAGATTAAATATTTTGTTTTTCAGTTTAACTCATGGATGGCATTGTGTCTCAGGGCTCTTTTGATCACTGAAAACAATCTCGGACACCTGTGATAATTAGATTGCCAGGTGAGCCCATTTTAAGGAAAAACTACTAAAGGAGGGTGTTCCACATTATTAAGCAGAGCACCATTTTCAAGCAATATGGGCAAGAAAAAGGATCTCTCTGCTGCCGAAAAGAGTGAAATAGTTCAATGCCTTGGACAAGGTATGAAAACATTAGAAATTTCACAAAAACTTAAGCGTGATCATCGCACTATTAAGAGATTTGTGGCTGATTTAGAGCACAGACAGGTTTTGTGCAGATAAAGGCACATTGA
Organism: Aquarana catesbeiana; assembly: GCF_042186555.1. Taxonomy (NCBI): domain Eukaryota; kingdom Metazoa; phylum Chordata; class Amphibia; order Anura; family Ranidae; genus Aquarana; species Aquarana catesbeiana. The sequence goes on along the minus strand of NC_133328.1, from coordinate 547,143,964 downwards.
GAAAGATTTCTGCCAGATCCATGCATCAGATCTAGGGAGCAGCTGCTAAAACACCATTACATAGCAGCAAACAGATATTTGAAGCTGCTGGTGCCTCTGGAGTCCCACAGACATCAAGGTGTAGAGTCCTCCAGAGTCTTGCAACTGTGCATAAACCTTCCATTCGGCCACCACTAATCAATGCTCACAAGCAGAAACGGTTGCATTGGGCAGAAAAATACATGAAGACTAATTTTCAAACAGTCCTGTTCACTGATGAGTGCCGTGCAACCCTGGATGGTCCAGATGGATGGAGTAGTGGATGGTTGGTGGACGGCCACCCTGTTCCAACAAGGCTGTGACATTAGCAAGGCGGTGGTGGAGTCATGTTTTGGGCTGGAATCATGGGAAGAGAGCTGGTCGGCCCCTTTAGGGTCTCAGAAGGTGTAAAGATGACCTCTGCAAAGTATGTGGAGTTCCTGACTGACCACTTCCTTCCCTGGTACAGAAGGAAGAACTATGCTTTCCGTAATAAAATTATCTTCATGCATGACAATGCACCATCTCATGCTGCAAAGAATACCTCTGAAACAATGGCTGCTATGGGGATAAAAGGAGAGAAAGTCATGGTCTGGCCTCCATCTTCCCCTGACCTCAATCCTATTGAGAACCTTTGGAGCATCCTCAAGAAAAAGATCTAAGAGGGTGGGAGGCAGTTTACATCCAAACAGCAGCTCCGGGAGGCTATTCTGACATCTTGCAAACAAATTCAAGAAACTGTCCAAAAACTCACAAGTTCAATGGATGCAAGACTTGCGAAGCTGCAATCAAATAAGGGGTCCTATGTAAAAATGTAATGTGACCTGTTAAAATGTTTAAAAAGTTAAAAGGTTGTTCAAAGTTTGATTGAAATAGCTTTTGATTTCAGTAAATATGCTGCAAACACAACAAATGACAATTTTCAGTTCTTTACAACCTATAAAGTGTTTTGAAACTTACTGTGCGTAATAATTTGGAACAGTGCATTGTAAGTTTTTTATTTTGAAAAAAAAAAAACTGTTATCATTAGGAGGTTTGTGCAATAAAATTTGAATTGTACTCTTAATAGTTGATAACATGAGAATTATGCTGGCTGTTGTTTACATCAATTATTTAGGTAAATGAGAAAAATATAATTGGCATAATAATTTGGAACAGGGTGTAAACACACATACATACATACAGATAGCCTTTTAAAAATCAGCAGTGCTTTACGTTACCTCTTCCTGCCAGATACTGCACTGTAGGGGGAGATAAAGAGCACAGCACACACTGTGCTTTCACTTTAGATGTAATCAGTGTGACGAGCTGCCTGCACAGTGCCGATTATAGTTTGGCTGAGGATCGGGGAGCTCAGCCGCAGTTGCCGCTCTTCCTATCGAGGTATACAGGAGGCCCTCAAGGGCCCCTGTAGCATGGGGCCCGGTCGCCATGGTGACCTTAGCGACCCCTATACTTCTCCACTGGTACAAATGCAGACAAATATTTTACACTGTTGTATTTCCCTAGTCAACCCATGTTTTCCTTATTTTCTAGGTTGCTAAAAGCAATTTTAAACCACGTAGTCTCCGGTAAACATTTTGTGTATGTCTATCAATATATAATGTCCAATAGGAAACAGGAAAAGGAGTAAGGCAGTTACTAGACACTATTTTGACAGAATGGCTGAACGCCAACAAATAAAATATCAATACCAAATGCACAGTTACAATGACACACAAAAGTCTATGGCGATAAAACTAAAGTAGCTACAAGGCAAGCTATAAGGATATCTTAATTATTGATAATCTATATGACCGTAAAATGATGAGACAAAATAAGATTCCGATTTTAATTGAAAACACAACATTTCAGAATCAAAAAAAAAAAAAATAAGGTGACATTTTTGTAATGAAAATGACACAATGCATGTTGATACTTATCAGAAAAGACAATTTAGTCCCACATATTAAACAACTAGCTTTAGGTGATAGCTAATTTACTCTAGCATCACTGCACCCTGTAGCTGCTAATGGATATCTGTTTTTTTAGCAATATAGAATTAAATGAAACATACATAAAAACAATGGTGCAATTTTCTCTTCCTACTTTTGTTAAAATAGAGAAATAAATTACATAAATAAATTAGCATTACATTTACGTCATGTATACTACTTCATTATTTACAACATTGTAACTACCAGTTCTGGCACACAAGAGAAAAAGTATACAGAATAACAAAATTAACCAATGCTTTGGCAATACCGGTTTGCAATAATTGAGAACTCGAAAATCCAAATTCACATGTGTTGTTAACTAACTGAAAAGATCTGCTTGCATGAGGATGTATTGACATCCAATGGTCCCTGTCAGTATAATCCAGCCAGCTACTACAAGGAAACCACAGCAAACATAGAATAAACATGCAAATCAAACAGGTCTGTTGATATCTCTGTGCTGCAGTGAGTTAACAAAAATGCAGGTTGTATATAATTGACTGCTTCAGCATGCCTTTAGCCTGCATATAGAGTAGAGATGCAGGAAACCACCTTATGGTTAATTATATCTCTTGGGGAACCCCTAGAGAAATCTCTCCTCTTGAGTTATTATGGATAATAAGGAAAATACAACAGTAGGAGTGAAAACACCTCAGGTTTGACAAAAATACCCAAAAGGTGCATTAAAACAGAGCCAGGAAATGTGGCACAGAAATCCATGGGGTAAGTATGCCATTTTTATTTAAACACTTAAGGACCAAGCGCTGTAGTTGTACTGTGGTAGATTGACTCTCCTGGGAGAATTGCCATCATTGTACGTCGGCTACTTTAAGACCTCTAGGAGCTGATGCGTGTGGCCGGTGGCCGCGATGCCTGCTGGCCACCTTCGATCTCCCCTGAGAGACAGAACAGAGATCTGTCAATGTAAACAGACAGATCCCCGTTCTGTCAGGGGTGGAGAGACAGATCAGCTGTTCCTAGTGATTAGGAACAGCGATCTGTCTCCTCCTCCAGTCACTACACTCCCCACACAGTTAGAAACACCTCCCTAGGGAACACTTAACCCCTTGATCGCCCCTTAGTGTTAACTCCTTCCCTGCCAGTAAAATTTATACAGTAATCAGTGGCTATTTTTAGCTCTGATCGCTGTATAAATGTCACTGGTCCCAAAAAAGTGTCAAAAGTGTCTGATCTGTCTGCCGCAATGTCGCAGTCATGATAAAAATCACAGATCACCGCAATTACAAGTAAAAAAAATAAATAAATAAAAATGCCATAAATCAATCCCCTATTTTCTAGATGCTATAACTTTTGCACAAACCAATCAATATACGCTAATTGTGATTTTTTTTACCAAAAATATGTAGAAGAATTTGTTTTTTCATTTTTGAACATCTCCAAACAGAATTTTTTTGGGGATAGCAAAAAGTAAAAAATATTGTTTTTTTTTTTTTCAAAATGGTCGGTCTTTTTTTTGTTTATAGTGCAAAAAAAAATAAAAATGCAGAGGTGATCAAATACCACCAAAAGAAAGCTCTATTTGTGGGGAAAAAAGGACTCAAATTTTGTTTGTGTAAACGTTGCACGACCGCACAATTGTCAGTTAAAGCGACACAGTGCCATATGGCAAAAAATGGCCTGGTCATTAAAGGGGCAAATCCTCCTGGTCCTTAAGTGGTTAACTACAGAAACCAGAGCTAGAAAGGCAATTAGTATATTCTATAATTGCTATGGTCCCTCGCGCTAAAGTGAGATAAAAGTGAATGTGGTGACAAACGAAATTAGATCGAATAAACAAATCCTAAAAGTGAGTAATTTTTATGGTGATATCAAAAAAGACTGCAGCGAAATCGACAAGTGTACACATAGCACTCGACGCATGTAATAAAAGATAAAGAGATTTCGCGCATAAAATCTATCATAAAAATAAACAATGATTATTGAATAAACACTGTGAAAAATAAATAACAGGTAATGGATAAAAATAAAAATAAATAAATGTAATAAAATAAGTATCACAAAGAATAAGTGCAAATATATAAAACCTGTGCTGTAAAATCAACAAATTCAAATGAATGGCTAAAGCCAAATCGCAAAAAAGTGCAAAAGTGCAAAAAGCTGTGCAGCAGCTACAAACAGCGTGATAAAAGGATGCTATCAAATATAAGACTATAAACCAAAGTTCACATAGGAAACAATATAGAGTCCATAACTTATAATGGTAGTAATGGTAGTGTTGATCTTCATACAACAACTGACAGCTCAACCAGGCTCTCTAGACTCTCACCTCAAAGCAGGAAAAAACAGGCATCAATGCAGATCTTTCTTTGTTGTGACAATAGAAGTCACAGGATGTCTGTGTTCCCCTCTGCTTGCTGTCAGGGACCTGCCAAAACAAACTGGGAGTATCTCCACTTAGGCTTGTGACAGCCCAGTGGGAGAAGGGGGAGGAGGAGAGAGGAGGCCTCTGATGGTGTAGTATTTCAAAGAATATTTATTGGATAAAAACAAATTGGTCTCTTACTTAAAACAATAATAAAATCACAAAAGCAGGAAGGAGCGGCGGCCGAGGCGCCTCCTTACGTGACTTCCGGTGTAGTCAGCTCTCTGCCACGCCCTACGCGTTACGTCACCGCTCGTGACTTCGAAGTCACGAGCGGTGACGTAACGCGTAGGGCGTGGCAGAGAGCTGACTACACCGGAAGTCACGTAAGGAGGCGCCTCGGCCGCCGCTCCTTCCTGCTTTTGTGATTTTATTATTGTTTTAAGTAAGAGACCAATTTGTTTTTATCCAATAAATATTCTTTGAAATACTACACCATCAGAGGCCTCCTCTCTCCTCCTCCCCCTTCTCCCACTGGGCTGTCACAAGCCTAAGTGGAGATACTCCCAGTTTGTTTTGGCAGGTCCCTGACAGCAAGCAGAGGGGAACACAGACATCCTGTGACTTCTATTGTCACAACAAAGAAAGATCTGCATTGATGCCTGTTTTTTCCTGCTTTGAGGTGAGAGTCTAGAGAGCCTGGTTGAGCTGTCAGTTGTTGTATGAAGATCAACACTACCATTACTACCATTATAAGTTATGGACTCTATATTGTTTCCTATGTGAACTTTGGTTTATAGTCTTATATTTGATAGCATCCTTTTATCACGCTGTTTGTAGCTGCTGCACAGCTTTTTGCACTTTTGCACTTTTTTGCGATTTGGCTTTAGCCATTCATTTGAATTTGTTGATTTTACAGCACAGGTTTTATATATTTGCACTTATTCTTTGTGATACTTATTTTATTACATTTATTTATTTTTATTTTTATCCATTACCTGTTATTTATTTTTCACAGTGTTTATTCAATAATCATTGTTTATTTTTATGATAGATTTTATGCGCGAAATCTCTTTATCTTTTAGTATATTCTATAGATCACCTATTCCAGCCCTTCTATTGTTTTATGATGGGTGCCTGCTTCCTCTTGTGCTATTTCATTAGAAGGACCTTCCAACTCTTTCCCAATATTGTAATTAAGGCAATACAATAAATTGTATGACATTACATTAAAAAAAGACTAACTACAAGTCCATAAAGTCCTTCAATGTCCTGTTCTCATCCAAAAGTTCCCTCTGCCTTTCCCATAATGCCATTTTGAATTCTGTCATATTGAAAGCCAGTTGTTACTTCACACATCTAGCTGTCCCTCATTCTATTTATTAATTGTAATTGAGTTGGCAAAGTCAGCAAAAGGTCATACTAACTCTTGCAATACCCCTGACCTACATGCCTGAAGTCTTCTGGAATACATGATGTGGATATCCTAGGAGCCTGTAAGTGGCTGAAGCTACGTCACTCTTGTCTAGGCTGAGAGAGGGGGAACAGAAGGGGAAAATGAAAATATTAGGTATTTAGGAAAATCAAAAAATATTTGGTATTCTTTGGTTGTGTTAAATATGAGGGTGAAGGCACAGTAATAAAGTTGACAAAACTGGCAAAAGGACAGCTTCAAGGTCCAGACTGGTCAGGTACTACCAATAATAAAGATACGCAGGTCTGAATTCTATAAACCGCTCTGGACAATATACTTTCCAGGCAACAAATGTTCAGCTGGATTCACACTGTTGTGGTGTGTTAACATGCATTATGCTGCATGTTAACATGCATTTCTTTAGGGCAGCTCATTCATTTCAATGGCTGCCTAAGCCACCAAAAGGAACTCATGTGTATGAATTTTATATTGTTGCACCAAGGAAGACTTTTAGGCTAAAAAAGAAATATAATGTTTACAATATGGACTTTCACTTTTCATTGTCTTTTGCTCAAAATAAGAATAATGGGATAAAAAAAATCATCTGATTTACATTGATAAGTAAAGTGAAACTCAGCCTACTACAATAAATTATTGGACAAAGCTATATTTTATAAGCAGGTACAACAACAAAAAAAAAATATTAAAAAAATAGTCCTGATGAAAAGTCTTCCATTTACAGTGTTACAGAACATATTTCCCTGATGCATGCCCTGATTGGAGAACAAACATTTGTCACATAGTTCTGGGTCCATCATTTTAAAAATGAATGTGGTTTAAAATGTGAATTCACTAAAAATGTATTTGATTTGAAAGGTTCACCTTTCACTTTCTGGATGTTCCTACAAGCTGTTGTATCTGTAACATTAGGCCATTCATTTTCTCCATCCAGTACTCTGTGTTGTCTTGTAATGGACTAGAATGATTTTCCATGCGTTGTGTGCAACATGATTTGTCTAATGAATCTTTTAACATTAACTCTTCCGATTCCCCATTTACTGTTCCCTTTTGGGAGAGAATCTGAAGCTGCGTATGAGATCCTGTGGTTAGAGGTGGCACAATGTTTTGGCTACAGGATACAGCATTTAGAGTCTGTTTTTGGAGGCAATCTCTCTGTTCTTGTATAACTTTCAGATGAGCAAAAAGATTAGAGAGAGTTTGATTGCAGGTTTCTAAATGACGTTCATACTGTTGACATCTCAGTTTCCCATCTTCCAACTGCTGCTGCAAACATCCATTTTCTTGGCTTAATTCATTTAGCTGGGTAAGAGGAAAGGAGAATGATTATCTGGTTCACCTTAACATTTTATTGGATATAGAACACTTGTTTTAATATTGTAGGCTTGAAACAAGAAAACAGTTTGTGCTTCTAATGCTATATCAATTTAACATCTGCAAGTTACAATCTTCTTTTTTTTTCTTTTTTGAAATATGAAAGAAAAAAAAAAAAAACTGCACTAAGCACTATCCATATCAAATAACCATAATCAAGGCAAGTAACCATAAAGTTACAAATAAAAAAAAAAATCTTTATTATAGTGTTATAAAATATTCAATTGTATGGTATTTGTTTAAAAAAAATTCAGGAAGAAAAAAAACAGTGAAAAAGAACAATGAGGATAGAGTTGGTAATCATGAGTGTAAAACGGTTTTGCCATTTCCAAACATTGGAAACTAATATCTAATTCGGAATGTATTAAGTATTTCCTACTCATTATATCTCAATTTTAAAGGCAAAGTCCATCTTTTGCAAAAAATAACTGCATATATATTTGCAGAGAAAAGTGCATTTTTTTTATTAATATTACTTTTTTTTGCAAATGAGCCTGCTAAGCATTGCAACTGTGATCAGTTGATCCCTGATACAATATCAGGCTCCGGCAGACTCTTTTTCCGGCTTCCTGTCTATACTGATGAATGATGCGACTGTACAGAAGGAAGAAGAATCGAGAATACTGTCAGAGGGTGATCCATTTTGGTGGTGGAGGGGATCTGCTTGGCACCATATTACCCCCTAAATATGGGTGTAACATGATCTCAAGGTGGAGTTATCCTTTAAAGGCCACCTCTATACTAAAATCAAGGACATTGTAGCGAGGGGGTGGCACACATGGGAGCCTGAAGAGTGACTTTAAAGAATTTGTAAACCCAACATTTCATATTCCTGCTATACCATGTACTTGTATGAAAATGTATCCTGTTCTCTTTGTATTGCTTAGTTTGTGTTCCTTCCAATCCCTCTGCTCTCCTATTAAAAGCTAACAACACTAGGCTTGAGAGCACATTGTGGTCAGTTTTCTGGCTGTGTTGAGAACTAAACCTGCTCTTCTCCAATGATCAACAAAGCCAGTACAGTCATTCACTAGGAAGATCAGTGTGCTGCATTTAACAGAACAATTACTTGATGGCTTATTTTATAAAGGTTTTCACACAACGTTCATCCCGGACTCATTTCAATTGAATCCAGTTAGAAAAAAATGTGTAAATCTTGGGAGAAAGTTGTGTGAATCTTTTGTCAAAACATATACACTATAGACAGCTACAACTAGTTTGCATGCAGTTTTTTTTACATATTTTAGGGCCATGTTTTTTTTTTCGCTACACTGTTTTAATAAGACATTTCTCTCTCCTCTTTTTTTTCTGACAAATGCTCAAAAATGAAAAAAAAAAAATACACAATAAACAAAACTTTATTTCTTTCTATGACAGTTTAAGTATTAAATGGATTGGCATATAAACACTGCAGCTCAAGGTTGACAGTGTTATTCTGAAGGGTGAAGGCTTTTATTTTTGGCAGTGGAGCTTTCAGCCTTCATGTGATCACTGCATTGAAATAGCGATCACAAGGTTGGGAACCACTCTAATTGGTTCTAAATTGTCAGTGGTAAGCCCAGCTGTCATTGACACATACAGTGTAAGCAGCTGGTTCTCACAGGGTTGATATTTATTTTCATATCCATGGCTTTGGACTTTTTGCCCCTTAACCTACACAAATAAATTGCAGGTGGGAAGGGGTTAATCTGTGTATACAGTGCATCCGGAAAGTATTCACAGCGCTTCACATTTTCCACCTTTTGTTGTATTACAGCCTTATTCCAAAATGAATTAAATTCATTATTTTCCTCAAAATTCTACAAACAATATCCCATAATGACAATGTAAAAGAAGTTTGTTTGAAATCTTTGTAAATTTATTAAAAATAAAAAAAAAAATGACATCATGGGACACAGAGTCAGGCTAATATTCATTACCTGCTGGGTTATACTTTATCATCAGGTGAATGGACACTGGTAGACCAAAGGTCTTCAGACAGGAAGTGATCCCCTATATAAACCCCTCCCATACAGGAAGTACTTTAGTTTTGTAGCAAGCACTAAATTCTCAAAAAAGATGGGAGGGATCTCTGTGTCGCATGATGTACTCAAAGAAAAGGATTTTACAGGTAAGTATGACGAAAAAATCCTATTTTCTTTTTCATTCATCATGGGACATAGAGTCAGGCTAATATTCATTACCTGCTGGGATGTCCCAGAGCAATAGCCTTGAGGGGAGGGAGACACCCTGCCAAACAATAGCCATCAGAACTTATATGGCAGCCCACAGTACACTGCGGCCAAAAGCTGAATCTTCGGCTGCTCGAACATCCACTTGAAAAAATTTTGTGAACGTATGCACTGAAGACCAGGTAGCAGCCTTACAAATCTGAGCCACAGATACCTGATGGCGAAAAGCCCAGGAGGTTCCTACACCCCTAGTAGAATGAGCTCTCACCCTAAAGGGAGGAGCTTTACGTTTCAGACCATAGGCCTGAATGATCAATTGAAAGCTGCCTGCCCCTTCTTGGGTCCTTTTGGTAAAACAAAAAAAAAAAAAAACAACAACAAAAAAAAAAAGAGTCTGATCCTCATATCTCCCCAGATCTAGACAAATAAACCTTGACTGCCGGTCCAAAGAATGCAGTCATCTCTCTTCCGCCGAACGAGGCTGAGAGAATAAAGAAGGCAAAATAATGCTCTGATTTAAATGAAAGGCCAACACCACTTTTGGCAAAAAGGATGGAACGGGCCGTAACACAACTCTGTCAAGGTGAAGGATCAAGTACCAAGTTCAAGTCCCAAGGACACATAGGTGACTTAATGGGGGGAAGCAAGCAAGTTTGATACCTTTGATACAGGCAGGCAGTTACTGAATTGCAGGAGAAATGAACTATGAGAGTGCTCACTGGCACCCAATTCAATGCAGTTGATGATGGTTCTTGTAGTTCATTCATTCGCAGAACTTCATGAATGAATAATGTGGCCATATGGGTGGAGCCCCACATGGCCCCGCTGTTTTTAAGATGTGACAGCGAGTGCAGCAGGGAGAAGATTGCTCTGCCCGCTGTCACATGGAGGGGGGACTGGTGGGAGAGAAGGCAGAAGGAGAAACATGTTACATGTTTCACCCTAAATACGAGTGTAACATGTAACATGTTTTGAAAAAGTGAACTTAGCCTTTATTATACTAACTGCAGATGGGGAGGGGTAGATCTGTGTGTACTTGAGCAGCACAGAGACTCTATAATCTTCTAAAGCAAGCACATCACAAGAAAACATTAACACACCCCTTCCTTTTCTTAAATCAAGCCATAAAAAAACTTTAGCAAGAAATGTTCCTATTGCTTCCTTGCCTTATCAGACAATTTCTCCTTCTTGTATATAGCACACTCGACTAGCCATGTTGAGCACTTTCTGTCTACCATACCAACCATTTTCTCTGAAATATGAAAAGCTTCCTTTGCCACAAAAAAATAACCTGTTATCTAAAACTGTAAAAGCAGCACTTAAGGGGCTAATGGTTATTATTTATTTCCCGCTTGACATAAGACTTATAACTGCTGCAATTAGGTCAGTCAGGGTCACAGTGGTGTGAGGGTCTGGAATGTCTGAGTTAGGGAGAGGGCCTGCATACCAGTCTCTCCAGCTCTACATTATTTTCACTGGACAAGCATACAGAATATGCATGAGATCTTCTGGCAGCAAAAACATTGTACTAGTGAACATACACTAGTTACTTACTAATGCTAATGAAAGCAATGTTCTATTTTATGATAGAAAATAAGTTTTCCACTTTGCCTTTTCAAAGCTACAGTAGAGGCACTTTATAAAGAACCTGTGGCTTGACTAACAAGCTACCATTGGTTTACCTAAGCTCCTAACTTCAAACATGGTAAACTATGTTGAAGTAGAAAAGTGCCTATACATACAGGTAGATACCTATTTTACAGAGTTTGTAAACTCTAATGCCACATACACACGGTTGGAATTTCTGACAACAAATGTTCGATGTGAGCTTGTTGTTGGAAATTCCGACCGTGTGTAGGCTCTATCGGACATTTGTTGTCGGAATTTCCGACAACAAAAATTTGAGAGCTGGTTCTCAAATTTTCTGAAACAAAATCTGTGGTGGGAAATTCCGGTCGTGTGTACAACGCACAAAATTCCACGCATGCTCGGAATCAAGCAGAATCAAGCAGAAGAGCCGCACTGGCTATTGAACTTCATTTTTCTCAGCTCGTCGTACGTGTTGTACGTCACCGAGTTTTTGACGTTCTGATTTTCCGACAGCATTTCTGCGACCGTGTGTATGCAAGACAAGTTTGAGCCAACATCCGTCGGAAATAAATCCAGGATTTTGTTGTCGGAATGTCCGATCGTGTGTCTGCGGCATAACACTACAAATATGTATGTCACACAGTTTGGTATTTGCCTGTTAATTTGCTAAATCACATGAGATCCTGCCAACTACATGCCTTTAGTAACCCTTGTGGAAACTGAAAGCAGGATCTTAGCACTGTAAAGCAAGTGTGTTAACAAACTAGCCAGTATGCTTCTTGGTACAGGTTTACGTAATTTACTATTAAAAAGTAGTATATATGTGTTGTGTGCTTTAACTGTATTTACAGTAGGTGACCGCGATATTGTGTCAATCTCGCCGTTATCGCGGGAGCCAGCGCCGAGCTGGCTCGCTCATCGGAAAAGAAAAGCATTTTTTTTTCCTTTTCCCGATGAGCGACACGCATTGCTGACAGGTGTCTGGTATGAATCATGAAGGGGAACGTTGCGCAAAATTTTAAATAAAAAAACGGCATGGTTTCCCCTCCAGGAGCATACCAGGCCCTTCGGTCTGGTATGGATCTTAAGGGGAACCCCCTACGCTGAAAAATCGGCGTGGGGGTCCCCTCAAAATCCATACCAGACTCTTATCAGAGCACGCAGCACGGCCGGTCAAGAAAGGGGGTTGGGACGCAGGCCACATGCCCTCAACATGGGGGGGTTGGTGCTTTGGGAGAGGGGGCGCCCTGCGGTCCCCCAACCCCAAAGCACCTTGTCCCCATGTTGATGAGGAAAAGGGCCTCTTCCTGACAACCCTGGCCGTTGGTTGTCGGGGTCTGCAGGTGCGGAGCTTATCGGAATCCGGGAGCCCCCTTTAATTTATTAAATCCCGGCCCCCCACCCTATGTGAATGAGTATGGGGTACATCGATTTTTCAGCGTAGGGGGTTCCCCTTAAAATTCATACCAGACTGGAGGGCGTGGTATGCTCCTGGAGGGGAACCCATGCCGTTTTTTTATTTAAATTTGGCACGGCGTTCCCCTTCATGATTCATACCAGACACCTGTCAGCAATGTGTGTCGCTCATTGTGAAAGGAAAAAACAAATTTTTCCTTTCCTGATTAGCGAGCCAGCGTGAGATGCACAGTACCCTATCGCCGAGAACCAGTGCGATGGGTTCACGCTGGAAACACAATCTCGCGGTCAAGTACTGTAAATATATGAATACATTTATACCCATAAGGACTTCTCCAGAGCCTCTCCTATCCTCGAATGCTCTACCCCAATCTGTCCAATTTTCTCCTACTTTATCCGCTTTCAAAGGGTCCCTGAAAACTCATCTCTTCAGAGAAGCCTATCTGGCCCCCACCTAACAACTGTACATTTATCTTCTCAATCAGCACATCCCCCACAGTTATTATCTCTTGTATCTCTTGACCTTCCCTCTTAGATTGTAAGCTCTAAGGAGCAGGGCCCTCTGATTCCTATTAAAGTGTATTGTATTTGTACTGTCTACCTTCAAGTTGTAAAGCGCTACATAAACTGTTGGCGCTATATAAATCCTGTATAATAATAATAATAATACCCATAAGTACTTATACAATAAATAATTTAATTCAACTTTATAAGAGATTTATTCTATACACTATAGAGAAAACTTTTACAGACAAATGAACTCAGATATCGCCTGCCTTTGCTGTACGATTTGATAATGTTAGAGTTTTTAAAATGGTTGTAATAATCATAGGGAGAAGTAAAGATTAGTCATTAGCTATAACTGAAATGCTGTATTTAGCAATTTGAGTGTTAATTAAAAGATCATTCCCTGGTTTTAAAATGATAAAATACAAGTCATCGAAATTCGTCTGTGGAATAATGGACAATAATGTGTAGTTCATAAAGCTTTCTAGGTATTTGACATGATTAGTGTGCTAGATTTTAATACTTTCCCTTCCCTTTTCAGAAACTTTAAAATAGTCATAATTGGAATCAAGTTTAGTGTCACTTATCTTTATGTAGAATTAAAACAAAATCTATTCATCTTTACATGACAATTTCCACTTCCATTTATCACTTTCCAATGGCCATTCTGGTTGAGGCATGACTGCAAATTCATACATTAATAGCTCACACTTTATACATAGTTCCAGGGAAGCTCTCCTTCCTGGTACAGTAAAAAAATAAAATAAAACTATATTTATTTGTATTTTTACTGTTTAACTTTCAAAAGAATCTCTAGCCAAACTGTTAAAATGAATGCACAGAATGCTTAGTTCAATTAATACTTTCAGGGAAAAACACCCTTTGGCCAGATAACATGACTACTGCATATAAATACTTAAAGTTGAACTTCACTCTCTCAGTCAACTTTGACTATTCTTAAACTTTATGCTGCTAGCATTTATAAATAGATAGGGAAATATATCATATTTACTTGTTTTAACTTTTTTTTTTTTTTCAGTTACTTCCTGGTTCCTGTGCCTAGGCAAATGATGTCATACATTCCAGGAGTCAGGAGTTCAGGAGGGGAGGAGTTGGAGGAGGGGCTTTCTCAGCTAGGCACATACTCCTGCTTTCATGCCTGAGCTAAGGGCAGATGGATCAGAAAAAATAAATGCTACATGAGTCATCTGCTCTTATTCAAGATAATTAAGGACAGAAATGTTAGGGGGGTGTTTTTCAAAGTGATTTTTCAACAAAATAAAGCCAGGAGACATGAATGGATGGGGGAGTATGCTTTGAATATTTAAAATAAATAGTGTTTTTGGTTTGCTGTGCTCAATTGCAGTGTAGTTCTGCTTTAACACATACTATTTCCAGCGAACAAGTGGAGCTCTAAGAACCTTTGGACATGTTTACTAGTCTAACCTTAAAAAAACTGAAGGCAAAACTTTTTCTTTTTTTTTTGGATCAATCTGAGATGGATTAGAACACCTTTTAGTTTTTTATTGTGGTCTGTGTCACTGTTAGGGAGATTCATCCTCTCTATTTGTCTCGTTTATCATGTTTATGTAAAGTGAAAGTAAAAGAAAATCCAAAATTTTTAGTTATCCCCAGAAAAGTAATAGAGGGCAAATCTTACAATGGGGACATTAGTTCTTGTGACCTTTAATCATACAGGGATTTTCTCTCACTTTTGGCTGCGGGATAGGAGATGAAGGGAAATCTCTCCAATGGGACACAGATGGCAAAAAAAAAAAAAAAATCTGATAGGGGTTATGAACCTCCCTTACTCTATCCAAAATAGAAAAAAAAGTTTTGCCTTTAGTACTACTTTAAAGAGCACTAAGTTAGGCCATACACTGATCTTTTTTTTTTTTCTTCAACCGGTGGGTTGAATGAAAAAAAAAATTCACCGGTTGTCCCATCCACACCCTCAATGAGGATGGGGAAAACATTCCCGCTGTGCTATTGTATACTGGCAGCAGGGAGCCTTCCCCGCCATCACACTACAATGATCAGTGTTTCCGGCTATACCCGGCAGCACTGATCATTCAGGAAAAAATATGACATGCTGGTTGTACTAAAGTTCTTTCCAAGGATTTTATTAGGTTTTTAAAGTGAAGGTTGTACTAAAGTTAATCAATAGATTATGTCAGGGAAATGCTGGCAATAGTGCAGCCGAAGCTCCTAGGCAGAGGCAAATACACATGCGCAGAGGTGCATTTGCAGGTGCCCATCTTGTTGAGCATAGGCTAATGCATATGCGCATGCGCGGGAACATTAGCGCTAACAGGCAAACACATATGCACATGTGCTAAAATACACGCGCATGTTACCCATTATTGCTGGCGTCAAATGGCCTATATAAGGACAGCAGCTGCCCTAGTGCAGTGCTGTCTGATCTGCAGTTTTACCTGAGTCTGATCCTGAATCTGCATCTGATTACCTGTGTTTGACCTGGCTTCCTTGACTATGCTTGCTTATCTTCAGTCCTGACCCTGGCTTGCCTTAACCTTGTTATATCTGCTAATCTGCCAACCTCTGCCTGTCTACTGACCAATCTCTGCTTACCATTTATGCCATATATGATTATCTGTGATTGACCCGGCTCCAGTCTTGCTCCATCCAGTACCTGGTGATGCTGTCCTGCATCTGCTGTGCATCCACACCTGCTGCTCTTGACCCAGCCTGGTCATCTCTACCTTCAACAAGAGATTCCACAGGAACTCCTACCTCACTGCGCTCTAGCAGTCACTGTTGCAACTCCAGTGGTCCCTGAGCCAGGTCTGTAAGAGAGGTGTCCTTCTACACAAAGGCTCTGTTACAAGGTACATGGCAGATTGACTTGTGTACAACCAGCCTGCCCATACATGAATCGATAATTGGCGGTTCCTGCTAAACCGGCTGAACTGCGATCCTCGTATGACCAGCTTTAGACTCAAACCCCTTATCCTTGTTATCTGTGTCTGCATGAGACAAGTCACATGTTGGTGAAGTACACCTATCCAACACCTAATAGGCATCTCTGAGGCTAGAAAAACAGGGATTGCCAAGGTACTATTACTAGGGATATTCACAATTGAGAGTTTTGGGACATTTTGGTGTAAACTGATTTGATTCAACAGGAAAGGTTCAATTAAAATGGCTTTTAAAGGTTCAGTAAGCTTTCAATAGCTCTTGAGATTTAAACCAAAAAAGTAAAAAAATATATATTTAAAAATTTTTTATTATAATTTTTTTATAATATTAATGGAATGTCTTTTTTAACCATTTGACCTCCCAAAGGTTTTACCCCTTCCGGACTAGGGCATTTTTTGCTATTCAGCACTGTGCTACTTTAACTGGCAATTGTTCGGTTATGCAACATTGTACCAAAATGAAAGTTAGATCATTTTTTTCACACAAATAGAACTTTCTTTTGGTGGTATTTGATCACCGCTGGATTTTTTATTTTATAAACAACAAGATACAGAAAATTTTGAAATAATTTTCTACTTTCTGTTTTAAAACATGTCCAATTAAATGAAATATCCTAAATAAATTTAGGCCAAATGCATTCTGTTACATGTCTTTGGTAAAAACCAATTTTTGGGGGACACTATACTATATTGGGGACACTAGTATAGTTCTGATTGTGATCAAGATTCGGATCCGTAAAGACACTATACTAGTAATGGTAGTGATCAGCGACTTATACTGTGACTGTGATAGTGTGGCGGGGAATCTGTGATCAGTGACTTATTCTGTGACTGTGATAGTGTGGCGGGGAATCTGGCACTAACTGAAACTGGCTGGGAAGGGACTTTGACTGACACCAACACCCCTAGTCACACTAATACAGTGTTCAGTGATAATACTGTGCACTGTACTAATGACACTAGCTGGATGACAGATGTGATCAGGAGGGCAATCAAGGGGTTAGCTGTGTGCCTAATAAGTGTATGCAAGTGTATGTGTGCTGATTTTACTTACAAATCTGGCCAGGTCTCTCCTTTCTTTCAGTTCTGAATAGTAACTGAAAGCAGAGAGAAATCCAGATAGAATCTGTGGGGGTTATTTACGAAAGGTAAATCCACTTTGCACTGCAAGTGTGCACTTGCAAGTGCAGTAGCTCTAAATCTAAGGGGTAGATCTGAAATGAGGGGAAGCTCTGCTGATTTTATCATCCAATCATGTGCAAGCTAAAATGCTGTTTTTTATTTTCCTTGCATATCTCCCTCGGATCTACAGTGACTTTACTTCCAAGTGCACTTTCAGCGCACTTTCAAGTGCACTGTAGTGCAAAGTGGATTTGCCTTTAGTAAATAACCCCCTGTGTGTTGTGATTGCAATCACACAGATCTCTGTGCTGTGATTGACCACAACTGTTCAGCAGGTATACAGTCAAAATCATTGGCTATAACCTGCTGACAAACTGGTGCAGTGTCCACTCATAGCACAGATCCAGCAGGGGGTGCATGCAGGTGCGCCTCTAAACCAGGAAGTTCATAACGACATACGGGTATGTTGTGGTGCCTGGGAAAGCCACTCGCCAGCAGTAAATGTAACGTTGGCAGTCAGCAAGCAGTTAACTAATGCTTTCTAAATTTACATTGGCAGATGTCACTAACATAACTTTATCAATTGCTTACATGCATTGTAGCATGGATTCAATTATCGAGGGATGAATTCTTACAATTCTCTAGAGCATCTATGTATTTTTAGGCTGTAATTAAAAAAAAAAAAAAAAAAATATTATATATATATATATATATATATATATATATATATATATATATATATATATATATATATATATATATATATCCACTATATAAGAGATTTATTCCATACACTATACTGATATGATCGAAAAATGGGTCTAACAATGTAGCAGTGACTCAAAACGCAACAGTAAACATGTACATTTACAGAAGGAGTTTTGATTGACCAATTAGAGTTCTGAACTTCAGTCACAATGAAATGCTCAATGGCATTATCTGAAGCAACTAAAAATATACATGAGCTGAAACAGTTTTTGAAAATATTATTTGATTAAAGTTATTGGCAATAGTTGCAGTGGTTCTGTTAGTTATTTACTATAATGGTTCATATATTTTCAATATTTTTTCACACCATTAAGTGAGTTGTAAAGGCAGAAGGTTTTTTTTTTATTCTATGCATTAAGATAAAAATCCTTCTGTGTGTAGCAGTCTCTCCAGCACCCACCAATTACCTACCCGAGCTCCTTTTCTCTCCAGCGATGTCCACGATCCCCTCAGTCATCCAGTACACTCCTCCTGATTGGCTGAGACAGAGCAGCGGCGCCATTGGTTCCCGCTGCTGTCAGTCAAAGTCAGTCAGCCAATCAGTCAAGGGAGAGAGGGGGTGGGGCCAGGTCGGGCTCCATGTCTGAATGGATACACGGAGCTCTGACTCGTCTTGGGTGCCCCCTGTAGCAAGCTGCTGGCTGAGGGGCACTCAAGGGAGGGAGGGGCTAGGAGAGGCAAAGAGGGACCCAAGAAGAGGAGGATCCGGGCTGCTCTGTGCAAAACCAACTGCACAGAGGAGGTAAGTATAACATGTTTGTTATTTAAAAAAAAAAAAAATTGAGCCTTTACAATCACTTTAACCTTAATCAATTATTATTATACAGGCTTTATATAGCACCAACAGTTCAAGACAAGAGGGTTAGGAGGGTCTTGCTCACGAGAGCCACTTCTGATTTTTCTATTACCGCTAAAGTGGACATTACCAACCACTACAAACCTGTGGGTTATTGTTAGTGGTCCCAAAGGTCTCTATACCCCTGTTCATGTAACTGCCTTAGTTCTTCACTTCCAACCTGGAGTCAGAAATGTAATTACACTGCACTTACTGTATGATAACTGGCACCCCCTGCAATACCTTAGATGTAAGAAGAAATCACAATTCTGCTGATCTAATGAAAACGCTTGTTATGTCTTTTTTAGAGAGCCAACACAAGGGATGCCATAGATGTGGTTTTCTTAGAAACGTAACTTGGCAGACATGTTTACAGTAAACATTATAACAGACACTTGGCACTTATCTTAATAAAAAAAAAAAGTTTGTAAGTGCATTTGCCCCTTTTTAATGCTGGAGTTGCAATTTAGGTAAATGTGGCTGCAGTAAGATCAGCCACTTCATATACACTCTATCACAATGTTGTGTGGTCATTGCTGCAGTTCCTTAGATAATGATCTATATTATCTTGTAAAGCTTTATATGGCAATTACCACCTCATTAGTTAGCTGCAGGGAACATCAGGAAAGCTGCAATTCCATTTCTATTTGAAAAATAATAAAATGCCGCATAAATCCTAATAGCCACACATCTGAAATCTCTCTTAAGATTCAACAGCAAAGATTGACAAGTTCTGTAGGAAACAGAGTGCCTTCCTGAACCATGGGCTTTCAGATGTTCAGTCCTATTGTTGCTTACATTAAGCCTCTAATGATCACATAAACTGTAAAAACAATAATGCGTGCTATTAAGTACCGCAAGGCTGGTCTGCAAGCAGCTGGGGTAATTATAGCTTGCTATCAATGAGACAGTAAATATCAGCGACCTTCTTTTTTGCTAGCGTTGAGCATGCCGATTATGCAGGGACAATTTAGTTTGCAGTGGCATGGCCATTTTCCAACTATTAGCAGGAAATGAAATGAGATATTTCATTATTATTTAGTATGAAAATTCAGTGGAGAAGTTTCTGAAAATTACCTCTGAATTTATACTTGAGTTACTACACTCATTATTTCAAACATCTTGGTCTGAATCAATATCAGTAATGATTCATTCTTTTGATTAAGAAGTGACTCCATCTGTAGATGTCAGATAATTACCAAGATGACCCATAATGAGAACATTTCACAACTCTCTGACTTAACTTTCTTATTCCCTCAACAGCATAATGACTTCCTGAAAGAGCTTTTTATAGTGTGCCTATGCTCCTGGGGTTTCTTTTCATGATCAGCCACTATCAATGTGACTTGCGCATTTTTTGTTCTTTTCCTTGAAAAAAAAACTAAAATAAATAAAACTACCTTATGTACAAAAAAAATAAAAAATTGTGTACTGCCAAAGATAAAATGGCATCATTAGATGTGCTATCTAAGTCTTGAAATTTACTTATGGATCTTATAAACCAAAATATGTGTATTAAAACGAGACAGCATGCAATTTTAAATTATGACACAGAACATGCTTTGTTATTCAGTTAAGGACTCAAAGGGGAATTAATTTCTGTTTTATTATATCAAATATTGAAATAAGAAATGTAAGATATTCTTTTGATCTATACACTGGAGGATATGGAATTTAAAAAGTTTGTGAAAAGAAATCTAAACTTTTGCTGACAGGTTAGCATAAACCATGAAATTTATTGCTGCTGCAGTGTACAGAGGGCGCTTTGTAGCTGTCAGATGTGTTACTGTATCTCGGCATAGTAGTGCACTGTTTTAGGTGAATAATGACAGTGTAAGGAGCTAGATTTCTCAGTTTTTTTTACACCAAATGACTTGCAGTTCAAATCATTTGTTTCTCATCTATACACTACCTGGCATACTTATGGGGTTATTTAACAAGGCAATGCAAAGAGCACATATCATGTGTGAAGTGCAGAAAACCACAGAAACCAGATATATTTTTTTATTAGAACAATTAAAGATGATTTCTGATGGCTGGTTTTGGATGGCTACAACCTGAACTCTGCCTCTGTTAAATGCACCCGTATGTGCCTATTAAATTGGTGGTTCCCAGTCACTGTGGAACTTGACTACAGCAAGGAATTCAGGGATGTGTATTTTCAAACAGGTAGCTTTATGCCAATTCAAAAATGGGTGAGTTTTTGGTGAAATAAAAAGTGGATGGGTTTTCACCGGTGATGAAAGTTCATAGCAGTTCATGTGGCTGATTTGGAGGACATGGGATGTTGCTAGAATAAAAACATTTTGCTAATTAAAAAAAACAAATAAATATGGAGTTGTTGCAGACTTTGCACACTTCCGGGGGCAGGTTGTCGACAGTTTGACATAGCTGTATGAGTAGAATACCTAGTGTTGCCAGGGAGCAACAAAACTGTGATGTTTGAAGACACCTGGAAAGGTAAGTATAGTTTAGGCTTCTTTTACAAGCGGCTCTGTGTCAATTTAAGCAATGTTTTCACCAGCTCCAATAGATAACCTTACGGTTTTTATTTTTTTAATTAGCCTATTGAAAATGAGCCCTAATACCAAATCACTTTTCCTTTTTTTTCTTATATTATTTTATCACATTTATTATCAAAATACCAAATTAATTGTGTTGTATAGACACAAAGTAAATCTTACCTTCTGGTTTAAAAAATGTATTGATTTTATGTTGGTTTGTAATTTAGAATGCATATCTTCAGTTGCTGCTAGTTTATTTTCCAAGAGACTTGTATGCTCCAGCCTAATAAAAAGTTAAAAGGCAAATTTAGTTCAGAATATTCTGAAACTTTGACAGAAATAATATACAGCAACTGGACAATAGACAAATTAACAAATAAATATTTTTAAGCAAAGTTATTTCATAGGCAGCTCAATAGGTCAATCACTGAAGGAACAATCCCACGGAAGGTAACAATGGAACTTTTTCTTACCAGAGAAATAAAACTAATCTAAGGGTGCATTTTGTGCTATTGACACATAGCTGCATTCCACAGTACAAGTCTGTGAGAATATGTGTTACATAGTATACATAGGCAATTAATTAGGTCCCAAATGAACACATTACACTAGGTCTCAGAAGGATCTAGCATAGTGTTCCCCAGCCAACATGTCAGAATATCAGATTGGAAGTGTCAGAACAAGAAATGACTTTTTGTTAAAAAAATAAATATATAAAAAAAAGAAAAAGTCTACTAAATGTTGCTGCCTGTATGAAGAAAATGATACAATATTTTTTACATCTGTGACCTCATTGAGAAGATTCCCATGCCAAACTCTTCAGCAAAGTTCAGGTTCTGACAGTTTAGGAAGGGTGTCAGAAGAATTCCCTATTTACTGGAAACGTTTGATACCTTCCATACTCATACAGAGCAGATGAGCAGCAAGAAAACAAAAGTGCTAGGCTAGACACTTTCTCAGTGACAAAAGCTCCTCAAATGGTACAAAAAATATATATTTTCTTATAGTTCTATTCTAGAAATATTAAATAGAGCTTATAATTAATTAACATAACCCAATCTTTCACCATTTTAGTGCACCAGATAAATTGATCCAGGTAGTCAGGATTAAAGAGGTACCTTTTCGAGGACCACGTGGGCCACTACATTCATCCTTCAACGCCAAGGAAAGAAAGCCCTATGTAGGCAGAAATCTACTTGCCTGATCTTACATAGGGATGTGAACTCCTTCTACAGCCTCATGTAAAAGCTCTGGGGCAAACAAGAGGCGCCTGAAACTGCGATATTTGGAGAGGGAGTGAGTCACATGCTAACACATACCTAGAAATGCCAGGTATACAGCAGTGCATTATTCTATGTCACCTCTCTATCTCCAGCCTTCTCAGACTATGAAGAAGAAACACTGTTATCAAAATAACAGACAGAAGAATAAGGAGACACCAAGCCAAACCAGGAATTAGAACAGTTAATCCAGGAAGTAGTAGAATGTTTTTGCTAGCCTTTTAGCATGGCAGGGGTGTGTAAAACACAAGAACGATTGTAAATAATTACAAATCTATTGGCAGAAAAAAAAGTAACCATATATATTTCAACTGCAGATTTAGAAGTATGTCTGGAATTCTACTTTAAAATGAGTCATCTCCCATCATTTAAGATCAAATTCAAGTTCAGTTGGTAAACTGGAACCAAACTTTAAGGGCCTGTATCAATGGGATTTTGCTCACTTCAAGCAGGTTTTGAATTCCCATACAAGTCTATAGTAATGCAACTTGCTTTAAGCAGGTCAAATGCAGGTCAAAAGGAGGTCACCTGCACCTGTCACGGAATTCTGAATGATATCAGCATCTCAAACTGATGCCATTGTTTTCATGAGCTGCCACTATTATTATAAGGCCCTATAATGCACATTGACACGTCAAAAAATGGTTGACCTGGGTACATGTGCGATATTCAATAAAACACATGTACACTTTTTTTTTAAATTCTTTGTGCTTTCCATATAATGCTTTTATGTAGAACTGAAGCCTCTTGTTACTTGATTCAAGGTACCTCTTTTATTCCGATGTGTCTTGACCAGGCACCAACTGTGTCAAACAGTCAAGTCAAGTTTAGGAATACATACATCCACAGCCCCAGTGGGCGTGCCCAATGCTCGTTTCATTGTAATAGACGTCCTCGATGAGGCAATAATAGAGGACACTGTGACACATACCTAGAGTGAGGGGTGAAGCTCACTGAGGCATGGATAGACCTATTTGGGGTCTAACGTTCTGGTAAGAGGCTAACTATACCTACCTGGAAGGGTAGCACTTGGTGGCGATCACCTGGATTTCTAAAGAATTGTATATGCACGTGTGGACTATCTCTTTCAGGATTTTGCTGAACTCTTTTTTCTTCACATCATCGTGCACATTTGATATTGCAACCATGGATGGATATTACCCTGTATAGATTTGATTTTTTAATTTTACATTATGAAACTGTTTGAATTGTTACATTCACAAATTTTTGAGGTTTTGACATGTTTTTACATGTACAGATTCCCTCACACATGTGTAGACATGCCCCAGGTCTCAAATACCTAGCTAAGACCAATGTCATGTTTGCGCATGTACAATCAAATAACACCTGGTAAAGTTCAGACACTTTGATGGGGATAGGTTGACAAACATTGTCAATTTCCCAATTGTGCTGCATTATCCCTTGTTACACATATTTCTCATGGAGACTACAAGTGGTCCATTGTGGCCATTATTAGAAAACACATCCTGAGCAGGAAGTTGCTGCTAAAAGGCTGATGGATACAAACACACACACACATATATATATATATATATATATATATATATATATATATATATATATATATATATTAGATAGATAGATAGATAGATAGATAGATAGATAGATAGATAGATAGATAGATAGATAGATAGATAGATAGATAGACACACACACACACATATATATATATATATACATATACACACATATACATATACATACACACACACACACACACACACACACACATACACAGTATGTATATATACTTTTTTTAAGGCTGTTAGTAATGATACACAGTAGTAGCAAACTAAATGTTATTCAGTTAGGGTTTGCATCTTCCTAAATTCCAAAAAGACAATTGTGTCACTGTTACATGAACTTAGGGAAAATCTTCCAAACACACACGCCAATGCCAAAAAAAAGTTTGGCTGGAGTTACACTTTAAATGATAAATAGTCTGGTCTGAGCGGAGGCACATCACCAGTAAAGTCTGTTTGCAGTGGTCACTCTGAATCCTTTGATTAGAGAGATGAGGCACCAGACTCATACATTTATGTATCATTTCCTTCTGCACTAGAGAAAAAAATAATATTTAAATAGGAAATGAGCATGCCGCAGCATAAGGTGAAATATGTATATTATTCACAAACAGGTTCAAGTGCAGCCATTACATGGTATCAAAGAATAGTCAGAAAGGCAGATGGCATGCAGATCTGACAGGCTGTCCTTGTGACAGAAACAGACTGCTTCAAAGTTCCTTGTAACTTGCCTGTGGAGTCTGTCAAGACAGATGCTGTAACAGGATCACTGGAGAAAAAATTCAAGGGTAGAGCTAATGGCAGGATGTGTAATACTTAACACATCCTTGTTTGTAATAGTATGAACAAGGGCAAACATATTTGTGATTAAATATGCATTAGATAACAAGAAGGGTTGCGATGAATACCGCACAATTCTGAATAAGATTCTAGCTTGCTCTACCACTACATGCCATCATGTTTTGCACTCTTCATAGAAATTAAAAGGCTTCAATGCAATCAATAGGGGTTTGAGTTACTACACTGTAAATTGGCTCAGATCCCTGCAGTTGTTCTGCTGAAGCCCTAGGGGCCCTTGGGTAAAATCAGAGATTATCCTCCCCCCTACTGATCAATCTCCAAGACATGTGCAGCCTTGATACTGGTGGCCAACCATTTAAAGTGGATCACCAGCCAAAACCTTTTTAATTTTGGACAGAATGGGAAAAGGTAGGATCTTAGACATATAATACTGCAGCCTTCTTCATAAGGGAAATATACCTTCATTTCCTGTCCTGGGATAAACATTTTTTTTCCGGAAAAACATCCAGTTGGCAAACAAGCAGCTATAATACTAATAAAAAAAGTATTTTTATTGTTATGTCAGTTTTAGGGAAATTTCCCACCACTTACTGTTACACAAGAAGTGAAGGTACTTAAAAACAACCAGCACAGTAAGTGATGGGAAACCTCCCAAACAGTCACTTTACATGGGGTTTCAAACTTAATTTCATTGCGGGCCACATCAGCATTATGGTTGTCCTCAAAGGGCCGGTTTTATTTGTAAGACTATACAATGTATATCTCTTTAGCATATTAAATAATTGCCTCTGCATAAAATTATTACTTGTTTTAGAAACAGTTGAGTATTGTCTGTGATACTCTTTTTATTTGCACTAACATACAATTTTTCAAAGTCTACTTGGACCTTGAAGAGGGGTACATACCCCAAAAGCTTGTCCTGAAAAATTTTGTAAGTGCAAATAAAAAAAGTATCATGGACAGTACTCAATTGTTTCTGTCGCAAGTGCACTAATACAGCTATAATCACCTTACTTGATTTTGTAATAACTTAAAGTGTTATTAAACACAGTAATATGAAAATAGTCTCCCCCCCCCCCACAGTGTCCCTCACCATCTCCTACATCAAGTACACTCATTTATCTTGTGCTGATGCCTGGAAGATGCTAGGGTGGAGGTGGGAAGCATAAAGTGTGGGGTCTGAAGAGGGACAAGAGGAGAGCTTGAGTCATCTGGCGGAGTCTTTTGAATGCCGAGACCACCAGGGAAAGGGCAAATGAGGGGGTGCTGCAGGGCTTTACAAAGAGACACAGAAGCTGTAGAATAAGTTCTGTCCTCCTCTCTGCTGCTGAATGATGAGACACGGGGTGGGGGGGTCTTGGGGTGCAGAGATGATCCTCTCAGTGGCACAGGATCTGGTGGTAGAGTTCTATCATTCTCACTGCTGCCGACTATGGAGACAAGAGGGTGCCACAGCTTCAGGAGAGGTGTGAGGACCATATGGAATGGCCTGGCTGGCCGGATTTAGACTGCGGGCACTGTGTTTGACACATGTGCTTCACATGATCATGCTTTGTTTGAGCTTTTTTCCTTCCTCTGGATCAGTTAGAGGTTTGAGACCAATTCCAGCCCATTTTTTATATCTTTGGTAGAGTCCTGTCAAGTTTCTCTTGCTATTTGTTTGCCCTAACTACATGTCCTGCTGACACCTGAAAATGAGAGAGGGTAAAGATGTCACTGGGACAGGAAGATAGAAAGCAATAAAAACCTGACAATTTTTAAAATGTACTCTTTTGGCTATGGTTATCCCAATCAGAAGGATAGCCCATCATTTACTGCCCTTGAATTACTCTGTCACCTTCCTAACGGAGATACAGCAGCAATAACCAGATAGATGTTCCAAACTTTGTCTCCTCTTTGTAAAAAAAAATAACAAAAAACAAAAGAAAAAAACTTTGGCTTGGCTTAAAGGCATCTGAGGACAAAAAGGTGTTATTTTTTAAATGTAGATCAAGAATTTTAAACACTAACTTACAGTGTTTTTCTTTCTAGAAATTATTTTTTATTCACTTTAAAGGCAATGTGCCTTTAAACTTGCTAGAACATTTGACTACTCAGAGCTAGTTGATTCCCAAGCACTTTCTTCCTTGTACATCATAGGCCTCTCCACTTCTGGGAGTGTCTAATTACTGTCTGTGCTTGCCATAGGTGTGCGCAGCCTATTGCATTTGGGTGTGCACCCCAAAGCTCAAATACATATGCATGTGTATATGTACTGATGGTGTCAGTAGGGCAGTGGACAGTGTCAGTAGTTGTATTTTTATTCTTTTAAAATTATTTTATTTTGTAACATTTTTTTTTTTTTGATGAAATATCAGTGGTCTAAACAGGGGGGAATATGCGCCACACAAGGCGATTAGGGTGTGCCCAGGCACACCTGGCACACCCTGTGTGCACGCCTATGGTGCTTGCCCAGCTCCTTTGGCCCTCCCTCACCTCCCTACAAACCTTAAGTGACATTCTGAAATCACACCCAAGATGGTGGCACCCTGCAGGAGTCTCAGGGATTTTGGATGTCTACACTGGGTGGCTTTTACAGGTAAATACAATGCAAAAATACATAAACTCCACATACAATCTTATGTAAAGATTTATATTTAAATGTGGTGAAACGTCTCTTTAAGTAAATGTATGCTGAAATTGCATAAATGGCAGAGCAATGTAGAAATTTATGGTAAAACTTTTAGCACTGAAAGAGTTAAACTAACATTCACAGACAGGTGACCATTTACACACTGAATAGGAACATTAAAAAGGGGAAAAAAATCTCTGGTGCTACATTTTAAGAGTTGAATATTAGCTGCATCATGGCTGTGCAGATGCATTTGTAAATAACTCTCCTTGCTGGAGATGTAATTATGGCTCTTTAAAGGCTGATTTTTTTGAATGCTGTTTTTCTTATCACTCTGACTGGCACCAATCAATACCAGGAGCATATTTATTATTTTATATATTTTTTTAACTACAGGAAATGGTATCTGACAATGGCTTGTTCCACAGCTTTATAAAAAAAAATCTCTTTGTTCAGAAATATATTGATGTGTTGCAGAGAACAGATTACTTTTCCTGTGAAACAAAAGCTAGTTTTTTAACTTTGTTCCAATCTGTGTATTTATATATCTATCATGGAATCATGCATGGGGCCATCATTGGCTATAATAAGAAAATGTACAACAAACAAAGGTATTGTGCTATACATATTATTTTAAATGTGGAAATAAATGTCCTTTTTTTGTTTGTATCCAAATAGACATGTGTTAAAGCGAACCTTCACTCGAAAATAAAAGTTACCTAATTTAGTGCAGTTTCACACTGAGGCGCGGGGGTGTCAGTGGTAAAGTGGTGCTATTTTTAGCGGTGCTTTAACATCGTTTTAGCGGTGCTTTTTGGCCGCTAGCAGAGTGCTTTTAACCCAAGCTAGAGGCCAAAAAAATGGGTTAAAAGCACCCGCAAAGCGTATGCATCGCTCCTAAAATGCCTTAAAGATGCTGCTTGCAGGACTTTTTTTAGTGCCCTCGGGCTTTCACACTGGAGTGACAGGAGAGGCGCTTTACAGGCGCTATTTTTAGCGCTATATCGCTTGTAAAGCGCTTCAGTGTGAAAGTAGTCTTCTCTTCTCTTTTTTTCAGGGAGCAAGTACCTTTTTTGGTGGTACTTGCTCCCACTTCCTCATTGCTCACCTAGGCTAAAATGATGTTACCTTGGTTCTCCACCCCGCCAGCAGCTTCCTAGGATAGCGCCACATATCCCAAGAGACTAGAAAATCTGTCTAACAGCAGGACATCCGCAGTAGGGAGCCAGCTTTGAGATATTAAGTGACACCCTGAAACCAAGATGGTAGTGTGGAAGAGGCTATAGTATTTGTAGCTGCTGACCTTTAATTCTCCCAAACCAGGGCAAAGTTCCTCTTTAAGATTGTGCAATGAAGGACAGTGTGCCACCTGAAATCTTGCATTAGGCTGCATTCTATCGTGCCTTTAACCTCCCTGGCGGTATGATTAATTCGGATTTTAGGTGCTAAAAGCGGTACAATTATTTTGCATGGAAATTCGGCGTTTTATATTGTAGGCCTGTAATTCTTAACAATAACACACTTAAATCTGTCCAAACAAGAGTCTAGTAGATATCCCGGGTATGATAAAGTTTGAAACACAAAAACATAAATTATAATATAATAAATAAATATAACTAATTAAAAAAAATAATAATATAATAATAATAAAATAAATTTCCCCATGATTCACTATCGCTCAATTCTGCAAATGTTCTAATTTACTATCGATGTTTTCTAGCTGTCTAAAGCCACTTTTGACATAAAGGGACACTTTTTGGTTGCTATAGACAATCTCTAGTTTCCAGGCAGAAGGAACAGTATATATAAACTGCATGCAGGGCATGGGCCAAAGCACTGAGGACAAAAGGGATGTGAAATAATTTCATACAGTACTGTAATCTGTAAGATTACAGTACTGTATGTGTTATGATTTTTACAATTTTTTGAATTTGCCGCTAGGCTCTGCCCCGTGCGTCGCGACGCTCGCAGGGAACGGAGCCTGGCACGGAGAGGCTTCAGAGGAGACAGAGCCCACGGACACTGCGGGGAGACATCGCAGGATCCTGGGGACAAAGTAAGTAACGCCGTACCAGGATCCTGCAATGTAGTCCCAAGTGTGGCTCGGGGTTACCGCTAATGGGACTGAATTTTAACCCTGAGCCACACTCGGGAAAACCGTCAGAGAGGCTACACAAATTCATAAATTCAGTTTGTTTTATTAAAGGCAAGACTAAAATGGTCGATTTTCTTTTACTGTTTTTTTATGATAAAATGTTGATAAAATGGTGTTTAAACAGTATAATTTTTAATTAGTTGTATAACATGATTACAACTACAAATAAAAATGTATTCATGGATATATTCATAGCATTCCATTTTTAAAGCATGTTTGGTTTTCCAAATAAGAAAGCCCAGCATTATCTGCATGCATGTCTACAGCTTGTGGAAAAAGGGAATGTATAGGTTTTTTCCAATGTTTCCATATGTATGTATAAAAAAAAGAGAAGCTCTGTGTAAATAATCCTATCAAACTGTGATAATGTTTAAAGTGGCCCTGTTGCTTGAACTGCTATCCACTGCAAAAGGAGAGCGAATACTCATCGTTTTACTGCCAGTGCTGTTCTCCATTGATAAGAAACCAGTGGCTGAAATCTTTTGGAACCAACACTTCAAGGAGAGTTGATCTCCTGGACACTCCACTATTCTGAGTGGCTCCTCCTGAAGAACTCCACATCACCACATGGCTTTGCAAAGTCATTTAGGTAAATTTTAGCATAACAGCTTAAGAGCCTGTAGCCTTGCTTGAAACAGAGTCTCCTGATGCTCTAGCGTGCCATTTTTTGATAAATTTCACATACAGTTTGAAGGCTGGCAAGCAAAAAGGAGTGTGGTTAATAGCCAGTTTCATAGTGGTAGAAGCAATACTGTATATTGTATATTTTATCTGCTTACTCTACGTGTTTTTCCTTTCCATAAATTATTTTTATTAACTTGTCAAGTGCCATTGAACCTGCTAGGGAACGAACATTGCAGAAATTGTCAATTCCCTAGCATTGCCCCCCTCTTGCACATCATAGCTACCCCCCTTCCCTGAAGTTTGTAATTACTGTTTGTGCTGATCCAGCTCCTCTCTCCTTCTACCATCAGCTTCCTATGGAAAATTTTATGTAACTGCTGGAGGAGTAAAGGTGTCTGCTCTGATTCTGCTGGAACGGACAACATCACATTCAAGATGGCAGCACCCAAAAGCAGTCTTTTACAGGTGAATTACATGCATGAAAAAATAATTTTAAACACACATATAGTCTTATGAGAAGATTGTTGATAAAATGGTCTGGTGACAGGGTCTCTTTGAGTTAGCCTCTTTATTTCTATTTAGAGGCTGTCTATCATTGGGATACATAACAGATGGCCTCTCCGTAGGTATAAACAGGACTATTTCATGCATGTGCAAACGTTTGCAGTGATGGATGTGTGGCTCCTATGGATGGGCTGGACATAATAAACTGGGCCACGGTGTACATGCTCACTAGGCACAGGACAGGACCCAGCTGGGATCTTTTCCTTGCATAGGCTGTGTGTGGCCAGACAATAAAAAACCTAGGAGAGGGACTGTTAAGTATTTTATTGAGCAGGCTACACTTGGGGGAAAGGGGTGGAATAAAGAACAATATTAATAAAAGTGAAGATGTCTAATAAAGTGGTTCTGAACCTCAAACATAAAATATGAAACAAGCACATCTGTTTATACTGTGTATGTGTCTTTCTCTAAAGCACTGAGTGTCATTTCTGTCTGGTGCCTGGTTCCCCTGTTATCAGCATGACTCAATTCTGGCATTCCTGATACCAAGACTTAAAATTGTGATGGGGAGGGAGCTTCAGCACTCAGCCTGTGACTCATCCACAGCTGTGCTTGTTCTCTGTAATATGTGAAGAGGTGTGTGTCTCTTCCCTCCAATCAGGGCTCAGAGCTGTCAGCTGTGTGAAGACTTCAGATCCCCGCCACCTGCTCCTAGAACTAAAGAGAAATCCTTTCCCGTTTATGTTTTCAGAAAAATCTACAGAAGAAAAGGCTGCAGATACACAGCTACAACATATCTAGTAAGATTTGTTTCATCTCTGTGTATCCCCTAATGCTAGCTGTTTCACAAGGATAAGTTCAACATTGGTAAAACGTTATACCCGTATTTTGGGTCTAATATGTTACCAAATAGCACCTGTCTGTGCCCCTCCAATCCACCACTGTGACAGCGAGCGGGGGAACTTCTCCCTGCACCTGCTGTCACAATTTAAAAAAAGCATGGCTGTTTGGGGCTCTGCCCACACAGCCACGTAATTTATTCACAGCAATCTGTGAACGAATGAACAACTATCGTCTGCCACCACGGGAGATGGCTTGTAGTTCTCAATGATGGTGAGCGCTTACGTAGTTCATTGATCTTCCGCCCCCTCTAGTGTCTGTCTGCCCATAGAGGAGGTATGGACAGACAGCTATACCGAGATTCTGCAGGACGGACATTGCACCCCTGATCTGCAGGCTCTCCAAAAAAAAAAAAAATAATAAATGCACTTTTTTACCTGCAAAAAAATATTTGCATTTATTATTTTTATAAGGTGAACTTAGTCTAAGTATTTTTCTTCTCTCGGTGTTAACTGAACATCAACCAACAGCTGATGCAGCAATAATGACCTTTTATTTCAGTCACTTTGGATTTCTTTATGTTCCTGTAAAAGTAAAACTGTTGTCTGATGTCTAATTCAATATTGTTAACCCAAAAATTAACCCAAATAAAGTTAATATAATCACACAACCAGAGGAAGACAGTATATGTGTCAAATTGAGTGAGAAGACATCTTGCCCAGTTAGTGATTGATGATTGGTGACAACAATTAATCACAGCTTGGTGCGATTTCTCTTGCAGCCATCTTGTTTAGTACAACCGAAATGCAGAGGAAGGTCAGATATAATGTGAAGTATTACATATGACCATGTAACTTATCTGTATGAACACCAGAGGATTCCGAACCTTTAGACAGACATACTGCATCTCATAATTGGTAATTCTGGCCAGTGCCTTTGTCTCTCTGCTCTGCATACCATGATGTATAATGAAACAACATTTATGTCTTTGCTTTATCTTTCTTAGAGAATTTTTTTATGAATAAATACATATTAAAGCAGCATCTTATCATCAATAACATTCATCTTTTAATGTCCTGTACAAGCAAACAATCAGTAAGTGCCATCTGACTTTGACCTATTGTAACGTCATAGTGAAGGATTAAATGTGTGAACTACCCTATGCTGAAGGGCGATGGAGAAACTGGCTAGCAAGAAACAAATGAGAAACAGTGTAATAAATTAGTATTATTATTTATACAGGACATGTGCGCACACATACACACTCTGTTTTCACTTTACACTGTCAAATGCATCTAAATACAGTACAGTTGACACCGCACAAACATGATGAAACCTTGAAGCAAATGCTGCACATACCCTCAGTATGTACAAAAGTGATTATTTATTTATAGGTGAGGTCTGGTGGGCTCAGTCACCTCTGGCATCTTACATGTCTTGGATATTCCAATCCAAATGTGAGAGTGAAGTCTCCCTGCCACAATTCTTAACCCACCTTCACATATTACAGGGATCCATGTTGCATTTATATACTATAATATTAAAAAAAAAAACAATAGGTGGAGTGGGAAGCCCTCATAATGACCCTAGCAGTTGTGAGGACATCTCACCAATAGCGTACTACAAAGCTGGTTTGCAACTAAATAAAACTCTAGGCAAAGTAACAGCTTTGTCCACTCACCATGTCAGATGGTGAATTGATGGTGATGGCAAGATCACATAGGGCTAAAGTTGTCACATGCACCCCCCCCATGCTCTCAAGCAACAGACTTGAGAACTGCATCATGGGATGAGGTCACATGTTGTCCCAGAATTGAGGATATTGCTAGGGTATCAAAAGAGCAAGTTGTAAGAAAACACAGTAAAAGTGAGTATACGTGGGTTGGTTGGTGGTCTAGCAAAAAAGAAAAGTGACAGAAATACTATTTTGTAAGGGGTAAGTTAGCATTTTCACAAAATATGAAAAGGTGAACTAACTCCAAATATCCTGGACATCCCTCAGAACCCTGCTGAACATAGCGGTCACTACAGGAAGTGATAAGAAATCTCTCCCATAGAGACACAGACATACACATTGGTATAATGAGTGAGGAAGGGTTAAAACCTCAGATGATGTTATTACAATTCATGCTTTCTTTTCCCTAGGACACATGCCCTCTTCCTTTTTTGTGCAAGTATCACTGGGACAGGAAGGGAAGTAAAATCTCTGCAATAGAGACAAAAAAACAACAAAAATCAAAACCTGTCAATTTTAACTTTTTCCTTGCTCTATCTGAAGTATAAATGTGGGGAATTAAGAAGCAGAATGAAGGTATCTGAAGGTGCCTGAGGGTATTTAACTTAATATTACTGCTTCTTAAAAAAACTTGCATATACATAGATCAGACAGTGGCATCGGACATCATTATCTTACAATCCCAGCACAAAATAATTTAGGCCATCAAACAATTTAAACTATCCAAACATAACACATTTAAGTAATTAATATAGCATATGTTTCTAACATGCTTCGTCTCCCACAGAATATTGATAATTGCAGCACTTATTAGTAACAAATTATTATTATTTTTTTTAAGTATGTAAATGGTTTCTGCTTGACCGTGTGCATAACAACAACAGCACCATTTTCACGGAGCATTTTTATAAAAGCTTGCCTGTTACCAGCGGGTGCCCCTTCAAGCACCGCAATACTTCATTTGTCAACAAACACAGTGTGTGCCCAAAATGTGCCTATAGACAATTTACTTTGGAAATATGGCTCTCTCTTATTGAGAACTGGATCCACAGCTTGTGTGTGTCACAGTTTTGCTGTTCCCAGAAACATTATTAAACTATCAATCACAGAAAGGGACAATGATAGATATATCAGAAGCACTCCACAGGGAGGAAACATTCAGCAGACCGTCTGCTGCTAAATTACAACTCCCAGCATCTTACAATATTCTTTGTATGCCATCAGAACCCCACAGCATTATTAACAGCACCCAATGCCTAATACAAATTCTGTACAATTATATCTAAACACTACATGTAAATCATTCATAGGGTCCCTATTATTAACATCTAAATTTTCCATAAGTAGATCCAACTAGATGCACCTCATTGGGATTTACCATAACAAGGATAAAGTTTTTGAACCATTTGGTGTTACCTAGATTTCTTAATAAATGTCTCCCAAAATGTGTTCTGAACGCCATCTTGTAAAACATTTTTATACTTCTATCTTTACTAAACAAATGGTTTACTTAATATCCTTGCTGGGAAAAGTATGTGTACTATTTTGATAATGATATCTTGCATAGTTGGTTATTGGACGCAAGTATTCCAATCAGTGGTAACAGATTAAAGGTCTGCTTTGAAGGTGTCATACCCTATTAAAAGGCAGACACATTTGGTTACTACTAAAATCTGTTCTTCTCAAGAAAGGTCTGGTCATATAAACCATGCTCTGGGCAAAGGAACTAATCAGAATACGTTGGAAGAAGAACTGTAGAGATTATTTTAACTGAAAAAGTTTTCTAAAGGCTTAGGTGTTTTTTCAATCCACGGTAATATTAGCAGAGGTTGATTTACTACAGGCATGCAGTCTGTTCACTTCACAAGGAAGTTGCACAGTGCAAGGGAATAAGTAAATGTGGTGAAATTTCATCTGTCAAAAAATACCCAATTACGTGCACAGAAAATAAAAAGAAACAGCATGTTTACTTACAAATGGTTGGATGATGGGCATCAACAGAGGTTAACCTCATACACTACACTCTGGGGAAAATTCTCTTGCATTGTACTACTTCCATGCAAAGTGAACAGCCTATTTTGCTTTAGTAACACAGCACTGTTGCCACCATACATAGGAGTGGAATATCATACATAGGAGTGGGATATCACAGTAAGCCCACAGTGTGAAATGGTGAAGGACGTGTCTCCACTATAAGAAACCAATGAGCAAAAATGGTGCCTATAATGCATTGCTGCAGGTCTCAATTCTGCAAATGTCCTTTAGAACATGTTACAAAGATTCTGGAATAATGTTCTGTTCTGTTCTGTTCTGACACAAAGGTTATGTTTATTGGCATAAAAGTGAAAAATTGTCCACCTTCTCCTATGTTTATATTGCTGTCTGTGGCCCTTCTGCATACATATAGGGACTGAAAGTGATGATAAATCCAACATTTTAACAGTTGTCACTAATATAGGAACCCCCCAATGTGACACAGCAGAAAAAAATAGAATTCTTTCTACAAGTCATAGGTACAGAAAATATTAGTAATAGTAATTTAAATAGGGTTTTACCAGCTACTACATACAGTGCCAGGATCCTTTTTCTAGACATTGTGGAAAAAGGACTAGCAATGATTGGAATAACAATGTTTTATATGTAAATGGACACATAAAAATTAGAATGTGTCAGAAATAATAAAACGGTGAACGATTTTCCCGCAATTTGCCTGTATGTCCAGTTTTTAAGAAATACTTTCTATTCACTTTTCTTAAGATCAAGGTCTTCTGAAAGTCTCTACCATTTCTAAAACAGCTGTACCGTCCCTCTACACTATGCGAACACATTGGGCCTACAGTATCAGACTGAGCTTTACCCATAACAACTTGATTAAAAATAATGTTCTTTAGCAAGGAACAAACATTCCACACTAATAATTATGCTATGTAAATGAGTGTGTTGTAAATTGCCTCCAGCATTGCTCCTGTTTCTTCTTGCTGGAGGCTGCCATTTTTCTGAAGCTCAGAGCCCCTGAGCAGCAGAAAATCTTTAGGCTGTCAGCAGATCAGCCTCTTAAGTCTCAGATTTATTTGACAGTGCCAAAAAAAAAAAAAAAAAAGAGAGCAACTAAGCATGCTCAGAGCAGGGTGAGACTGGTTTAGTACTGGATTTTAAACTTTATAGACACTTATTTTTAATGTTTTACATAGCTATACCTAGCAGGACTTTACCCACTGTCCTTTCTTTTCCACGACCATCATGTTTATCTTTTCATATTTCAGCACAGATGACAGGTGACAGATCTGATCAGATCTACTTTTCCTCCCTATCCAGCTTGGATCCGAGCTTCTTACTAATTGATTTTCTGCTGATTGTGAATTGGTAAGTTTTAAGCCTGGTACACACTAACAGTTTATTTTTGTTCAACCCAGCCGACTGAACGAAAAAAGAAAACTGAAGAGCTCAGGAGGAGCCACTGTACTAACAATCCGATCTTAGTACAGTGATCTCCCCTGCTGAGCTATTGTGTTCTGACAGGGGGGCGGCGCCACCACCAGAACACACCGGTCAGCACTCTTAGCCATTGGCTGAGAGCGCTGATCGGCAGACCTTTTTCAGCCATGCCCCTTCTGTCAGAAGCCGGCCGAACACTTCTGTCAGACCAACTGCTGCACACATGAGCCGATTGTCGGCTTGTTTCTATTCCTAAGCCCGACATTCAGCCCGTGTTTACAGCCCTTTAAGATCTGTCCTTCTAAATGAAAGAAAATGGTAGTATCGAATAGGAACTGAGTGCATTGAGAGACCAAAGACTGAAGAAAATAGGTAGTAAAAGATTGCTAAACTAATGGGAGACAAGGCTGTAAACCATAATGATTAACAGCGGGAAAGTGTTAGTTGAGTTTCTGTGGGTGGGGGCAGCAGAAATGAGATTCCTCATGGAAGGTGGAAGGTTGTACTCTGGAAGCACCTCAAACTATGACCATTGCTTCTTGAAATTGACACATGAGGTGGTTTGACCTCCCTATATGGATGCCCCTTGGGAGTCTTCCCAGGGAGTTGTACCGATGTATGTGCAACAGTGAAGGGGCCCTCAGGCAAAACGCAGAACCAGAATTACATCCTCCACGTGGCCAAAGGCCATGGCTGAAGGAAAATATGAGGTTTGCCTAAAGGAACTTGATTCTTGAAAATGATCAGCGGCAGAATTATAGTTTCATGGGCCTCCCTCTTCATTGGACGCATTCTCCCTTGGAAGTAATAGCTTGATAGACATTAACAAAATACTTGCTATTTTTAAATTGTGATGTTTTACTTTGTTATTTGGGTGTAAAAAATGCATAATGTCCATGTGTGCGTTTCTTATGTTTAAATCGTTCTGTGTAAAGCGGCTACTCAATCCTTTAACAAGTCGGAAACTTCATAAGCAACTTCATTATATTAACTTTGTGAAACTATCTGCCTAATTTATTGCAACTAATATAATCTATATTTTTCTTTGTACAAATCAACTAACGAAAATAGCTTTGTAGTTCCGTTGTTTCAATTATGCATCAAACACATTTTTGTTGATTTTATGTGGGCCTACCCACCCCAGCCTCAAACAGGAGCGGTCAAATGAAGGTGGACAAATACTTTAAAATCAGTAATGTGGTAATAATGTATCTAACTCTGTGCCATGTAATGAGTTCTAGAGGAGACATCTCAGTTCTATTGATTGATGTGTATTCCGTGTATCCATGCTTAACTCAGCCGTGTTCTAATCAGAGCTGCAACATTTCAGCAGCATCTTCTATAGCATACCTGCTGTGCTTTCTCTCACTCCTCTCACAGAATGTATTTCACAATCCTTTAAGAATAGCACTGGATAAACATGGCTCCCATCCGCACATTCAGCACTGAGCCAAAGCAAATTTGTCATACAAAGCTGAATCCGTTTCCGCTTCAAGTAACAAACCTACCATTTCCTCTTATCATTGGGCATCTAGGTATGTGCTTATTTCTTCTGAGAACATGCTGTGCCGCTATAGCATACTCAGTTGTGACTCCGGTATATTAATGAAATTGTAATGGAAAAAGGAAATTGCATACAACTGGTAATATTGCCACGACCTATACATCATTTTTGTTATGTTTTGTCACAGAATCTTAAATTTTTTTTCCCCTATCTTAACTTCCACAAACACAAATGACGGATTTCTCTCCATATTCTCAGCAATGACATTTGCCATAAATTTAATTTATAATAGTGTACCAAGTATCCAGTGCAGCACTGTCATTGAGATTATTGAAATGATAGTTCTGCGAGATGATCTATCAGTCCAAACGGCAGGACTTGGACCAATCTCGTCTATATTAAAATTACCTGCGCTGTAAGAAAGCTATAACTCTTCCTCTTTCTCTTACAAGTTTGCTTTCTGTTTTGAGTTTTTGTAAATAATTGCATTCTGCTGATCAGAAACAAATTCTAATGTACTCCACTCGCCCTGCCATTGATCACTGGAAGCGCTAATATTGGAACTGCAAATATGTTTATGTTTCAAACTAACTGACATCTTTATAATAAAACCCTGCACTCTCAGCCTGGCGTGCTTTAATATGAAGATCACAATTTACTAAAGTGCAGTTTTCCTGGGATGTGAAAATCCTGCAATTAAATTGTATTAAATTTGCAATTCTCAAAAGCTCAATTTTATCTAGATTTATGCTTCGTTCACAACTTTGATGTGATTTATCAGAGATGAATGAATATTCGGCATTTTGTCAGATTTACTGGCTTCGTTTAAGGGTTCCAGCAGTGAGCCAAATACATTGCTGAGAACGAGAACATGCTTAATTGCAATATGGCAGTAGAATTCTCACTGGCTGCATTAGTTTCAACATACAGCACTTATATCAGAAACTGCTGTAATCATTGCAATAGTAAAAGGTAACGATTTGTACATAGGCATTTACAAATGTTACATTTACTTGGAAAGACCATAAAAATACTAAAAAGTGGTGCTGGGTTAATAAGAACACACACTATTTACTTTAAGCAGATCTAGACCAAGCACTAAAATCTTAAATAACCTTAAATGTTATTGGAAATATAAAAGTTATTTTCAATCATTTTAAAATTACATCTTTCTTCAAAGAAACACCTGCTGATCCTTCCAAAAAGGTTCTTGTTCAAGGTTATGAAGGTTATGGGTGACAACTGTCTCCCAATTGTGCCCCTGCATTGTCCCCCTGTCATAATGCCCTGATGGAAACGAAAAACACCTGTGCTGACACACGCAGTGCATGGGTTTGGTGTACCATAAAGGCAGTTGCTTAATACTTACAGAACTTTAGCAAACTAAATGTCATCCAGCTAATTGCATTTGCATTCCAAGTGTAATCCACAGCCCTGCTGAAGTAGCAATGGAAATACTCACATTGCAATGGTTGGTACACACACAGACATAGGTGCGTCCAACAGTCTCCTTGTAAAAATGTCTGGGCATGCTTAAAGTGGTTCTAAAGGGAAAACATTTTTTATCTAAATGCGGTACCTACATTAAAGGATAATTTCATCCCATTTTTAGGGTGGAACATGTACCCGCTCCTGCAGCCCCTCCCTTATCCCCCTTCTAATTGTGACAGCAGGCATCTCCCCATACCTGTTGTCACAATTTGAAAATAACACGGCCGCGTCATTCATTCAGAGTTCTGTGAATGAATAAACTACAAGTACCAACAGTCTTTCTTTGTAGTTCTCAATAAACTACCAGGGTGCTGGTGAGCACTCTAGTAATTGATTCTTCCTGTCATTCAGCTACTGCCCCAGTAAGAGGTATGGGCAGACAGCTACACAGACAGTCTGCAGGAGCCCGAGATTGCACCCATAATCTGGCACACAGAGAAGAGAAGGGGCATAGAGTGACGGCAGGGGACTTCAGAAAAGGAGGATTGGGGCTGCTCTGTGCAACACAACTGCACAGAGCAGGTAAGTATAAACCTGTTTATTGTTTAAATTAAAAAAAAAAAAACAAAAGGTTTACAACTCCTTTAAAGATTTCTCATACCACAAGCATTACCCTTTACTTTGGGGGAAGTGGCTTACCTGTTCACCACAATCAGGAAAAGGAGATGAGGTGGGTGTAACTGCAGACAGCATTGAAGAGACAAATGCTGACTACTTATACTGCTGTATTTTCATGTTTCCCACAGTTTCATTTTAGCATCATTTTGTTAAAATGTTTTGGAACAGTAAGCTTTGTTTGGGTCTATAAGCTGAACCACTGACTAGAGAAAAGCAGCTCCAAGTGGTTAAAAAATGTGTAATATATTGTAATACAATCAGAATAATGTCTTAACACTTTGCATTTCCAGAATATCAAACTTAATTGGCAGCATGGTGCAGGTGGAGCCATGAACAGAAAAAAAAAACATAAAACTGGAAAATATACGTCTTAAACAAACCATTTTAAATCAGATTTAAGAATGACAAGATGTGGTGGATTTAGGAAAATAAATTCTATATACAGTAATATCATCCCAAAAAAGATTTCTGATTTGATATTAAAATGAGAGTAGTGTAAAAACAGTACATATATATATTTAACACATTCCGGCCCAGCCCCAGCATCCCTTTAACTGCGTCTTTATGCTCGGGGGGTGGGAAGGACTGCACAATCCAACGACCATGCAATTGTCTATGACAGCTCAGTCACTGTGGAGTGAGTACATCACTCATCACAGAAACCTCAGTCATCAATGAATGCAAGTGTGTTCTATGTGGGTATTAAAGCCCACCCTCTGTGCTGTAGCACATATGTGTTACGTGGGAGGCAAAAGGTTAAATAGTGGATATTACATATATTTACAAAACAAATGTTTAGTATCAATTCAAGAGAATCCTCATCTTCGAGTGTTTTATATTTTCTACTAACTTAAATGGATTTGCTCACTTTTATTTGGCCATTCCAGTATTAGATGAGTGTCAGCAGGGCCTACCATATGATGGACAACAATGTACAGTATCTCACAAAAGGGAGTGCACCCCTTACAATTTTGTAAATATTTTATTATATCTTTTCATGTGACGACACTGAAAAAAAATACACTTTGCTACAATGTAAAGTAGTGAGTGTACAGCTTATATAACAGTGTAAATTTGCTGTCCCCTCAAAATAATTCAACACACAGCCATTAACCTCCCTGGCGGTATTCCCGAGTGTGGCTCGGGGTTAAAATTCAGGATCATTAGCGGTAACCCCGAGCCACACTCGGGATTGCATCGCAGGATCCTGGTGCCTCCTTACTTACCTTGTCCCCGGGATCCTGCGATGTCCCCCGCAGTGTCCGTGGGCTCCGTCCTCCTCCGAAGCCTCTCTGTGCCAGGCTCCGTTCCCTGCGAGCGTTGCGACGCACGGGGGCGGAGCCTGGCGGCAAATTCAAAAAAATGTAAAAAGCATAACACATACAGTACTGTAATCTTACAGATTACAGTACTGTATGAAATCATTTCACATCCCATTTGTCCCCAGTGCTCTGGCCCATGCCCTGCATGCAGTTTTATATTGCATATACTGTTCTTTCTGCCTGGAAACTGGAGATTGTCCATAGCAACCAAAAAGTGTCCCTTTACGTCAAAAATGGCTTTAGACCAGCTAGAAAACAGCGATAGTAAATTAGAACACTTGCAGAATTGAGCGATAGTGAATTGTGGGGAAATTTATTTTATTACTATTTATTTTTATTTTTTTTAATTATTATTTTTTTTTTATTATATTATAATTTATGTTTTTGTGTTTCAAACTTTATCATACCCGGGATATCTACTAGACTCTTGTTTGGACAGATTTAAGTGTGTTATTGTTAAGAATTACAGGCCTACAATATAAAACGCCAAATTTCCATGCAAAATAATTGTACCTCTTTCAGCACCTAAAATCAGAAAGAATCATACCGCCAGGGAGGTTAATGTCTCTGGCAACAAAAGTGAGTACACCCCTAAGTGAAAAGGTCCAAATTGGGCCCAAAGTGTCAATATTTTGTGTGGCCACCATTATTTTCCAGCACTGCCTTAACCCTCTTGGGCATGGAGTTCACCAGAGCTTCACAGGTTGCCACTGGAGTCC
Organism: Aquarana catesbeiana; assembly: GCF_042186555.1. NCBI lineage: Eukaryota > Metazoa > Chordata > Amphibia > Anura > Ranidae > Aquarana > Aquarana catesbeiana. Next base: position 547,101,806 of record NC_133328.1, on the reverse strand, counting down.
TCTTCTACTCCTACATGATGACATCACAGAGCTGGTGGATGTTAGAGACCTTGCGCTCCTCCACCTTCTGTTTGAGGATGCCCCACAGATGCTGAATAGGGTTTAGGTCTGGGGACATGCTTGGCCAGTCCATCACCTTTACCCTCAGCTTCTTTAGCAAGGCAGTGGTCATCTTGGAGGTGTGTTTGGGGTCGTTATGTTGAAATACTGCCCTGTGGCCCAGTCTCCGAAGGGAGGGGATCATGCTCTGCTTCAGTATGTCACAGTACATGTTGGCATTCATAGTTCCCTCAATGAACTGTAGCTCCCTAGTGCCAGCAGCACTCATGCAGCCCCAGGCCATGACACTCCCACCACCATGCTTGACAGTGGGCAAGACACATTTGTCTTTGTACTCCTCACCTGGTTGCCACAACACATGCTTGACACCATCTGAACCAAATAAGTTTACCTTGGTCTCATCAGACCACTGGACACGGTTCCAGTAATCCATTGTCCTTAGTCTGCTTGTCTTCAGCAAACATTTTGCGGGCTTTCTTGTGCATCATCTTTAGAAGAGGCTTCCTTCTGAAACAATGGCCATGTAGACCAATTTGATGCAGTGTGCAGCGTATGGTCTGAGCACTGACAGGCTGATCCCCCTACCCCTGCAATCTCTGCAGCAATGCTGGCAGCACTCATACATCTATTTTCCAAAGACAACCTCTGGATATGATGCTGAGCACGTGCACTCAACTTCTTTGGTTGACTATGGTGAGGCCTGTTCTAAATGGAACCTGTCCTGTTAAACCCCTGTATGTTCTTGGCCACCATGCTGCAGCTCAGTTTTAGGGTCTTGGCAATCTTCTTATAGCCTAGGCCATCTTTATGTAGAGCAACCATTCTTTTTTTCAGATCCTCCGAGAGGTGCCATGTTGAACTTCCAGTGACCAGTATGAGAGAGTGAGAGTGATAACACCAAATTTAACATACCTGCTCCCCATTCACATCTAAGACCTTGTAACACTAACGAGTCACATGACACCAAGGAGGGAAAATGGCTAATTGGGCTCAATTTGGACATTTTTACTCAGGGGTGTACTCACTTTTGTTGCCAGCGGTTTACACATTTATGGGTGTATGTAGAGTTATTTTGAGGGGACAGCAAATTGACACTGTTATACAAGCTGTACACTCACTACTTTACATTGTAGCAAAGTGTCATTTCTTCAATGTTGTCCCATGAAAAAATATAATAAACTATTTACAAAAATGTGAGGGGTGTACTCACTTTTTGTGAGATAATGTATTTCAACTTTGGACCCTAGGTCTGGTTATCTCGGTGCTGTGGCGCCCATCCAGGGAAGGTCCTGTGCAGGCGGTGGCATATGTCCGGATCAGTGAGATTTGTTCCTATACCCCCCATGTATAGCCTGAGGAGGCGATTCAGTGAAACGTGTTGACGCATAGGGGTTCATGCATGTTCTAATGTCATACTGTTGAAACTTAATTTTCTCTCCCATTGGGTATATGTAACGTCCTCCATTTCTGGCCATTAGGTGGCCGCTAGTGGACAACACCTTTTTACGAATATTTAATATTGTATATGTGCATATATTGATGTTTAATAAAATTTAAATTTTTATAAAAAGTGTAGTAATATGCCCAAACCATTGTGACTGATGTGCTTTGATATGCTCTGCAATTTCAGTATACAATATAGCTTAAATCTCCAACTATAAAAGAATGCTTAGAAAGATGCTTCCACAAGCACTGTACTCTATATATATATTAAAGGGTCATTGACTTGTATAACCATATATTTTATACCACTACATCATTTACTAACCACTCCCTCTCCCTGATTTCTATTGGTATGTTGAACCATATATAAGCTGTAACACACATAATAAAGGCAGACATTTTAAGAATGCACAACCTGCTTGTTTCATGGTGACTCCAGATATCTGAGGGTCCTGTTGGTGTACCTATAAGAAGGGTGGTCATCCAGAAAACCTACTATTTACTTTCAGAAAGCATAGTGTTGTTCCAATCTGCCTCCAAAGTCTGACCTAAAGGGTTCCTTTTTTTTTTTTTTACAATGAATCTTGTGCCATATGAGTGATTAACTATAATTATTAACCTCTGGATATGATGCTGAGCACGTGCACTCAGCGTCTTTGGTTGGCCATGGCGAGGTCTGTTCTGAGTGGAACCTGTCCTGTTAAACCGCTGTATGGTCTTGGCCACTGTTCTGCAGCACAGTTTCAGGGTCTTGGCACTCTAGTGGTAACACTGATGAATCACATGACACCGGGGAGGGAAAATGGCTAATTGGGCCCAATTTGGACATATTCACTTAGGGGTGTAGTCACTTTTGTTGCCAGTGGTTTAGACATTAATGGATGTGTGTTGAGTTATTTTGAGGGGACAGCAAATTTACACACTTATACAAGCTGTACACTCACTACTTTACATTGTAGCAAAGTGTCATTTCTTCAGTGTTGTCACATGAAAAGATATAATAAAATATTTACAAAAATGTGAGGGGTGTATTCACTTTTGTGAGATACTGTATTTGCTGCACATAAAATTATTTACAGCTATTCCCTTACAAGGTTTGTCTGTTTCATAGAAAGAGATAAAGGCAGATTGTATTAGAATATTTGCCTGCAAAAGGCTTTGCTCCAGGATGTTTGGATAGTATGAAACTGAATGTTGACTAAATACAAGTATGCAAGACTTACTCCTGTGTCTCCAGCTGTCTTCTAAGTTTCATATTCAGTTCTTGCTGTTCAACACAATTTTCCTTTAAAAACAAAAACGATGAAACAGCTTCATCATAAAAGTAATGTAAACTTAATGCTAGTATGAAAAACTGAGCATGACCACAAGGCCTAATACTGCTCCACCATCCCTAATGCTACCAATATAGGTTCAGGGGTTAAAGGAAAAGTATAGTTAAAGCTATTTTAGCTATACTTCTCCTGTAGGTCACAGAAGTGCAGAACAAACTGACTTTAGACTTCACTCAGCTGGTCCTGGCTCAGTAAAGATCCTGACCATCATGGGATCCACCCAGATGCCTTGATCAGCACCTGGCTCAGCCTGTCAGCTATCTGCTGAGAGCCTGGGCCAACCACTCCCACCCCCTCCTCAGCCCAGCGCTCCAGTGAGCGCTGGAGAGACAGAGCAGAAAGTTGATGACTGACAGTCACAGCTCTCTGCTCAGAACGTAGGGGGAGAACTGAGTGATCAGCAGTGTTTGATCCCTCAGTTCTCACTGTAGAGCCGGCAGTTGCATCCACCTAGGTGAGTATAAATGTTTGCTTTGTCCATACTTCTTTTTTAAGATGTTCTGCAGTGCTGTAGCAGCTGGTGGAAGGAACCACTGCACCTAGCGAGGGAAATGCTATAAGACATACCTGGAGAGTGATTTAACACAACACCTGCTTAAAGGGTAAGTATGAAACTTTGTAATTTAGGGGGGGGGGGGATTACTTTTTTTCCCTTGGGTAACTGGGTAACTTTAATATGCATTCGAAAAAAAGAACAGGTTGTTTTTTTATTTACACATGCTATAAACAGTACTTGGAGCAAATTGTAAAAAAAAGAAGAAACCATAACAACAAATCAGAAATCCCTTTAAAGAGCAGCTATAGGCACCTGCAGAAAAAAATTCAAAGTCAGCAGCTACAAATACTGTACCTGCTGACTTTTAATACTAGGACACTTACCTGTCCAGGAAGCCAGCAGTGTCTACACCCGAGTCATTTTTTCAATCTGCTATCAGCTGCTGCCATCACCACTAAGGGAAACCTGCAGTGAAGCCTTGCAGGTTCACAGCCAGTTCCGTACTGCGCGTGTGCTAATCGCTCGGTTCTCTGTATGGGTCGGCTGCGGGGGGGGGGGGGGGGGGAGAGTGGTCGAACTTCCGGCCGAGTTTGCCACGGCAAACTCAGCTGGAAGTGGGAGTGGGTACCTGTCAAAACCAGGTATCTGCTTCCCCCCAAAAAGGTGCCAAATGTGGCAATAGAGGAGGGAGGAGGAAGATTCCCTTTTGGGTGGAGCTCCGCCTTAAGTGAAACCAGCACATTAAGGCTATACGTCAATAATGATTCCCTTTTAATGCTGGTCCTTTTCCATATGCTTCTTCTCATTTGTTCACAATCTTACTAAATTATCATTGTTAATATGCAGGTATATGCAGTTAAAGTACTGTTATCATTTTTTATAATATATACACATTCATTAAGGCTTGGTTGCCCCTCCCCTTTACAGAACGCGTTATATTCAGTAAACCATTCATAAGCAACAAAGTTTTCTTTGAATGGGTGAAGGGAAGGGAGAGGGGCAGACACACATCACAGAGGCTTTTGTGTGTGAGAGCTGCAGCCCTCATAGCCACACTCTCTGTACTTCCAACCTCAATGAAAGTGTAAATATCACAGAAAGTACAATCATACCTAATGAGTCATACACCTCCTAATGAACATTTCAGATTTTAAAACAATTTTTTTCCTGAAGTTCTGCTTTAAAACTAGAAGGCACTGCTAAAGACAACATTCTCTGTGCTTTTTATACAGAGCTACAGTTGTTCTGTATAGTCCACAAATCAAAGGCCCGTGTATCCTTCCCCTCTGTATTTCTTGGCTTTGAAAGCCTTACACAATGGAGAAATAAAACACACATTTTAAAGGACATAGCAGATTATATTGCTGCTTCAAATAACATAAAATCATCAAAATAGAAGTTTGTAACTTATATAATATGAAAAATGTTACATTTTAATATAAGATTAATTTCTCACCAAGGACTTTTTTGTTTTGTTAAGCTGTCATTGCTGAACCCTATAAATATGAATCTCTAGATGAACATGTGTATTTGTATGTATTTTAAGGTAGTAAATCTGATCTAATCTAATCTATCTAATAATATAGCAATGAAGTCCTGGAAGCCAACATGTTTCAGGAGTCATGCACTTACTTCATCAGAGCTTATCAGTGTTTTATGTCAGAATAACTGCAATGGGAGCATTAGTGTAAGGTGGATAATCTGTGTCCCTGTCTGAGAGAAGCAATCGCAATTGTGGAAACATCCAGGTAAAAAAAATCTTGGCCACTCTCCGACTGTTTCTTTCAAACAAGTAGATGGATTTTACAATTGATTCTAATACACCTACTGCAGAGCTTAAGATAAATGGAGTGTATGGCTTCCAAATGTGTTGAATTAATCAAAACGTACTACCTAAAATCATTTACAAGTGTTCAGCAATATTTACATTTGATTTGAACTCATATGGAGACTATGAGAGCTCTTGAGCACATTTGTGTTAATTTCTTTAGCTTTAGAACATCTACTTGAGAGACACTGGCAGGTCTTTTGGTCCTGCCAGCAGCCAGTTCTCCATATTCACCAATCCTAATCACCATGCTAAAATAGTGAGTCCTGTGCTAGTGTTGCCTTTTCTATAAGCTTTGCATAGCCATTCAATGAAACAATCAACTGTAAAGATATAGAAGTTATCATTGGAAAATAAACACTAATTAATTTCTGGTGTTTGAAAAATCATGATCAGTGAGATTTTTTTCCCATACTAATCTCTTTGGGATGGTGGCAAGCAAGGTGCTGTTGAACTGGAATGGCTGGCCCAGGCACTGTCCCCCTGGGACTTTTGTGAAAGCCCTGCTTGTTTCCCTCATCAGCTAGATTATTCCAAATTAAAAGAGTAATAACAACCAAAAGTGTATTACCTATTTTAAGGGGTTTTTAGATAAAATTTTATATAACCTTATTATTACCTTCAAATATTCATTTTCCCTTTTAATTTTCTCCAAATCAACTTTAAGGTTATTAACCACAGCTAGCAATGCATCTTCTCTTTTCTGGAAATTGCTGTAGTAAAAAATATACATTTTTAGAACAATAATTACAAGCAACAAAACCTTACCTGTATACATAATTTCAAGTAGGATTAGACTTTTTTTTTTAAGGATGATATACAGATTTCAAAGAATAAATAAAAGGGAATCAGGAAACCTAAACCCCATTCTCCTTTGTTACCCAGCCTTGCTCTCTGTCTTAGTGAAGAAAATGTCATCAACACACCAAGGATTCCCCATCGTCAGGCAATTTGGGTACAATTTGAAAAAATACACTGAAAAACATATCTGCTAAGGCAAAATGTACTTAGTTTAGCAGACACAGGCCAGGTCGTAAAACATAGGCTAATGCTATGCTCAAAGAGGCATGGATGTAAAAGGTTAACCACATCAGCAACATAAATCAGAATGATCCTAAAATAAACATACTACAACAATTCTGTAGTTGCTATGGAACACTTGATGCAAAGCATTGACTGGAGAAGTGGGCTACATGTCACATGTACTGTATCCAGAGTCATCTTTGCCTTATTTGTGTTTTCTAATTACATTAAAAGCTTACTATAAATCAACAGCAAGGCCAAAGGATTTGTATATTAGAAATACAAAAGCAAAAATGCAAAATATATATGACTGAGATTTCTTCAATCTATGAACCCACACACTATAACCTTCACAGCTTTTCATAATCATTTCTTTGTGTTGTAAAAAAAAGGAACACAAAGTGTGACATAGCACAACAGAAAATAACTTTTTGAGTAACTGTTTTGTGTGTCCAACTTCAGCATTGTCCTACAGAACCAATGCATCAAAAAGAGGTTTGATATAATAAACTTTAATAAAAGCACTTTAGTACAGATAAAGCTTCTCAATATAACTTGATGACATCATAATCTTTCATGTTGTAAATTGTTGCAGTCCCCTGTCTCAAATGTAGAATATGAAACATTTATAGGCATGGATGAAGCCAGACCTGCAAAATTCATCTTTTTGAGTATTAACAGTGTATTCATTATTTGTTTTATGTTTTCCCAACATCCTGTTTCAGTACTCTATTATTAATATGCTGTTCTTCAGCCACATGCATTCGCACATTCTTGTTGGCTGAGACAATACGGTTTATATTAATATCCTTACAATTCATATGTTTAAAAGGCATCCCAGGCAAAAGTAGTCATTCTATGTATACACAAAACTATCTTTATTAGCGTTAGTCAAGAATTGAAATGAAGTAACTTAAACAGCAGGTAACATGAAATTTAAGGTAAATCTGTCATTTGTTCATTCAGGACAAGATGAAACAAATTCACTTCAATGCAAACCCCCACAGCAACATATACTCACCTTAACTTTACTCCCCCCACCACTTAATTATGCTTCTAGGAGTGAAAACAGAGCTACAGTATTTCACAAAAGTGAGTACACCCCTCACATTTTTGTAAAAATTTTATTATATATTTTCATGTGACAACACAGAAGAAATGGCATTTTGCTACAATGTAATGAGTGTACAGCTCGTATAACAGTGTAAATTTGCTGTCCCCTCAAAATAACTCTACACACAGCCATTAATGTCTAAACCGCTATCAACAAAAATGAGTATATCCCTAAGTGAAAATGTCAACATTGTGCCCAAATAGCCCTTTTCCATTCCTGGTGTCATGTGACTCATTAGTGTTACAAGGTCTCAGGTGTGAATGGGGACCAGGTGTGTTAAATTTGGTGTTATTGCTCTCACTCTCTCATACTGGTCACTGGAAGTTCAACATGGCACATCACGGCAAAGAACTCTGAGGATCTGAAAAAAAGAATTGTTGCTCTACATAAAGGTGGTCTAGGCTATAAGAAGAAGAAGGCTATAAGAAGATTGCCAAGACCCTGAAACTGAGTTGCAGCACGGTGGCCAAGACCATACAGCCGTTTAACAGTTCAGGTTCCACTCAGAACAGGCCTTGCCGTGGTCAACCAAAGAAGTTGAGTGCACGTGCTCAGCATCATATCCAGAGGTTGTCTTTGGGAAATAGACGTATGAGTGCTGCCAGCATTGCAGCCTGTCAGTGCTCAGACCATACGACAAATTGGTATGCAAGGCTGTCATCCCTGAAGGAAACCTCTTCTAAAGATGATGTAGAAGAAAGTCCGCAAACAGTTTGCTGAAGACAAGCAGACTAAGGGCATGGATTAATGGAACCATGTCCTGTGGTCTGATGAGACCAAGATAAACTTATTTTGGTTCAGATGGTGTCAAGCGTGTGTGGCCACAACCAGGTGAGGAGTACAAAGATAAGGGTGGTGGTGGGAGTGTCATGGTCTGGGGCTGCATGAGTGCTGCCGGCACTGGGTAGCTACAGTTCATTGAGGGAACCATGAATGCCAACATATACTGTGACATACTGAAGCAAAGTATGATCCCTTCCCTTTGGAGACTGGGCTGCAGGGCAGTATTCCAACATGATAATGACCCCAAACACACCTCCAAGATGACCACTGCCTTGCTAAAGAAGCTGAGGGTAAAGGCGGTGAACTGGCCAAGCATGTCTCCAGGCCTAAACCCTACTGAGCATCAGTGGGGCATCCTCAAACAGAAGGTGGAGGAGCGCAAGGTCTCTAACATCCACCAACTCCGTGATGTCTTCATGGAGGAGTGGAAGGGGACTCCAGTGGCAACCTGTGAAGTTCTGGTGAACTCCATGCCCAAGAGGGTTAAGGCAGTGCTGGAAAATAATGGTGGCCACACAAAATATTGACACTTTGGGCCCACATTGGACATTTTCACTTAGGGGTGTACTCACTTTTGTTGCCAGCGGTTTAGACATTAATGGCTGTGTGTTATTATTATTTTGCAGGATTTATATAGCGCCAACAGTTTGTGCAGTGCTTTACAACATGGGGCAGACAGTACAGTTACAATACAATTCAATTCAGGAGGGATCAGAGGGCCCTGCTTTTTAGAGCTTGCAATAGTGTGTTGAGTTATTTTGAGGGGACAGCAAATTTACACTATTATACAAGCTGTACATTTACTAATTTACATGGTAGCAAAGTGTCATTTGTATAAGTGTCAATATAATATTTATAATATAATAAATTTACAAAAATGTGATGGCTGTACTCACTTTTGTGAGATACTGTATAAGTAGGCATGAGCTGCTGATTCGAGCCAAACCTATTGCTTATTAGATGGTTTGGCAAACAATTTAATTCAGCAGAGACAAACCTCTGGCAGCAGAATGTTACAGCTTCCCCTCCGGCTGGTTGTTGGGAAGTTCGAAGCCATTCTACTGTCATCTGGGGATTCCTGGCTGACAGTAAACATAGGGGTGGGGATTGTGAAAAAAGACCTGGGGCCGCTCCATATTTATACTAGACTGCCATTCTTTTTTGTTTGGAGTTCTCTTAAATGAACCCCTTGCAAAATAAATAAATAACGTGGGCCCCCCTAATATTTCATAACAGGCCCTTACATGAGCATACAGCCTGGCATGTGCCCCTCCCCCTGCTCATTACTGAACCATAGATCTTGCAACAGCTTCTTCTCATGGGATCTGCCTATCTCAAGGTAGATCCCTTGATAATGTGCTGTTGCATGAAACATGTCAGGAGGCCTATGTACTGACGCCTTTAGCGCCGAGCCCCCGTGCACAGGGGCGGCAGTATTTTTCTCTGTACATTTTTTGCCATTTATATGTTTTTATGCTGCAGCGATACTATTAATAAATACTACATAATATAAGCTTTTTTTGGGCTCCTCTGTGCAAGCTTTTTTACGTAGTGCTGGCTTCCTGTGGTGTTCTCCCTATTCACCCATGACTCCAGATAAAATGACACCAAGCTTCAGGATACTGATAAAAGGCTTCTAAAGGTTTTATCTCTGGTGAGTGCATATTATTGGTGAAGGGTTGCTGCCACTAAGGAGCACTGTGAACTATATTGAATTTCAGGCATTTATTAATTCACATTTTGGTGAGTGTTTCGGCACACTGTACTGACGTCACAGACTTTTGGAAGTTCAAGACATGTATATTTGATTCACCTGGGACTTCATAATTATAGACTGCACTTTTCTTGATGAGATTACATGAATAATTTGCCCTTACGCAAGATGCCTGTGGCTAGAAATGCTAGGGGGTGTTTTTCAATGTGATTTCTCAACAAAATAAAGCATGGAAACATGGATGCATAGGTATTTTTGATTTAAGCATTAAAAAAATAATTAAACAACTTTTTCAGTTTGTTTAAAGTTTTGGTTCCGAAAATGGGAAAAACACCCTCAAAATAGGCACCACATCCCTAAAAAATAATTTAAATGGGTATAAGGAAGAGAGGGATTTTCACGGTGCAAATAGATTAAGTGTATGAAAAGAACTACATATCTTTTCTCTTTTTCTTAAAAAATAACAATTTTATTGTTTACATTAAAAAACACATATAGTATATCAAAATAAATTCATTGTAACAATACGATTAAAACAAAGTGGTCAGAAAATGGGAAATGACAAGTAGGATATACGCTACAAATTCATGGGTGGTAATTATTGCATACTAGCCCGACATGTTTCGCATTTGTCGCTTTCTCAAGGGGTATGCAACTATGTAGTAAATCATCCAATACTTTTAGTGATTCCCCAAAACATTGACCCTATGGAATCTCGTCAGAACCGGCATGTACAGACGCAGCCAAGCAAGACAGCAAGAGGGCTTAATTGCAACCACAGGGAGCAGCGCCGGAGGTTGCAAGCCAAGACCCAGGCCAGCTTTAACATACTTATTACCCATTTATTTCTGGCAATTACCATTCTACCACTTTCGCTGATCAACTGCATTTATTTGGTTGCAGCTCCAATTAAGCTTCGGCCTTCTCCTTACTGCTCCCTGTGGTTGCAATTAAGTCCTCTTGCTGTCTTGCTTGGCTGCGTCTGTACATGCCGGTTCTGACGAGATTCCATAGGGTCAATGTTTTGGGGAATCACTAAAAGTATTGGATGATTTACTACATAGTTGCATACCCCTTGAGAAAGCGACAAATGCGAAACATGTCGGGCTAGTATGCAATAATTACCACCCATGAATTTGTAGCGTATATCCTACTTGTCATTTCCCATTTTCTGACCACTTTGTTTTAATCGTATTGTTACAATGAATTTATTTTGATATAGTATATGTGTTTTTTAATGTAAACAATAAAATTGTTCTTTTTTAAGAAAAAGAGAAAAGATATGTAGTTCTTTTCATACACTTAATCTATTTGCACCGTGAAAATCCCTCTCTTCCTTATACCCATTTAAACTTTTTCAGTTTGTGGTACTCAGATACAGTTAAAGTCTGCTTTAAACAACATCCCTTGGGCATGTTATTTAAACGAATTTAGCATTTTGAATTTTGCTTGTAAAGCAGTATTAAAATCACTGATCCCCACCAAGGAAAAACAAAAAGAAAGAACTGCGCTGTGAGTGAAATTACAAAAAATGACTTGTGTGCAATAAATTAGTGTGCACAATAAACCCACAAAATGTCTCTAAACCACATCAAATCATAATAATTGTGATATAAAGTCCATAGGTGCAGGAGAGATGAAAGGAATCCTCTGGTAGTTCTCCGTAAGGGTCAGGTAAAAGAGTGGAATGACAGACACACCCTGTAAAGTGATCCTCCACCACCAAACATATGTGCTTACCAGATGGAAGGCACAATAAGGCACATCTCAGGATAAGGCACATCTCAACTCGCAAGCTACACTCTTCCCTACACTTGATTTTATCTTTTTACGTGATCACACTATTTTATACTGTTTGTCGATTATTGGTGTTTTCCAATAAATACATCATTTGATCTGCACCATTGGCGCTTTTATATATATATTTTTGGGAACCAACTACACATCTGAGCTTTCCATGTGCTGGGACTCTCCTTTGGCCTTCCGGACTGACAGTCGCGATTGGGACTACAGAGGGTAGATTCCCCTTGAGATCTGGGGTCTCTTGGACCCATCACCCTCCATCTATGATCTCTGGGCCTGTCTGATTCGGTGTCACCGGCATCCGAATCCACCTCGTCTGGTAAGCGTATTTCATCTGTTTCCTGTACAAGATTGTATAACCAATGATATACAGATGTGAAGATTTTCCATTTATGCTGGACTTTTTCCACAGACTGTTTTGTTTGGACTATCATTCCATTTCCACTCACTTGGACACTATTGAATTTCACTTGCTTATTGTGCTGATTGAGTGATATTGACGTTTCTGTTTTTGTGGTCATTTCCACTGACCTGTTTATCACCATTATTATTAGCGCTACATTTATTTTTATTACATGTTTAGAATACTGGTCATATTTTATGTAGCTGCTGGCTTCTATACATTGGGTTAGCGCAGTGTTATATATATTTTCCATTTATCTCCCATTGCCTTTAATAGGGTTGAGATTCAGCACCCAAAATTTAGTCATATTCTGTGAACCTGCCTTGAACCAAACCCAGGTATGTTCATATTCCCCGGTGACAGTGTCTAGGTCTAGTGTCTAAGATAACATGAAGTAGACAGGAAAGTGAAGAGAAAGGGTTAGGAGGCCCTTTAAAGCATATACAGTATCAGCTTCTCTAATGCAGGACAAACAGGTTCACTTTATTGTCCCCCCCTCCAAACCAACACACTTACCTTCTTTTTCCTCCTCTGCCACTACATTTGATGTTCTTTTCTGTTAAGAAGCATGCATCTCACTTCCTTTTCTCCCATGAGACAAAGCTAGTGCCTGTTGATAGGCCACTAAAAACACCTAGCTCTGTCACATTGGAATTCGAAGGAAGTCCTCAGTGTAAGCTCTAAGTCATGACAAAGATAGGACCTACTCCCTTCGGACCTTGCTGTTGATCATAGCGAAGGGAAGAATGTGCACTTGACAAGGCTGGCATGATACATTTACAGGAAAGACGAGTATCTTTTATGTGGATGTAACATCTGTAAGGTAAGGTGCATAGACATTTTGGCTGAAGTGTTCACTACTTTCTCCTGTTCAGTAGAAGACAAACTGCAGTACCTCAAAGGTCACTGGGGTCGATTCGCAAAGCTTTAGAGCACATGTTATGTGCTACAGTTTTATTGTCTGTATAAAACTTATCTCATTGGTTAATTCACAAAAGAGATTACTTTATATTACCAATGTAAATACTGTATGCAGCATATCTTGTGGTATTTTATTAACTTTAATATTTTTAAGATAAAATGTTATTTAAAGGATAAGTTCACTTTTTCATAAAAAATAATAAATGCACATTTTTTTTGCAGGTAAAAAAATGTGTATTTATTTATTTTTTTTCTAGGGAGCCTGCAGAGCATTGCACAAACGATCAGCAGATCATGGGTGCAAGGCAGAATCTCAAGATAGCTGTTTACCTATACCTTGTACAGGCGGGCAGTTACATAAGAGCAGTGAAGCTGTCAGCTGCAATGGCTGAGGGTAGTTGTAGTTCATTTATTCACAGGAAACTGTGATTCTGATTTAAGAGCTATACAATTCTGATTCAGGCGAAAAAAAGGGTTTTTAGCAATTTAACAATTATTTTATCATTTCAAAAAAATCTACACTTACGTGATATTTATGTTAATTCAATTAACATTTTAATGAGAAAACGATCACAACTTAGAAGTGTGAGTGAAAGTTATTCTTGTGTCTTAGTTAAAGGGGTTGTAAAGTCAGAAGGTTTTTTATCTTAATGCATTCTATGCATTAAGATAAAAAGCCTTCTGTGTGCAGCAGCTCCCCACTGCCCCCCTAATACTTACGTGAGCAGCATCTCACTTCAGCGATGTCCAGGAGTGTCTCGGCCATCCGGGACTCTCCCTCATGATTGGCTGAGACACAACAGCGGCGCCATTGACTGTTGTCAATCAAAGTCAGTTAGCCAATCAGGAGCGAGAGGGGGTGGGGTTGAATCACAGCTCCATGTCTGAATAGATACACGGGAGCTGCAGCTCAGCTTGGGTGCCTCCTTAGCAAGCTGTTTGCTGTGGGGGCTCTCAAAAGGAGGGAGGGGCCAGGAGCACAGAAGAGGGACCCAAGAAGAGGAGGATCCGGGCTTCTCTGTGCAAATCCACTGCACAGTGCAGGTGAGTATGACATGTTTGATAATTTTATAGAAAAAAAAGGAGACTTTACAATCACTTTAAAAAACGTTACTGAGCTCAGTAAATATGCCAGCAAAACACTGTTGACTATGAACAAAAGTGCAATCAGTGATAAAACAATATTTTTCTGCTGCCCCAATATACTAGCACCGCAAGACACTGTTATCAGCCAGAAAAATATGCAGCTGCAATAAAGGATATAAAAATGCTCTTCAGAAAAATGTTAATACATTTTTCTTTGAGATCCTTCTGATAACCTCCATTAAGGAAAGATCTGGGAGTGATTACAGCTTTGAACCTGTGATCATTTTGCCAGTGAAAAGTTAGGAAGTATAACCCCACCTAAAATTATTAGGCATTAATTATGTACATTATCGCTTGCAAATATCACTGAGTAAATAAAAGCCCAAACTGTGATTCTTAAGCGTTTAGCACACCAAAAACTGGCAATATGTATCCTGCATGTTAACCACCAAGATATCACTCCTTCAAAGCTATTCATCTTTTTTATACAAGTGTTTACTATGACAATTATTTGATTCATTATTCTAATTTCTGCATTCTTTTGTTTACAGCAGGATTTTGGAACCAAAGCTATGTGTGTCCCTAAGGGTACATTTGACAGCTTCAGGGGAGATTTTGTGCTGCTAAAATAAATACAGAATTACTGATTAAAACTGAAGCAAATAATAAATCACATTTGAAACAAACCTAAGCTCATGTTTAAATTACTTATAAAACATAAGGGATTTTTGGAATATGTTTATACAGCATTAGAAAATACAAACAATAAATGTATGCACTTTACGGATTCTTGAAAAAGGTGACAAAAGCCAGAGGGAGCTTGGGTATTAATGGCTTATACAAAGATGTACTTCATTTATTAAAGTTGAACTGCAAGTGTCCTCCTGGAAGCCTGCATCTTTGCAGTTTCCACAGCAAAACAATCACAACTTTCATTCACAGTGTAGTCTGTACTCATACTGGCCTGAGCATATATCAAATTGGTTCTAAAGCCAAGACATTTTTTACCTTAAGTCATTCTGCGTTTAATGTAAAAAATGTCCCAGTAGCAGTATTGCCCCCTCACCTCCATAAACACTTACAGTGCCTTGAAAAAGTATTCACACCACTTGAAATTTTCCACATTTTGTCATGTTACAAACAAAAATGTAAATGTATTTTATTGGGATTTTATGTGATAGATCAACTCAAAGTGGCACATCATTTTGAAGTAGAAGGAACATGATAAATGGTTTTACAAATATCTGAAAAGTGTGGCGTGCATTTGTATTCAGCCCCCTTTACTCTGATACCCCTAACTAAAATCTAGTGGAACCGATTGCCTTCAGAGTTCACTAATTAGTAAATAGAGTCCACCTGTGTGTAATTTAATCTCAGTATAAATACAGCTGTTTTGTGAAGCTCTCAGAGGTTTGTTAGAGAACCTTAGTGAACAAACAGCATCATGAAGGCCAAGGAACACACCAGACGGGTCAGGGATAAAGTAGTGGAGAGGTTTAAAGCAAGGTTAGGTTATAAAGAAGTATCCCAAGCTTTGCACATCTCACGGAGCACTGTTCAATCCATCATCCGAAAATGAAGAGTATGGCACAACAGCAAACCTACCAAGACATGGCCGTCCACCTAAACTGACAGGCCAGGCAAGGAGAGCAATAAATCAGAAAAGCATGCCCACAGTAACTTTGGAGGAGCTGCAGAGATCCACAGCTCAGGTGGGAGAATCTGTTCACAGGACATCCATTAGTCATGCACTCAACAAATCTGGCCTTTATGGAAGAGTGGCAAGAAGAAAAACATTGTTGAAAGAAAGCCATAAGAATTCCAGTTTGCAGTTTGCGAAAGGCCATGTGGAGGACACAGCAAACATTTTGAAGAAGGTGCTCTGGTCAGATGAGGCCAAAATTGAACTTTTTGGCCTAAAATCAAAATGCTATGTGTGGCAGAAAACCTACACTGCACATCACCCTGAACATAACATCTGTGAAACATGGTGGTGGCAACATCATGTTGTGGGTATGCTTTTCTTCAGCATGTACAGGAATGTACAGGATGGAGCCAAATACAGGGCAATTTTGGAAAAAAACCTGTTAGAGTTTTCAAAAGACTTGAGACTGCAGCTGAGGTTCACCTATCAGCAGGACAATGACCCTAAACATACAGCCAGAGCTACAATGGAATGGTTTAGATCAAAGCTTATTCATGTGTTAGAATGGTCCAGTCAAAATCCAGGCCTAAAACCAATTGAGAGTCTGTGGAAAGACTTGAAAATTACTGTTCACAGATGCTCTCCATCCAATCTGACAGAGCTTGAACTATTTTGCAAAGAATGGACAAAAATGTCACTCTATAGATGTGCAAAGCTGGTGGAGACATCACCAAAGACTTGCAGCTGTAATTGCAATGAAAGCTGGTTCTACAAAGTATTGACTCAGGTGGGCCGAATACAAATGCACCCCACACTTTTCACATATTTGTAAACATTTTTGAAAACCATTTATCATTTTCCTTCCACTTCACAATAATGTGCCACTTTGTGTTGGTCTATACATTTAAGTTTTTGGTTGTAACATGACAAAATGTGGAAAATTTCAAGGGGGTATGAATACTTTTTCAAGGCACTGCACCGGAGTCCTTACTCAATGCAGCACTGTGCCTGTATGTAGTGGCTCTTTCATCTCTATCTATGCATTTACAGGACATAGAGGCAGCAGCAGAAGCCATTGGCTGCTGTTGCTGTTAATTAAATCCTGTGAGAAGAGATTGGGGCAGGGCCGAGCCTTGTTGTGTGTGTTCATGTATGCACACAGCCCGGCTTGGGAGTGAGCCTGCACATCTGCCCCAGAGCAAGACACAGAAGAGAAGGCACAAAGAGCATGGACAGGGGACCTCAGAAGAGGAGGTTCACTGCCGCTCTGTGCAATTCCATTGCACAGAACAGGTAAGCATAACATGTTTGTACAGTATATGCAGAGGAAAAGTCTATCTTTGTATGTTTGTATATGCTTCACCTAGTTTGTTCCCATCAGGGTTACTTGGTTTTTATCATAGAAAGAACTTGTGTCAATGAAAGCGCTGCACAAACTGTTGGCGCCAAATAAATCCTGTATAATAATAATAATGGCTTTGATGAGTAAATATAGGTTGCTTTTGACATCAGTATGAGACGCTTCTAAGATCAATCAATGCAGGTACAGTTGACCTGCATTTAAAGGACAATTGGCCGTCCTAGGTGGGAGGTACTAATATTTATGATATAAGTGGGCCGCAAGGATTCCTAATTGGATCATGTATATATATATTTATATAAAATAAAGTATGGACCTACAATGTAGTATACATAAGTGTCATTCCTTGCCGTATTTTAAAATAGACATACTACAGAAACATTTATGATGGAAAGTGGAAAGTGGAACCCCGGCACCTGGAGGAACTTGAATACTTGATGTGAACTTGAATACTTGATGAACACCTGTTTATGAGCATAGCCTTCATGTGTGCAGTCATGCATCATCTAAAGGGGACCACACTTAGTTTGTGATTTAGTACTTAGTGATATTTTAGATCATATTTTACATCTAAACTGATATTTTTGTATTAGGATTTTAATGTTATCAATAATAAAAATTGGAACTATTTTTTAAGTACTATATGTGCCTTTAAAGTCCATAATCCCCAATTTTCAATTTAGTGTTCTGCTCTTTGGGGCCTGACATTGTACATTCCATAGCATACCCTTGGCACTACCCAATGGGTACCACCCATGCACTTAGCACAGGGTAGGTAAGCACAACATGTTTGTATATGCTTCACCTAGTCTGTTCCCGTTAGGGGGGTTACTTGGTTTTTATCATAGAAAGAACTTGTGTCAATGGCTTTGATGGGCAAATATAGGTTGTTTTTGATATCAGTATGAGACACTCTTAAGATCAATCATTGCAGGTGTGGTAGGCCTACATTTAAAGGATTTAAAGGAAGTTCACCTTTTTAAAAAAAATAACAAATGCACATCTTTTTGCAGGTAAAAATATGTGCAATTATTGTTTTTTTACCTGGAGTCTGTAAAGCATTGCACCCACATGTGCCAAGCAGGACTCCTGCAGACTTGTCTGTGCATCTGTCTGCTCGATACATACTGACAGGGAGAGAGAATGAACTACCAAAGAACTCAACAGCGCCATTGTAGTTCTTTGAAACTACAAGCTGATAGCTGCAAAGGCTGTTGGCACTTGAAGTTTCCCATTCACAGAGCGCTGTGAATGAATGACACAGCTGGGCAGGTGGATCCCAGCACGTTATTTTCAAACAGTGACAGTGGGCGTCCAGAGAAGGTGCCTGCTTGCTGTCACTGGGGAGGTTGGGGAAGAGGCTGAAGCTGGTGGTTAATGTTCTACAAGGTGAGCTTATCCTGTAAACTGCTTTAGCTGCTTTTTGTTTTCCATAGACTTGTGTCGGGAGGGAAGCAATTCTGATGTGAAAAAAAGTTACTCGACACAGGTCCAAGTCAGACCACAATGCACTAACTGAGGTGGTATATAGTTGATAAGGCCACCCCCAAACAGTCAAAACAACTAAAGAAAGAGAATATGATTCTTGTTATCATAGTCTTTGTTTAGTATTTTAATTCTTTTTTTTTACATTTAATGCTTTATAAATATACCACTTCTATTATATTGATTATCTTAAAATTAACTTAAAAGAAACCAAAGCATACTAGGGGTAAATCACACATAACAGAAGATGGATGGATTGATGGGTAGGGGGATGGATGGCCTATCTTACCATGCAGCCTGCTCACTGCTAACTTTTAACATGATAAGGAAGATAGCATTCTGGGTATATAGTAGTTCCTCAGCAGCTTTATTGATCCTGCATGTGAGAGTATCCTGAATTTCACCCTAAGACTTCAAATTTTTATGTGCATCTCAGTGTATAATGTCATTTAATCCACAAACCTCAGGGTCATCAACTTGGCTTTCCATATTTCATTTTTTTCACAGGTGTTATAACGTATTACCTGTTTACAGCCTTTGCTTTGATGGTTTAATAAACAGTTAAAGAGAAATTCCCCTTTCATCAATGAATATTCACAATAAAAGGTTACTGTAAAATTTGCATTAAAGCTCTGAGCATTTAAATTGTTAGCTTTGCCCACCCACTATACTATTTATCTATTTTTGCATGTTCATTGAGGCTTCTCTAGCTGCAGCTGGAGAAATAAGACTACAAGCAAGTGCCATGGGACCATATACAAGATGAGATAACTGCAGCAGTATCAGGCCACCCATAACCCTAATATCAATTGTGATAGTGCTAAGCCTTTGAAGAAGTCAAGACGCATGCAAAGTTTCCAGCTATGACTGTATGTGAATGAAAAACAGTACACGTGTGGCAAACAACTATGTACTGAAATGCTGTACTATGCATTGAGAATCAGTAAACTAAGGTTCTGGATTAGTGAAGAAAAAAACAAAATAAAGCAGTATAGGTAATGAAAGCAGAAGTAAAACATAACCTTCAAATATTGCTCTTTCTGTTTTATCAGAAGGCAGAATGAGCTAACTATCCTCACTTCATATTCTTCTTGGTTTAAAGAAATATACTGGGGACAGGGTAAAATTCCATGACAGAATGACTCTAGAGACATCTTTGATCATTCGTTATGATGCATAAAATATGTCACAGCTGTACCATAAAAGATATCAGCCATCAGGCATGGCTGTCATTTGCCCTTGCTGGTTTATAGGAGGGAAAAAGAAAAAAAAGGGAAAAAATAAAACAGCTTTTCTGTTTTGTACTTGTGCAGAATTACTGCTAGGGATAAACACAACCTATTTAGTCTATGCACATATTATCATACTCCTGGTATATTTCAATTGCAACGTAGTCATAAAATAAACATGCTAAGGAGGATAGATCTGCTTGATATTGGGTTACAACATACACCATTTCGTATGTTGTTATAAGCTGTGAATATGTTAAAGGCTGGTGGAGAGCTCAGCTCTAAAAAAAGGGATTACACAGTTCCCCAGAGACTGGCCCCTTTCATTTGATTCTCTGTGATGCACGCATCTTATTTTAATTCAGAATCTGATCCTGGGTAACAAAAGGCACAGTTATGACTACAAAAGGAAACGGCAAACCAGAAATTCATGAGATTAATATCACCAAAGAAAAAAAAACAATATTAAGGCAACAAACCGGGTTTTTCCTGTAGTTAAGGGAGCTATTTATTTAGGATTGTACATAAATCTTGGGAGAAGACAGACAGGCATACCGTATGTAGGATCAACGATTTAATTTAGCATGCCACTTTTCGGGATGTGTTTGATGTAGACAGGTTGAATTGGGACTTGTCAGGTTTTTCTACCCAACCCATCATTATTAGTACTCTGCATAGCGGCTCCACCGTATGGCAGTATTACAGAATAATTATTTCAGTGGATCTTGCAATAAAGTGCAAAAAAAATCTTACAGGCATACTATGATAACTAGATATCATGATTATAGTGATTATTGTTTTTTTCATTACAATACATCTAACATCGAATGTAAAAGGAAAAGTAGCCTAATGAAAGAAGGCTGGTGAAAAGGCGCTTACATTTTTTTTTCTTTAACATTCAGTAAGTTAAAAACAAAAGACAGCTGTAATCTGAATGATTACATGTGGCTTAATGTCAACAGTAGTACAACCTTGTAGAGTATATAGTTGTCCCACCACCTGGGCACTTGGAAGATTACTAAATGACTAGGGATTCATATGCTGATTAAGACACAAGTGGGCTCATAGAAGCAATAACATAAGTGTTCTTTTACTCTCTTTTTACTCAGAAAGGTTTGCGCTTGCAGGAATTTTTAAGTATTTTTTGTGCTGAACAAAGACTGTCTTAGAATTAATAAAAAAAGTGTGTATTTGTTGAACTACATGTGACTGCTAAATTTTAATAATCTTCTTGTGGTTCAATTTCTGTCTAACAATACTTGAAACTTAGTGCTATAGATATACGGCATCTCACAAAAGTGAATACACCCCTCACATTTTTGTAAATAATTAAATATATCTTTTCATGTGACAACACTGAAGAAATTACACTTTGCTACAATGTAAAGTACTAAGTGTACAGCTTGTATAACAGTGTAAATTTGCTGTCCCCTCAAAATAATTCAACACACAGCCATTAATGTCTATACTGCTGGCAACAAAAGTGAGTACACCCCTAAGTGAAAATGTCCAAATTGGACCCAAAGTGTCAATATTTTGTGTGGTCACCATTATTTTCTAGCACTGCCTTAATCCTCTTGGGCATGGAGTTCACCAGAGCTTCACAGGTTGCCACTGGAGTCCTCTTCCACTCCTCCCTGAGGACATCGCGGAGCTGGTGGATGTTAGAGACCTTGCGCTCCTCCACCTTCCGTTTGAGAATGCCCCACAGATGCTCAATAGGGTTTAGGTCTGGGGACATGCTTGGCCAGTCCATCACCTTTATCCTCGGCTTCTTTAGCAAGGCAGTGGTTATCTTGGAGGTGCGTTTGGGGTCGTTCTGTTGGAATACTGCCCTGTGGCCCAGTCTCTGAAGGGAGGGGATCATGCTCTGCTTCAGTATGTCACAGTACATGTTGGCATTCATGGTTCCCTCAATGAACTGTAGGTCCCCAGTGCCGGCAGAACTCATGCAGCCCCAGACCATGACACTCCCACCACCATGCGTGACTGTAGGCAAGACACACTTGTTTTTGTACTCCTCACCTGGTTGCCGCCACACAAGCTTGACACCATTCTGAACCAAATAAGTTTATCTTGGTCTCATCAGACCACAGGACATGGCTCCAGTAATCCATGTCCTTAGTCTGCTTGATTTCAGCAAACTGTTTGCGGGCTTTCTTGTGCATCATCTTTAGAAGAGGCTTTCTTCTTGGACAACAGCCATGCAGACCAATTTGATGCAGTGTGTGGCGTATGGTCTGAGCACTGACAGGCTGACTCCCCAACCCTTCAATCTCTGCAGCAATGCTGGCAGCACTCATATGTCTATTTCTCAAAGACAACCTCTGGATATGACGCTGAGCACATGCATGCAACTTCCTTGGTCGACCATGGCAAGGCCTGTTTGTAGTGGAACCTGTCCTGTTAAACCACTGTATGATCTTGGCCACCGTGCTGCAGCTCAGTTTCAGGATCTTGGCAATCTTCTTATAGCCTAGGCCATCTTTATGTAGAGCAACAATTCTTTTTTCCAGATCCTTAGAGCAGTGTTTTTCAACTCCAGTCCTCAAGGCGCCCCAACAGGTCATGTTTTCAGGCCTTCCATTATTTTGCACAGGGGATTTAATCAGTTTCACTGCCTTAGTAATTACCACAGTTGTTTGAACCTGAGGGAAATCCTGAAAACATGACCTGTTGGTGCGCCTTGAGGACTGGAGTTGAGAAACACTGACTTAGAGAGTTCATTGCCATGAGGTGCCATGTTGAACTTCCAGTGACCAGTATAAGAGTGAAAGCAATAACACCAAATGTAACACACCTGCTCCCCATTCACACCTGAGACCTTGTAACACTAACGAGTCACATGAAGGGAAAAGGGCTAATTGGGCCATTTTTGACATTTTCACATAGGGCTGTACTCATTTTTGTTGCCAGCGGTTTAGACATTAATGGCTGTGTGTAGAGTTATTTTGAGGGGAAAGCAAATTTACACTGTTATACAAGCTGTACACTCACTACTTTACATTGCAGTAAAATGTCATTTCTTCTCTGTTCTCTCATGAAAATTTATAATAAAATATTTACAAAAATGTGAGGGGTGTACTCACTTTTGTGAGATACTGTACATTCTACAGCAGTTTTATGGTAGTGATATACATGTTACAGCACTTTTGGAAGTTTCCTTAGGTTTATTAGGTTCATGGGCTGAACAGGTTAGATTATGCTTCCTGGGCTAATAGATATATATTAGTTAAGCACTGTGGAGGTGAGAACCGTATGAAGGTGACGTGAGAAATATGAATAATAAATTATATAAGCAATTTTGAAGATCAGTACATATTCATGCATGTATGCATGTAAAATGGAACAAAGTTGAGGGTGGGTAGTCCATATGTACTGGTGTGGAGCACTGTGGTAAAGGGGCAGGCAACTGTTTGAGTTAGAAGCAGCTCTGTGGGTTGAGATAAAGAAGAAAAACAAGGAGCGCCACTGCTTGTATCAGATAAAAGTAAGGTGTAAGGGTGAGGGGTGGTAGTCGACGGCGATCCACATTGCTGGCCATGCTGGTGGGCTCCGGGGGTTCCAGAGCAGTGGGCGGGAGAATTGGTGTCACCAAGGGAATGGAGAGGCAGCGGTGGGCGTGGTCACTGGCATGGATGGCAACATGTAATGCCATCGACGACAACTCCTCACCCAAACCCTGGCAGACTACATGTTTTTTATTCTCCTCCACTATGTGAGTGAATCTGGTATTAAACGTGTACTTTTATCTGACACTGCACTTAGAGTGGCGCCATTTGTTTTTCTTCTTTTTGCTTTCCGGACTGCACAGGAGACATCTCTGGGTATATGCTTATATCCTCAATGTATTTTCGGAGCTCCCAGGAGACCTTAAAACCTGGGAGGCCTCTATTAATAAAATTACTCACCAGACCGTGCAAACCAAGACACTCTGGCCTGCCTCTTCATTTCCCTACCTGATGACCAATAAGGTTTCACATCATTTGATAGTCAACTGGTGTACAAAGAGGGAGGACAACCTGGCAAGTTTAGAACTTTTTTTAAAATTAGAGTGACCATGGTTTATTGGGGTTTCCAGAACACTGTAGAATAAATTGAGAAAGCAATCAGGCCCTGAAGGGCCTACTATAAATTTTAGGAACCTGTTAACATTCTGTTTATTATTCACAGGTTCTGCATTAGTTTTCTTTGTCTCAGTTGTTCCCTTTATTTTCACCTGGTGATTCTGCCAGTAGTACTGTTATTTTTCAACTTACTTTAACAGACTAAATTGTTCAGACAAAGTAGCAGTAAGAGGAAGGGCATGTCCTAGCCGCTGACCAAGATGGATACTCAGTTCTGAGTCTCCTTGCTTCTCTGGGTCTCAGCAAGGGCTCAAAGCCACACAGACATCCAATCACCGCTCCACAAGCGAGCACAGATACCGAGCATTCCACAGGCTATGTCCAGGAAAAACAATCTTGCATTGAGACTGCGCAGTCTGACAGATTACTTCACCTCACCAGCAAGCATGCACAGCCAAAATGGCGCTCAGGAAAATAGCCACTCTCCTCCACCTCCTCACACACAGGTGCAGCCTGACCCAGCATCAGAAGCCCTGTCGGATGTAGAAGAATCCTCCCAGCAGCCTGACAGCTGTCCAACAGCTGATCAAGGTAAGAGAGCAGCAGACTCTCCTGTGCTCTCTCCTCAAGAGCAGCCCTCTGAAAAAAAAACATCACTGGGCAGACAGGCAGGATTCACAGGCAGACTTGTCAGCAACTCACACAGCCCCCCTAGCTGCTTTCCCAGCTTCAGATGCACCTGCTTCTAAAAGCACAATTAAAACTATGTTACTCTTACTTCAAATAGGATTACAGAATGAGCTGTGCTCCTCTGTGTCCCATCTTGCCAACAGGATTTATAGTATTGAAAATCGCACAGACCATATAGAATCCCAGTTAGGAACGGTCATTAAAGCTCATGATGAAATGGTGGATGCCCATGCAGAACAAGCAGACACGATCCACCAACTACAATTAAAGGTTGCGGATTTAGAGGACCGCTCCCCTCGCAATAATATTAAAATTAAGAGGGGATCCTGAAGCTGTTAAAACCACAAGAGCTCATACCTACAACAATTATTCTTGAAGCTCATCCCTGATATCTCACTTAGAGACTTATTGATGGATAGAGCACATAGGATTCCCAAACCAGCGCACTTACCCGACACCGTCCCTAGGGACGTCCTAACTCGGGTCCACATCTACCACATTAAGGAGCACCTACTAAGAGCGGCAAGAACCTCTTGCTCGCTCCCTCCTCCATATGCTGGTGTAGCTCTCTACCAGGACCTCTCTGCCGCAACATCTAAACTGAGGAAAGAATTCTCCCCATCACTACGATTCTGCTGGAGTGCAATGTTGTTTATTGCTGGGGCTTCCCCACCAAATTGTTGGTAACGCACCAAAACCGTCAAATTACCTTCTCCTCCCCGAAACATGGCTACAAAAAGCTTCATAACTAGGGACTGCTACACCATCACCTCCTAGCAATTCTAGAAATAATGCAATCCACTGAGCTTGAGTAACATGCTCTCTGACGGAGTATATCCCATCTGGTGCACTCACTGCATTTATAGCTATGCTCTATTATTTTCTTTCCTTCCTCTACAAGGATGTCTGGTTATTTTAGATATACATGTTTTGAGACTTGAGAGGCAGGCTTTATGACTTGTTCAGATTACTTGAATAACCCATTCTTTGATTGACTGACAAAGCCCCACTGCCCTTTCCACGCTTTTGAAATTGGAAGATTTGTATGATCTCTGGTGGTGCTTACATGGGTCAGAGAAGAACTACACCTTCTATTTAGCTGCACAAAAATTCTACTCCAGGATTGATCTCTTCCTGTTACACAAAAGCACTTTGCAATCCATCTCTCAAGCCAAAATAGGCTTGATAACATGGTCAGATCATGCACCAGTTACGATAACCCTAACGGCAAACCGAGATAATAAGTAATTCTCGACCTAGCGCATGAACACATCTCTATCCCATCCTAAGTGTCGGGAAGAGATCAAAAAGGAGCTAGAGACATACTTTACTTTTAACGCAAATTCTATATAAAATTATGTACTGCTTTGGAATGCGCATAAAGCCTTCATGAGAGAAGTCTGCATACGACTTGGAGCCCATGAGAAACGTATACCAGCTGAGAAAACAGTTTTCTCGAAAAGATCCGAACTCTTGAAAAATCAAACAAAATCTCCCCTAATAACTTAGACACTTCCCGCTTACATAAACTTAGAGAGGAACTCCGCACTTTCCTACATGCTTGATTCAATTTCCACATAAAACGTTTACGTGTAAATTGGTATGCTCATGGGTATAGACCGGGTGCCCTGTTAGCCAAACAGGTAAAACACAAATTAGCTGCATCCAAAATTCCTTACATGCATTCAGCTCAAGGGCTGAGGGGCAGTAACCCCACAGACATCGCCAACTGCTTCAAGGAATTTTATGAATCCCTGTACAATTGAAATGCCTCTACAGAGTCCCCCAGCCCTGACCCTACTCAAATCTCACGATTCCTCGACTGGTTTCAACTACCTGTCCTCACAACAGACCAACTAGAGGAGCTTAACTCTCCACTTTTCTGAAATGGAGATCCTGAAAGCAATCCAATCACTTCCACTACACAAAGCACCAGGACCAGATGGCTACTGTAACGAATACCTTAAGACAGTCGCAAACGTTCTAACGCCATACTTATGCAAATCATTAAATCACACTATGTGAACAGGAACATCCTAAGAGAGTCCTTAGAGGCCCTCATTGTCACCATTCCAAAGTCGGGTAAGCCCCACGACCAGCTGGCCAACTACTGACCCATATTGCTCCTAAACACAGACCTTAAAATATACACAAAAATACTAGTTTCACGCATCTCAAAGCATATCCCCACACTAATACATGCCGACCAAGTTGGCTTCATACCAAGACGGCAGGCATCCGATGGGACCAGGAGGATTATAGACCTCATGCAATGGACCGCATTCCACAAAATGCCTCCTCTGCTTCTTTCTTTGGATGCAGAGAAGGCATTTGACAGAGTCCATTGGTCTTTCTTTAAAGCATTCCTCCATAAATTTGGATTCATAGACCATATCTACACAGCAGTTGCTCTATACTCCCATCCCTCGGCTAGAGTGTGGACTTCCGGTATGACCTCTGTCCCATTCGCAATTACGAATGGCATGAGACAAGGATGCCCCCTCTCCCCACTAATATTTGCCCTTGTAATGGAACCCCTTGCAACAGCTATCAGACAACACCCATTGATCTCAGGCTTACAAATCGGAAAAGTTACCCACCAAATAGGCTTGTACATGGACGACATCATCGTATTCATGACCAATCCTCTCCAATCCCTACCGACACTCCTTGACCTCATAACACAATTCAGACGACTCTCTTTGTACAAAGTCAATAGCTCCAAATCTAATCTGCTCGGCATCTGCTTAGACCACACCACAAAAGCCACCCTCACTCACTCGTCCCTGTTTCCATAGGCACCATCCTCGATGCTTACCTACTTAGGGACACAACTAACTGTCCCCTCAAGTAATATCCTCTGTACAAACTATGAAGCTCTTCTCAAGAAATTGCAAGACCTCTGCTCCTTTCTCTGATCCACCCGTGCTTCGTGGTCTGGAAAAATAGCACTAACCTAAATGTTTCTCCTTCATCTGTTATACTTCTTCCGGACTCTCCCAGTCCCGTTACTATCTTCTCAATTGGATAAGCAACAGCGCACTCTCAACAACTTCATATGGGATGGCAAGCGCCCTAGAATTAAACACCCAACATCAAAATCAGGAATGGGAACCCCCCACCTTAAAACTTACTACAAAGCCACAATCCTAAACCAAACCTAACACTGGTGGTCATCCACTTCTCGTCCACTGTGGGTTCAAATAGAAGAAGCTTCTCTCAGCTCCCCCACCAAATCTCTGCTAGCCGCCATCTGGCTACAACATCGCCCAGCACCATCTTTCCTAAGCACAGTTAATGCACAGTTAAGTCTGGAGCTCGATCCATCAACAAAAGGGAATGTCAACAGACATTATGGGGTCCTTCCCCCTATCAGAACTTGAAACTATAATGTACTGATATGTCACTTTCTTCATGGATAACTGCTGGTGCCACCACAATTGGGAATATCCTAAACAATGGATCCTTGCGTACCTTCCAAGACCTACATGAAAAATTCAACATCCCTAACAACGACTTCTATAAATACCTAAGAATACGTCACGTCATGGCTTCTATCATCTGGTCGGACCAACCTCTCATGACTGACATCATCAGAGCCTACGAATGCAACCACAAGCCTATGAACCACTAGAAATTACCAGTTATTTTGGAAAAGTGGCCACAGACCCTAACCTTCTCGGCAAACTTAACAACGTGGTACCAAGCATCACGTCTCCCCTTGAAAGTTTTTAAGTGCCTATCACACTGAGAAACAGCAGAAAAACTGCTCCACCAATGGTACCAAATCCTGGCTAAACTAGCCTGTTTTTCACCCTCCCAATCACCTGCTTGCTGGAGGAAATGTGGCAATGTCGGATCGAATATCCACATCTGGTGGTCCTGCCCCAAACTCTCCCCATTATGGCACTTTGTTCAAACCCTCCTGACCAACCTTACTGGCAACTCCTTAAATATCACACCCTAACTGTCTCTCCTAGACCTAGGGTTAGAAGCATGGGACATTCAATACCATGTCACCCTCATGCACATCCTAATTGAAGCTAGACTTTCGATATCAAGAAACTGGAACAGCGACTCTTTACCCTCAACACATTCTTCAGACCCTTCATCAACACCTACAATTGGAGCTCATGTTTGCCAAAGCAAACCTAAACCTACCTAAATTCCAAAAGGACTGGGATCCCTGGCTCAAGTACAATCAACTGGATATTACCTCCTCATTCTACTAACTTCATACCATCTTATTAACACGGATTACTCCACATTCCTATGCTCGTCTTACATATCATCCTCTCCTGTACCAACACGACCTACTTTCATCTCCTAGTACCATTACCTCCTCCCCATCTGGAACGGACTTATAATTGGCTACACGTAGATCTATGGAACAATTATTCAATAAGGCATATTGGACTTCATGTTATCATTGTTCACTTTCTTATGTAACACAATGATACAGCTCTACAACTATACTGTATGTATACTTTGAAATTCTTCAATAAAAAAGTTCTAAGTTAAAAAAAAAAGTAGCAGTAAGAGGGTTGAAACAATTTGACACGGACAGGGTGCTTACAATGTTTAGCTTTTATTTAAAACCTTTATTACAAAAAGAAAAAAAAAAACATTTTTGTAACTGCTTACAAATGTTAGCTGGAGTTCAGCTGCAATTTTTTTTACTCAAGTGCATTTAAATCTGCTAGTCTAAAGCCTCATACACACGGTACAAAAATCAGAAGGGGATTGTCATTTGACAGGCTGTTGTCCGAAATTCTTACCTTTAGTATGCTCCTTTCGACAATTGTTTTCCATTTTTCAGACAACAAATGGATGACAAGCTAGTAAATTTTTGGCTAACGACGGCTCCACGTCTGATTTTCGGATGGTCAGTACACAAATCCATCACACAAAAGTGGAAAGTACAAACACCCATGCTCGGAATCAAGGATGACTGGGAAGAGTTTGGTCTTGTAAACTACTGTTCGTAATCTAGAATTAATATGCGTGATATGGCAATTGATGAAATGTCAAAATTCTCATCTTCTTTAATGGGATAATAATGAAGCTGCTTTGCATGTAGTTATGCCAAACATATTTTAAAAGGTGTTTGTTTTGTACGATCTGAAAATCAGCGCTCACCAAACGTCTACTAACATGAAATTAGCAGAAGGGGCCCAAAGGGTGGCGCTTGAAATTTACTTCCTATTTATACTCTAATAGTACGTCACTACGTTCGTGTTTGTTAAACGACAATTTGTGTAGCGTTAGTATGCAAGACAAGATCCTGGCACACACCCTTTTGACAAAAATCAGGTGGTCAGTCGTCCAACAATTAGACCGTGTGTACAAGGCTTAACACTATCCTCTCCCCAGACTGACAATGCTGCTGTCCAAAGGTGTCTGTTTTATTACTTCATCCAGAAGACATTACAGACACCCTAGGACAGGAAGTGCGTTACTGGCTGGATCACAAGGTGAAAAAAAGGCCTTAAAAAAAGAAACTAATGCAGCCACCACTTCTAAGGATTGGTATTACATTTTTGTTTTGGGGTTGAATACGACTTTAAAGAGATGTTGTCCACACCTCAGAAATATGCTTGTAAAAGCACAGAAAAATCTAATATTTTAAACTCTTACTTGCAGTGTTTTTTCTTCTTTTCCAAAAATAATGTGTTATTCACTTGCAGTGTGCTTTTTGAACTTCCCAGAAAGACTAATTGCCTAAGCACAGTCCTTCTCCCTTTTTGCATGTCTAATGCCGTGTACACACGGGCGGACTTTTCGGCATCAAAGGTCCGACGGTCTTTCCGACGGACTTTCGAACGAACGGACTTGCCTACACACGATCACACCAAAGTCCGATGGATTCGTACGCGATGACGTACGACCGGACTAAAATACGGAAGTTGATAGCCAGTAACCAATAGCTGCCCTAGCGTCGGTTTTCGTCTGTCGGACTAGTATACAGATGAGCATGTTGAGGGCATGTGGCCTGGTACGGTTCAGGAGGGGGGGGCACTCTCTCGTCCCCCCCCTCTTTTCCTGCGGCCTGCCAGGTTGCGTGCTCAGATAAGGGTCTGGTATGGATTTTTAGGGGGACCCCACGCCATTTTATTTTAAATTTTGGCGGGGGGTTCCCCTTAATTTCCATACCAGACCTGAAGGGCCTGATATGGAATTTGGGGTGACCCCCACGCATTTTTTTTTTAAATTTTGGTTCGGGGTTCCCCTTAATATTCATACCAGACCCAAAGGGCCTGGTAATGCACTGTGGGGGAATCCCAGGCCATTTTTTTCAATGACTTTTATGAGTATTGCAGAGACCCGACAATTCATTATAGCTGCCGGCTACCTTTAAAATTAGTACTTTTGATTTCTCCCATAGACTTTTAAAGGATGTTCCGTGGCATTCAAATTTGCCGTGAACACCCAAAATTGTTCGCTATTCGGTGAACAGCCAATGTTCAAGTCGAACTCAAGTTCAACCTGAACAGACAGCCCATCCCTACTAAAGAGTGTTACTTGAGTGACACCTTGGAGTTTGCAGAGATTATTGACATCACATCCAAGATGGCAATACCCAGCAGTAATCTCAGTGCTTTTACATGCCTACAGGCTAGACCAATGTAACTATGTATATACCAAACCCTCTAGAAGTTGGAAATCATTAAAGCAAACATAACTACTAGCTTTTAGGTCCCATGCCAAGCAGCTGCTCTGCTGCATTGTGGATACAGGAAGTTGGCCGCTTGGCACGAGCACCATTCAGAGAACGCTCTCCTTGATTGAGCAAGGTGGAGAGTGCAAAGTTACTGTCCCATCTCTCCATCTTGTGTAATCAGAGAATGTTTTGCATTCATTGAGAAAATGCAAAGCACTTCCTGAATTGCCCCTGTGCCGAGTGGCTGACCTCCTGTGTTTATTAACCATTACAGGGTACTTTTACCCGCTTCCTGCCAGGCCAATTTTCAGCTTTCAGCGCTGTCGCACTTTGAATGACATATGACATTTTTATCATTTTTCTTTTTTGGACAAAAAGAGCTTTCTTTTAGTAGTGTTTAATCACCACTGGGTTTATTATTTTTGCTACACAAATGAAAAAAAGACTGAAAATGTTGGGGAAAAAAACAAGCATTTTTTATAGTTTGTTATAAAATTTTGCAAACAGGTAATTTTATCTTTTACTGATGTACGCTGATGAGGCGGCAGTGATAGGGGGCACTTATAAGTGGCACTGGTGGGCACTGATAGGCGGCACGGATAGGCAGCACTGATATGTGATACTGATGAGGAAGCACTGACTGGAAGAACTGATGATCACCGATTGGCAGCACTGGTGGGCACTGATTGGCAGCACTGGTGGGCACTGGTAGGACTGCACTGATAATCAGGACACTGATAATCAGTGCCCTGATTACCAGTGTCAACGTCCCTTTAACAAAAGCCTGTTATCGGCCTTTCTTCTCTACTCACGCTGTCAGCTTGAGGAAAGAAAAGCTGATAACCAGCTTGTGTTCACATCCTGTGATCAGCTATCAGTGGACATAGCTGATGACGTGGTAAAGGACACAGTGATTTACAAAGACTCGGCAATCACAGAGTACGGCGCGCGGGCAGCGCGATGACGGGAGGACATCCATGGATGCCCTCCCAGCAAACTAAGCCCACGCTGTAGCCATCTTTCGGCTATAGAATGGGCAGGAAGTAGCAAGGCAGCTACTCAGCACGAGATGCAGAAACTAATGGAGATCACTGGAGCAGTGTCTACTACAAAGATGCAGCTCTACCTGGAAAACATGGAGGAGATCAAAGATCACCAGGGTGCAGCACCTACAGATTTTTTTTTATAAAAAGACACTAGCTAGCAAGGCCCCTATAAAAAGTAAGAATCATATGGAGAAAACATAGAAAAATATAATAAAACAAATGTCACTGTAAAAATATAATCTTAGCCTACCTTTAAAGTTAGCTTCAATGATAAACTTGCCATTCACTTCATTCAATGTGTTTCATGTCTGATACATGAGTCCATGATGAAGGCAGGACAACTGGTACTGCAGGCTGACTTGCTTGACTAGTTTCAGATTGCACTACTGTGTTGAGGTGTGGCTGGTGTAATATGTGTGGGCAATATGCATGAGTCATTAGTATGTAGAGCAGTGAACAGGGGTCTGTAACTTGTAGGGCAGTGTACAGGTGTCAGCAGGGCAGTGTACAAAGGTTAACAGGGAGAAAGACAGAGGTGAGCAGGGCAGTGTACAGAGGTCAGCAGGTCGAAGGTCAGTAGGGCAATGTAAAGGGGTCAGCAGGGTGGTGATCAGGGGTCAAGTAAGTCCAGTGTACAGGGGTCAGCAGGGCGGAGGTCAAAGGTCAGAAGGGTGGTGATTTTAACTATAAGCAGGGCAGTAACATGACGATGACACATTCTTCTGGCGTGCTAATCCCAGCTGGCCCTCCTCTCCCATTCTGTTCATCCCATATGATGTCACATGAAAGTGCCTGGGATAGACAAGAGAGAAGGGCCGTCATAAATCAGGGCAGTATGCTTTAGGTATGTTGCTTCCCAGAGCCACTCTGAAAGTGGGGGGAGGAACACCAATGTCCCCATCTTATTGATGGAGGGCATGTAAAAAATGTCATACTTGAAATTCTCCTTTAAATACAATCTATCCATTTTAATTACATACCTTATTTTACTCCAAGCAATGTGGACAGATCAGTCCTGTACATGGCTTCTGAAAACATCTCTGTCCCCTGTCTCAGTACTGCTCTCAAGAGCCCTCAGCACCAATGCAAACAGTGGGCTGGCTCCTTTGAGAAGCTAAGAAAAATCAAAATGTCTTGATATTATTTTGGAGAAGTGGCAGTTTGTAAGCCTCCAGCCTGGAAATAAAGTTGGTGCCAATTGATATGCTACAGATTATATTGCACACTGTAAAAATATCACAGTGTGGAGTGGATTCAGAAAAAGATATTTCAGTAAAGGGAAGGAACCTGTAAATTGTGTGCTAGACTGAAGGTAAGGTCATAATGTACAAGATTATTTAATACACACTCCAGTCAAAGTTGACAAATAAAAGATATATTCTATTTAGAAGAAATACTCCCAGTATAGCTAAGTAGAGAACAACAGAGGTGCACCCCCCCCCCCCTCCTTTTTTCTTTCTCTTCTTTTTTCTCTTCTTCCTTCCTTTCCTTTGTAAGATCTCTCCTCCAGAATCTTATCTGAGAGATCAGTAAGCAGAAAGAGGCTACATGGTCTCATGGTACGGAGCCCTCCTCTTCAACTTGACGAAGCCAAAAGAAAGGACAGGGACCCAAGAAAGAGATAACCCAGTCCCCCCCTTTTTTTTATTTC
Source organism: Aquarana catesbeiana (assembly GCF_042186555.1). Taxonomy (NCBI): domain Eukaryota; kingdom Metazoa; phylum Chordata; class Amphibia; order Anura; family Ranidae; genus Aquarana; species Aquarana catesbeiana. Next base: position 547,067,964 of record NC_133328.1, on the reverse strand, counting down.
TTTTTTGAGGTTCTCCTCCTTGTTCTTTACCAGTTATTTTTCCTTATCACTCATTACATGTTACAGGTCCTTCATGTAGTTCGTCAAGTTGAAGTATAAAGCGATAAGAGACACAGCAATCATCTTTGATAGAGTATACCTAACTGTTCATATATTTAGTACGTTAAGGCATTGTGCATACGAAAAGGCTGATCTCATGCAAATTATATTTTGCCTGGAAAATTTGTCCGGTTTAAATGTTAATAAAGACTATTAGAAAAGAAATATAGGAGGTGGCTGAGGTCCCCCCATCCACAGCATGATCCCATAGGGGGTGGTTGGTGGGACTCTCGTCTATCCTCTCCTGTCCTGCACGCTAATAAGTAATGTTGTGACAATCCTAGGGGCAATATATTCCTAAACAGTTATAATTCCAAGTTATGATTTTCTCAATAATGCCTAACCATGTTTGGGTTGAGTTCAGTCAAAGTTGGATGTAGTTTCTTAATCACCTATGGTACACTAACTATTGTGATACTTGTGTTTGCATTACAATGTCCTAATGCCTCGTAGGCCATGTTGGCCAAGATATTTTCTATTTTCAGATTTTTCAGAATGTATCTTGTATTTTCACCTGTTAAAACCAATAAATACTATTGGAAAAGAAGAAATACTCCCTAGCCCTCTAATGTTTTCTATGTTTAAATCCTCCCAACAAGGTGACTTGCTCTTTCCTGCTGCAGTGGCCTTCCATGGTCTTTACAGACTTGTTCAACTTTTCTGGTGCCTGTACAGTCATTTTTCATACACTTGAATGGACTGTACTTGTACCATCAGAGTAAGGCCCCATTCAAGTCCATGGGAAGTTACTGAACAGGTACTGAACAAGATTTCTGCACCATGACTTTAAATGCAGAAGGAAGTGGACGTTGGAATGACTTGGGAGGGGGAAGTTTAGCTTAGAAAAGGTCAAGGAGCTGTCTGGGGGCCTGGGTAGTCTTTTTTTTCAAAAATATGTTTATAAGGAGTTTGAGATATAGAAAACACAGTAAAGAAAAATAAAATGTGATCAACGGTATAGAAAAGCAATAACAAGAAATAAAGATGCAAGTATGATGTCCAAATGCGTTATGAGTAAGAGAGGTGTTACAATGTATATTATAGGCAAAACATTTCCAATGGAATACCAGTGATACGTTTTCTTGCATGGTAAGTGTAGAGAAAACTAACACAAAAGGTTGGATGACTCATCAAAAGAAGGTTGCACAACAAAAAAATAACAGTATTATAAAAGTTGTAGGTCGATATCCAGACACAGCCAAGGTTTAAACCTAATATCTAGAGATATGAAAATATTAAGGGGGGGGGGGAGAGGGTAGTTGTCCCTCCATAAAAACCCAGGTCACGTGGGTAGGGAGATTAGGCAGCTAGACTGAAAAACAGACAAATTGAATAATGTATGTCAAAGTGCTTTGATTTTCAATTTGCCCAGGGAGTTGGTCAAGCTTGATTTAATGTACCATTCTGTATATTGGAAATATTGCATCAAAGACTGAGTTTCCATGGGAGAGAAAGTATGTTCAGTATAGGAAAGCCATCTTGTAAAGAACATTTTTGGGGGGCATAGTTCTGCAGTTTGGTGTCCAGTCTCTCTCAGTAAAGAAGTTTTCTGAGGTCCTATTGAACTACGGTGACCGAAGGTGGAGAAGAGGATGTCCACAACTTCAATATTTTCTTGCAGGCTGCTAAAAAAGACATAAACATGTCCATTGAGGAACAAAAAAAGTGCGTTTGCCAGGACGTGTGTCCCCAGGTGCATTATAACTGAACAGTAATAAAAGAGACATCTTGGAAAAGAGCCGCCCAATGATGCCATAAAAGAAGGTGGTAACTTGGTCCCAAAAGATTGAAATTGAAGAGCACAGCCAAAAGCGATGAAACAGCGACGGCTTAGAGATCCCAAATTGTGGGTACATTTCAGGGTGGGAGAAAATGAACAGCAGGTCGCTGAGGTTAGTATCAAATAAAATAAATCAAATAAAAATTATTAATTATTAAAATAAGCAGCATACTTACATTGAAGTCAGCATGACTCAGCATGGATAGGGAACACCTAATACCAAGCAGCTGTGATAAGTGTGTGGCTGTAGGCTTCACTGAGCAAACAGAGACCGAGGATGAAAGGGAGCCAGGCCAGCTCAAAGTTTGGATATTAGTGGCAGTGTTCTAAGCTGCACACAAAGATGACAGCTGTCAAAATGCCTGGTTGATGTCAGGAGGGGGGGGTGTGCATGACGCGTTTCTAGGGACTTTGTCCTCTATTTCAAAAGCATGATATTGCAGGGTTGGAAATGACATGTGAAGAAAAAAATAGGATAAATGCCTCATGCATCAAATAATACTAAGTCCCTCTTCATAGTTTGTTGGTGATACACCGGCAAACTTTCAAATAGCCCTCCAGAATCATGCCTCCCAGGTCATTCTCCATAAGGTCCTTGCACCATTTTATAACACTAATTTTGACCGTGGATGTATTGACAACCCATTGCACTGGTTTATATACCACAGAAGTGGAGTAAGCGTGTTTTAGTAAACGATCAATTGGTGAGAGACGGAGCCTATTTGAAGCATCAGAGCAACCTGTCGTTATGTAGGAGAGTGTCTCATGATAATATAATAGATATGTTGAAGCGAGTTGGAATCATGTTGGATCATCTCGGAAAAAGGTTTCAGTTTTATAGTCTCCAGATGGAACAGGGAGGTCTCCTTTACCAGGCCTTGCGTGTGCCAGATGCTGTATGCTTTATATTCCATGCATATTGAAACATTGGTTTTCCAAGAAGTTCAAGATATCGGGAAATGTGGGGGGATAGATTAAGCTTCTTCCTTATTTCCCCCCAGGCAATAATTGTGTCTTGAATAAAAATATTTTGCTGCAAATCTTTAAGAAGGCAATTTAATGTGTAAAATACCCGACAAGTGGTAGAAATTAGGTTAAATTCCAAAAACATAGTTAGCATAGGCCCAATCCAAACCATAGCATAAACCAATCCAAACCATACCTCAGCAGACAAGCCAGATTATACAGTTGAATATCAGATAAATTAGCACCTCCCTCACTCTTCGGAAAACTTAGCTTAGACAATGCAATACGTGGCCTTTTCTTACACCACAAGAAAGAGGTGATAGTTTTATTAAGCCTGCATACATCTTGGTGCTTCAAGAGGAGGGGGGTAGTTTGTAAAAGGTTAGCCAGGGAAACTCACCATTTTAACAAGATGGCATCTTCTGAAGAGCGATAGGGGAGAGTCATCCAAACCTCTAGTTCTGTCTTAATTTTTAAAACAATGGGGAACGTTATGATGATAAAGAGAGGATGGGTCCTTCCCGACTTTGATACCCAAATACGCAATGTAATGGTAGGCCAGAGGGAAGGGGGATAATGTGACCCACCTTGATGCGGTCAAGTGTGTGAGAAATAGAACGTCACTCTTGTTGTAGTTTACACATGCAAAACATATTTAGGATAGATCGCAGAGCCTCTAAATCAGAAGGAGTCCGAAGTAAGATTAGCATATTGTCTGCAAACAACGGCATACGGAGCTCTCTTGTACTGAAGCCATGAAGAGGGGCCTATGTTAAAAGGTATCTAGAAAGAGGTTCTAAGGCCAAATTTTAACAGTGCCAAGAAGACCCAGTAGAGGTTGACATTGTCAAAGCCTTTTCTGCATCTAGCGTTAAGATTGCAAAATCCCCCAACAGGTGAGATTTAGCATATTCGAGTGCTGTTAAGACCTTACAAATGTTGGAGGTCACCGACCGGCCTATGACTAAACCCACCTGAGCTGGGTGAATCAGGCGGAAAGAATGGGTGCTAAACGTGAGGCAATGACTTTAGAAAGACATTTTAGGATCTAAGTTTAGTAAGGAAATTGGCCGGTAGCAACCTAGCATAGTGGGGTCCTTCCCCTTTTTGGAAAGAAGTTTGATGTAGGCTTAGGAACCAGCAGGCATATAGGTACCTCTTTCTTACATCGTATTGTATAGGGATAGGAGATTTGGGACATTGACTTCATTAGTCACCTTGTAAAACTCAGCAGTATAAAAAAAAATTGAGCAGTGACATAATCCATTGTGATTTCCTGTGGAGAATGAGTGAGTTGGCCTGCAATGTCTTTAAGAGCCATAATTCAGTGAGCCTGGCAAGCAGTTTACCAGGCTTCTTTCCAAATTTATGAAGCTGCACATCAAATGACTGTTTGATCAGTTCCTGCTGTTCAGCCCAGTAATCAAAACGGCGTTTGACCTTGTGCAAAGGCTTCCTTGTACTCTAAAGAATCAGAATGGGCCAAATAATCTTGGGCTCTATGGAGGCCTTCACTGGCCTGTCTAACACTGTTGTAAGGAAGCCTTCTTCAAAGATGATGTATAAGCAATAATTTTGCCTAAAAAAAAAAAAAAGCCTCGTCTGCTTTCCAAAAAAAGATAGGATCACTTGCATGTTCCCGATTTAAGGAGGCATGTTCTGAGCAGGATGTATGTATGTAAGAAATTCTCATTGTGTGCTAAATAGGCAGAGAATGTCCACAATTTAAGAGTAGGGTTTGAGAGTAGAGCATCGAGGGTAAGGGAGATGGGGAGTGGTCTGAAATGGTATTGTCATGAATACTGGAATCGAGAATAGTGGGGAGAAGGAGAGGAGAGCAGAAAAGTTAGTCAAGTCTGGCTAAGGAGTCATGGGAAGGAGTATAGAAGGTGAATTCTCTGTCTACAGGATGGCTAATATGCCACGGGCCTACCATATTCATTGCTGACCGCATATGAGAGAGAGTGAGGAATCCACCTAGGGAGGTGCAGTGCCTGACCTAACCCTGTGGCGTGTGCGGTCTTCCTCAGGGTGCAATACTATATTAAAATCACTGCACACTACATGTAGTGATAGTAGGTGCTGCAAAACCCATGCAGGGGTATCTTTAAAAGGCTGTTCCAGAAGAATTAGGTGCATATATATTGGATACTAGGATTGAGCGGTAAGGGAACTATAGGCATACTGAGACTTTTTGGTCAAGCTCATCGCTGACAACTGACTGGACAGTACATGGCAAGTTCTTGTGGAGCAATATGAGGATACCCGCCTTGGCTTAGAACCGAGGACCCCACCACCTCACCCACCCACAGCTTTTTTAAATGATGGAAGGCAGTCTCCGGCAAATGGGATTCCTGAAGGAGAGCTGTATCAGCTCTGAGGTATTTGAGGTGATGTAACACCTTCATGCGTTTTATAGGGGAGTGGAGACCATTGAAATTCCAGGATATAATTTTTACGATCGCCATTCGAAAGGGTAATCATATTTCAACAGGGAAAAATATGTATGCTGAAAGGACCAGGTTTCTGGGAAGAGGGATAGAGGGATGTGACTTGTGATGGGAAGGAGAGTGGGAGGGAAAGGGAAAAACCCAACAATGAAAATAAACAAGTTAAAAACAACCAACTAGAAGGCAATAAACAACCTAACAATAGAACTGTTAAAATAGTAAACCGCAAGAGCGTCCAATAACAGAAGCCCTAAGAGGACCTCACACTCAAGTAGAACAGCCTTTCCAGCACCGCAGATAAGGGAACATAAACAGAATATGCAACTGATAAAGCAATAGACAAATAAACAGTTATACACACTGACTTATCACAGAGAAGTAAAGGATATACAATTCACCCATATGCAGTTGTAAGGCGGCTTAGGCACTGCAGGATCTGGCAGGAGGTTGGTGGCAAGGAAAAGATGGTGGAACATTAACCCCCATCAAACTCAGATAATCCTCCTGCTGCCATAGGAGGAGCTGTACTTGACTATCTTGGAGGCTTCCTTAGTAGGGCTGTGTTGGGCCTTGTGTGAAAGGTTCGCCTTTCTAGTTGCAGAAGTGTCCTCTACGGGCTGTAAACTTGAAGAATATTGCTCTGCCACTGAAGGTGGCGAGGAAATCTCCCTAGCAAGGGCACATACGGCAATAAAAACTTGGGTCCTTCTGTACTCTAAACTAAGTCCAAGGCACTCAGATTGCTGTTGCACTTCTTTGGATACAGTGCAAGCAAATGTGACAGGCCAATGCTAGTAAAGAACTTTGATCATCACAGCTATAAATGTCTTTAACCCCCTCAACTGAGGAGTAACAGATTTTATACAAGGTCGTAGTTCAACATGTTTGTTTGCATCAGGTACCACTGAATAGCCAGCAGTCTGGCTTAAGGTTTTTTTTTCAGTTACTGTGGCTTCTTTAGTAGAAAATAACCACTTCCTGCTTTTTTAATTTTTTTTTTCATTTAAATAAAATAAACCACTAAATAATGTGTTGCTAAGGTACCTTTAACCAAAAAAACTCAGGTCATGAGACCATGGAGTTCATGGTAGTCCTGGAATCTCCTTTACTGAGAAATGTGCTCTGGTGTGAGCAGCTAACACAATAATTAAGTTCTTTTTTTTCCCTTCCCAAAGACGATCAAATCTTCTTGTCAGTTCCTATATTTCCTTTTCTTTTGTGCAGCTGCCACATTAACTGTTTTCTGTTTGAAAGTTTACTCCTATTAGCCCAACATACATGGGTCATTACATTATTTGTAAATTTACTACCCAGCAGTGCTTTGGAAGAGAGAGAGTAAACAGCCGCTTACCCAACATAAAGAATCGATTAGTGGTCGCCATCTGGATCGGCTCTGCAGAAACTGGCTGCCATATGTTTTGGCCAACATGACAAAACAAACTGTTTTATATTGTCACCACCTCCAGCTCTGTTTTATGTATTGTACCAGCTTTAATAGACTTATGAAATGGATTAGAGGCTGTTTCACTTGTGCCCTACTGCTAGATCGAAAGGAAAAGAGAAAAAAAAAATATATAGAGGAAGGCTTTAAAACAGCGTACAGTGCTTAGAATAGAAAACTCCTGACGGCTTCAAATAAAAGAGGTGCTGTAATTGTTACATGCCCGTATTACTGCACTTATTAAATCTATAAAGGCTTTCATTAAAAGTAATTATTTTAACTATTTTCTTATCAACCCAGGGAAGTCTAAAATATAAAGTGACAGTATTAAAGTGACAGTAAATTTTAATTACAATGTTATTCTTTTAGTGTAAAAAGGGCAATTAACATTTACAGATATATAAGTGAGAGATAAACACAAATAATTTTTGGTCACATTACTGCATCCTAAAAAATATTTATGATTAATCACAAACACTTGTATTATTAGTAGCCGTTTATATAGATAATAAAATCCATGGATTGATTATATGCGATTGACAGGCTGATTACTGCTAGCATAGAGGACAAAGGTACAATAGATCTGTAAAGGCTTCAGATGTTCATTCAAACTGAACTTATCTGAAATAAAGTATTTTTGAGTAAAGATTTTTCCCAAAACTTATTTCTGTATCCTGACTGAAAATCTCTACTACACTGCTATACTGGAGGGCTGGAATTATCAGCAAGTGCACTTTTCTGTCAGTGTAGCCATTGTTCAGTTTTGACAAAAAACTGAACAGTGGTTTGTCTTGACTTCACTTGACTTCCGTAAGATTTACCCCCCTTCATGACTAGGCCATTTTTTGCGATACAGCACTGTGTTACTTTAACTGAAAATTGGGCTGTGCGACACTGTACCCAAATAAAATGTATGCCATTTTTTTCCTACAAATAGAGCTTTCTTTTGGTGACATTTGATCACCTCCATTTTTTTTTGAGCTATAGACAATAAAAAAAAATAAAAAATTATATATATATATATATATATATATATATATATATATATATATATATATATATATATATATATATATATATATATATATTACTTCCTGCTATAAAAAACAACCAGTAAAAATAATTTAAAATCTATTTTTTTCATAAATTTAGAACAATATGTATTTTGCTGCATGTATTTAGAAAAAAACGTTATAGCACCTACAAAATATGGGATATATTTTTGGAATTATTATTTTTTTTTTTTTGTATACTAGTAAAGGCACCGATCAGCGACTTACAGTGGGATTGTGATATTGAGGTAGACATTCTGACACTTGTACACATACCATGAATAGTGAGTATAGCCTCAATTAAATCATTGGTAGAAATCAAGTATCAGTGCCATCATCCCGGTTAATAGACTTGAAGGGATATAGGGGTGGAGGCGCGAAGGCAGTTGCTGCCATTTGCCTGTGCGCGCATGCACACCTAAAGGTTGGAGATTGGGACTAACTCTGCACTTGTTAGTAACTCACAGTTGAGAGGAAATATATAAAAAGTATAAATTTTAATAACTACAATACAAATTTACAGAGTAATATATACATACAATGCTAAAACAAATTGTATACACCGCACTGAACACAATAACTGACGGGTAAACCCGTAGAGTTTCTTGTAGAGGGGGGTATATAAGATTTTTTCAACCGGTTTCGCGGTTAGAACCACTTCTTCAGGAGGGATAGGTCTATAAAACAATTAATAAACTTTAATTTTAAGCAAAAATAGAGAAAATACAGCAAAAATGAAATAATCAGCATAATACAAAAATAGTAACAAAATTGAAGACTGGCTCACCCAGTGGACAAATTCTGGTTGAATAGATAATAAAACATGTTAAAGGGGTGCCCACCCGGGTGAGATGGAATGGAAGTCTAGGCGGGGAAGGTACAGTAATAAACAAGAACATCGAACGAAAGAGGAGGGCCAGAGGGTGGAAGTAAGGCAGGAGGAAGGTGCATGCGGGGAGACAAAAAGGGGGGGGGGGAGGGGGGGTGGGATAGGAAATAGAAAGGAGGGAAAGGAGGGGGGGAAGGGGAAGGCGAGGGGGGAAAAACAGGGGGGGAAGGGGGGGAGGGAGAAGGAAATGGAGAGAGGGAGAGAAGGTGGGGAGGAGAAGGGGAGGGGAAAAGGGGGAAGATGGAAAAAGGATGGAAGGGAGGGAAGGGGGGAGGGAAAAACGAGGAGGGGGATGGGGAAAGGGGGGGGAGAAAGGAAGAAGGGGGTGCCACAGAATCCCCCAAGACATCCAGTGGTCTAAATCATACAACCTTAGATCAGATAGACGAAGATGTGAACACTCACCAGGTAATTAGCTAACCAGTAATAAATGCATGGGCTGCCTGTATCGAGGTATAATATGTAGCATTAGTAGAGGATTCAAGGATGGTCCCGAAAACAAGGAATGAACAATCAGGGTTTAGGTTGCAGCAAGGCTGGACAAGGTATGATCAGTAGGACCCCCAGAATAACAACCTCGTCTGTAATATGAAAAAATATATATAGATAGGATCAAGATTCTGAAGGTCAGCGGCCAGGATGGGTGGAAAGAAGAGAGAGACAAGAAGAAGCACATAGGGGGAAAAAAAAGCAAAGAGGTAAGGAAAGGACACGTCCCTGTAGCGCTAACAGGGACATGAGAGCACCAGGGGAAGAGAGAGCACATAAGGTAATGGAGAACAGACACATCCCTGCAAGACTCACAGGGACTTGCTGACACACAAGGGAGAAAGAAGTGCAGGGGATGATGGAGGCTCATCCCTGCACGACTCACAGAAAACATACTGACACAAACGGGAGGAAGGGGCGTAAGAAAGCAGTGGTGGCAGGAAAAACAGCTTCCAACACCCACCACACAGGCATACCGACCTTCAGAGGGGATGATCCTATGAAGCAGTCCAGCATAAAAGCGTCCGTTCAGGCTCAGAAAGCGGTCCCATTGGGGGCCGCTATAAGAGCTCCCCAACCCGGAAGTCAGAGCACGTCGCCGCCTCCGTCTGACGTAGCCGGGTCTGTTTACCCGCACTGCGCAGGTGCATGGAGCCCGTGCTGCTGCGCAAGCACGCGCTGATGTCAAGAGGATCAGTGAGATCCAGGACTATACAGTGCAAGCAGGAAAGCCTGCCAGGGTAAACACATGTCCGCCAGGGGGAGAGAGGGCAAGGGATGCCGCAACATACCAGAACCGCTGAGAAAGGGGGGGGAGCGAGTCCTCTGAACAGCAATGTATATAAAAATTTAGATAAACATACAGAAAAACTGTACAATTGTTGATATATATATATCTCTGGGAATATAACACCAGGAATGTCACCAATCCTAACACAAACAGGCGGATCATTAACATAGGTGAAGTGCCATTGGGAAAATACAGTAAAACTAATAAGGAGGGGGGAGGGGAAAAAATGGGGGGAAGGGAGGGGAAGGGGAAATTGGAAGGAGGGGGGAAGGTAAGGGGGGCGGGAAGTGAAAAGGGGGGGGGGGAAAGAAGGGAGGGGAACAGGGAGGGGAAAATGGGGGGAAAGGGGAGAGGGGGGGGAGAAGGCCAGGAAGGAAGGGGAAGTGGAAGGGGGGGAGGGGTGAAGGGGTTAACCGCAGAATCACAAAAAGGGTTTGTAGGATACTGTTTCGTTGAGGCCGGGAGGGAAGGTGGCATTGAGCCGTTCTATCCATAAGGTTTCTCTCTGAAGGACTGTACGATCCCAATCACCTCCAGTGGGATTGGGTTGCACCACCTCAAGGACTACAAATTGAACAACAGAATTATCAAATCTATGGTATAATCCAATATGTCTGCCGATCGTGGTCAGTTTAACATTCTCGGAATAGTAGAGGTGATCACCAATCCTCTGTCTGAGTTCTCGAATAGTCTTTCCAACATAAAAGGCTTTACAGATACATAACATTAAATAAACAACACCTCTAGTACCGCAGTCTGCAAAGGTTAGTGGGACAAAGAGTTCTCCGTTTGGTAAAATGAACCATTTTCCCCTCACGAACCCAGGGACAGCGGGGGCAATCCCCACATCTGAATGTACCCTTAGGTCCTATCCTATGGGGTTTTTCAAAGGTATAGTGGCTGGAAGTAAGTTGGTCCCGCAGGGAACATGCCCTGCAGAACACCAACTCCGGGGTAGGCCGCACATGTTTGCCTAGGATATGATGTTCAGCCAAGAAGTGCCAATTGTTAGATAGAATGTTTCGAAGACATTATGGTGTGCTGAATATGTAGTAATGAACCTAATGGGGTCATTGGAAGAGAAGGGTTTTTTGCGATTAAACAATAAAGAGTTGCAAGGGCGTGACAAGGCTCTATTGAATGCCTTTCTAAGGTTGGTAGGAGAATATCCTCGCAGTAGAAGACGTTCAAGTAACGCCTTGGCCTGAATCCTGAAATCGCTTTCCAGCATACAATTTCTACGTAAACGCAAATATTGTGCGTAGGGTATGCTGCGCACCAATGATCTAGGGTGGGCGCTGGTAGCATATAGTAGAGTATTGCCGGCCGTAGGTTTACGGTATAAATCCATACCTAGGGTGCCGTCTTGTTGTTTAATGATGTTAAGGTCTAAGAATGAAATCTGATCAGAATCAATTTTAAAAGTGAACTTAAGGTTAAGGTCATTATCATCCAACTCGTGGAGTAAGTTCAAAAGTTTGTCTTTCGGTCCAGTCCATACTAAGAATAAGTCGTCTATGAAACGATACCACAGCAAGGTGTATATCTATCATCCGAGTGGACATACCTTTCCCAACCGCCTAGATAGAGATTTGCGTAAGCTGGAGCACATGATGTCCCCATGGCCACTCCTTGGATTTGTAAAAACAATTGGTTATTGACGGTGAAGTCATTTTTCATTAAGATGAACTGTAATAATGCAAGAACAAAATAATTGAGAGGCCATGTGGTGGTATCTTGCTCAAAAAGAAAGGAACCAGCCGTCCGTACGTCCTGCTCGTGGGGGATACTGGAGTAGAGTGCCTCAATATCGACTGCCACGAGCAGGGCGTCCGGAGGGATCTGAATTCCCTCAAGGCACTGCAACAGATCGGTAGTATCTCTAATATAGGACGGGATGCTGCGTACATGAGGCATCAAAAATGCATCAACGAACTTACTGGCGTTGTCAGTTAAAGAACCTATCCCCGAGACGATGGGTCTTCCTGGGGGGGTCCGGAGATTTTTGTGGGTCTGTGGGTGTTAGGAAGGGAATAAAAGGTGGGGACGCGATGGAATTTGGGGACCAAGAACTCCAGCGTGTCTTTGTCAATGAGGCCTGAGAGAAAGGCCTCAGTGCAAAGAGTCTGGAGTTCCTGTGCAAAGGACGACACATGGGATTGGGTAATGGGTTGGTACCAATTATGGTTGTTAAGGATGGCCAAACACATGGATCGGTATTGGTTGTGTGTCATGAGGACGATGTTACCGCCTTTATCAGACTGTTTGATGACGACATCGGAACGTCTCTGCAAAGATTTGAGTGCTTCAATTTGGCTGGGGTTGAGATTAGAGGAAAATTCAGGCCATTGGTGTTTAAAGTCTCTAATAGTGGCTTGGAGGAAGGCCCAAATATCTGGGCAAGTGTTGAGGTCAGGAAATTTACGTGACCGCAATTTAAAAGGTTTTGGTTGTAATCCTTGGTTAGAAGTGACAGTATGACTAGAAAAATTAAGTGGATTATGAGGAGAGGGGGTCCCCAGAGAGATGGCTCTCTGCGAGGAACCAGTTGAGGACCCGGGCAGCTTGAAAAGGGTCCGGGTCTCCAGTATCCCCCTCATCATACAGGAGCATGAGATCACGGAGCGCCCGAAACTCCTCCATACTGAAGTGTCTGGTACGCTCCGTGAGCCCACGCTCCAAAGTATGGTTAGTGCGATCAGTGTCAAAGATAAACGTGAGATTACGTGCGAAAAGATATAAGTCCTTGATGGTCTCGGTGACTTTGAGAGCATCAAGGGGGCAGAAGCCCAGACCCAATTGCAATAACGAGGTTTCCTCATTGGTCAGCACAGAGGGAGTAAGGTTTATGATGTTGAGGTTGGTGTCACATGGGGAGTGTTTTGTGAAGGTTGTGTGGGTTTCAGAACATAAGTGTCTAAGTTGCCCTGTTACTTCTTTAGATCTAAAAAAATTAGATATACTAATTTTTACTAACAAAACACCCCCCACGTGACACCAACCTCAACCTCCTCCAAGCCACTATTAGAGACCTTAAAAAACAACAATGGCCTGAATTTTCCTCTAATCTCAACCCCAGGCAAATTGAAGCACTCAAATCTTTGCAGAGACGTTCCGATGTCGTCATCAAAAAGTCTGATAAAGGCGGTAACATTGTCCTCATGACACACAACCAATACCAATCCATGTGTTTGGCCATCCTTAACAACCATAATTGGTACCAACCCATTACCCAATCCCATGTGTCGTCCTTTGCACAGGAACTCCAGACTCTTTGCACTGAGGCCTTTCTCTCAGGCCTCATTGACAAAGACACGCTGGAGTTCTTGGTCCCCAAATTCCCTCGCGTCTCCACCTTTTATTCCCTTCCTAAGACCCACAAAAATATCCGGACCCCCAGGAAGACCCATCATCTCGGGGATAGGTTCTTTAACTGACAACGCCAGTAAGTTCGTTGATGCGTTTTTGATGCCTCATGTACGCAGCCTCCCGTCCTATATTAGAGATACTACCGATCTGTTACAGCGCCTTGAGGGAATCCAGATCCCTCTGGACGCCCTGCTCGTGGCAGTCGATATTGAGGCATTCTACTCCAGTATCCCCCACAAGCAGGGTGTACGGCTGGTTCCTTTCTTTTTGAGCAAGATACCACCACATGGCCTCTCAATTATTTTGTTCTTGCATTATTACAGTTCATCTTAATGAAAAATGACTTTACCTTCAATAACCAATTGTTTTTACAAATCCAAGGAGTGGCCATGGGGACATCATGCGCTCCAGCTTACGCAAATCTCTATCTAGGCGGTTGGGAAAAGTATGTCCACTCGGGTGATAGATATACAGAATTTCTAGATGACACCTTGCTGTGGTATCATTTCATAGACGACTTATTCTTAGTATGGACTGGACCGAAAGACAAACTTTTGAACTTCCTCCACGAGTTGGATGATAATGACCTTAACCTTAAGTTCACTTTTAAAACTGATTCTGATCAGATTTCATTCTTAGACCTTAACATCATTAAACAACAAGACGGCAACCTAGGTATGGATTTGTACCGTAAACCTACGGCCGGCAATACTCTACTATATGCTACCAGCACCCACCCTAGATCATTGGTGCGCAGCATACCCTACGCACAATATTTGCGTGTACGTAGAAATTGTACGCTGGAAAGCGATTTCAGGATTCAGGCCAAGGCGTTACATGAACGTCTTCTACTGCGAGGATATTCTCCTACCAACCTTAGAAAGGCATTCAATAGAGCCTTGTCACGCCCTCGCAACTCTTTATTATTTAATCGCAAAAAACCCTCCTCTTCCAATGACCCCGTTAGGTTCATTACTACATATTCAGCACACCATAATGTACTTCAAAACATTCTATCTAACAATTGGCACTTCTTGGCTGAACATCATATCCTAGGCAAACATCTGCGGCCTACCCCGGAGTTGGTTCCCTTCGGGACCAACTTACTTCCAGCCACTATACCTTTGAAAAACCCCATAGGATAGGACCCAAGGGCACATTCAGATGTGGGGATTGCCCCCGCTGTCCCTGGGTTCGTGAGGGGAAATGGTTCGTTTTACCGAACGGAGAACTCTTTGTCCCACGAACCTTTGCAGACTGCGGTACTAGAGGTGTTGTTTATTTAATGTTATGTATCTGTAAAGCCTTTTACGTTGGAAAGACTATTCGAGAACTCAGACAGAGGATTGGTGATCACCTCTACTATTCCGAGAATGGTAAACTGACCACGATCGGCAGACATATTGGATTATACCATAGATTTGATAATTCTGTTGTTCAATTTGTAGTCCTTGAGGTGGTGCAACCCAATCCCAGAGGAGGTGATTGGGATCATACAGTCCTTCAGAGGGAAACCTTATGGATAGAACGGCTCAATGCCACCTTCCCTCCCGGCCTCAACGAAACGGTATCCTACAAACCCTTTTTGTGATTCTGCGGTTAACCCCTCCCCTTTCACCCCCATTTTCCCCTCCCTTTTCCCCTTCCCTTCTTTTTCCCCCCTTTTCCCTTCCCGCCCCCCCCTTCCCTTCCCCCTCCTTCCAATTTCCCCTTCCCCTCCCTTCCCCCCCTCATTTTTTCCCCTCCCCCTCCTTATTAGTTTTACTGTATTTTCCCGATGGCACGTCACCTATGTTAATGATCCGCCTGTTTGTGTTAGGATTGGTGACATTCCTGGTGTTATATTCCCAGAGATATATATATATATCCCACAATTGTATAGTTTTTCTGTATGTTTATGTAAATTTTTATACACATTGCTGTTCAGAGGACTCGCTCCCCCCCCTTTCTCAGCGGTTCTGGTATGTTGCGGCATCCCTTGCCCTCTCTCCCCCCGGCGGACATGTGTTTACCCTGGCAGGCTTTCCTGCTAGCATTGTATAGTCGTGGATCTCACTGATCCTCTTGACATCAGCACACGCTTGCACAGTAGCATGGGCTCCGTGCACCTGCGCAATGCGGGTAAACAGACCCGGCTACGTCAGACACCATCTGCGGCGGCGTGCTCTGACTTCCGGGTTGGGGAGCTCTTATAGCAGCCCCCAATGGGACCGCTTTCTGAGCCTGAACGGATGCTTTTATGCTGGGCTGCTTCATAGGGTCATCCCCTCTGAAGGTCGGTATGCCTGTGTGATGATTGTGTTGGAAGCTGTTTTTCCTGCCACCACTGCTTTCTTATACCCCTTCCTCCCGTGTGTCAGTATATTTTCTGTGAGTGGTGCAGGGATGAGCCTCCATCATCCCCTGCACTTCTTTCTCCCTTGTGTGTCAGCATGTCCCTGCGAGTCTTGCAGGGATGTGTCTGTTCTCAATTACCTTATGTGCTCTTTCCTCCCCTGGTGCTCTCATGTGCCTGTTAGCGCTACAGGGACGTGTCCTTCCCTTATCTCTTTGCTTTTTTCCCCCTATGTGCTTCTTCTTGTCTCTCTTCTTTCCACCCCTCCTGGCTGCTGACCTTCAGAATCTTGATCCCATCTATATATATTTTTTCATATTACAGACGAGGTTGTTATTCTGGGGGTCCTACTGATCGTACCTTGTCCAGCCTTGCTGCAACTCGAACCCGGATTGTTCATTCCTTGTTTTCGGGACCATCCTTGAATCCTCTAATGCTACATATTATACCTCGATACAGGCAGCCCATGCATTTATTAATGGTTAGCTAATTACCTGGTGAGTGTTCACATCTTTGTCTATCTGATCTAAGGTTGTATGATTTAGACCACTGGATGTCTTGGGGGATTCTGTGGTACCCCCTCCTTCCTTTCCCCCCCCTTTCCCCCTCCTCTTCGTTTTTCCCTTTCCCCCCCTCCCTTCCCTCCCATCCTTTTCCCATCCACTTCTCCTCCCCACCTTCTCTCCCTCTCTCCGTTTCCTTCTCCCTTCCCCCCGTTTTTCCCCCCTTCGTCTTCCCCTTTTTCCCCTTCCCCCTTTCTATTTCCTACCCCAAAACCCCCCTTCTTTCCCCTGCATGCACCTTCCTCCTGCCTTACTTCCACCCTCTGTCCCTCCTCTTTCGTTCAATGAAAGAGAAAACACAAACCCCTGTGTCCGCCGCGGGGGGACTTGTGTTGGGTCCCGCTATCCCATTGAATCCATCTGAGTGGGTGAGCCAGTCTTCAATTTTGTTACTATTTTTGTATCATGCTGATTATTTAATTTTTGCTGTATTTTCTCTATTTTTGCTTAAAATTAAAGTTTATTGTTTTATAGACCTATCCCTCCTGAAGATTCGGTTCTAACCGCAAAACTGGTTGAGGAAAAAATCCTATATACCCCCCTCTACAAGAAACTCTACGGGTTTACCCGTCAGTTATTGTGTTCAGTGCGGTGTATACAATTTGTTTTAGCATTGTATGTATATATTACTCTGTAAATTTGTATTGTAGTTATTAAAATTTATACTTTTTATATATTTTCTCTCAACTGTGAGTTACTAACAAGTGCCGAGATAGTCCCAATCTCCAACCTTTAGGTGTGCATGCGCACGCACAGGCAAGTGGCAGCAACTGCCTTCGCGCCTCCACCCTATATCCCTTCAACTTGTACACATACAGTGATTAGTGCTAAAAAATATGCACCGTCACTGTACTAATGACACTGGCTGGGAAGGAGTTAACATATAGGGCGATCAAAGGGTTAACTGTGTGCCTAGCCAGTATTTGTGTGTTAACTGTGTGCTGCATTTACTAGGGGAAGTAATGGATTCTAGTCCCTGCTTTGCAGGAACACAGAAACCATTCCTTCCCTCCTGTCAGAACGAGATATGCCTTGTTTACATAGGTATATCTCAGTTCTGTCTCTTGCCGACAATTGGCAGGTGCCAGAAGACATTGAGTGCCCGGCACCCGCAGATAAGCTTCTTCTGTGAATTATTTTAGAATAAGCGGCCCGCCGATGGAAGTCCAGAATCATATATATATATATATATATATATATATATATATATATATATATAAAATATATATATACACACATACACATGATCTGGCGCACAGCTGGTGCCCTGTAGCAGTAAAACTGCTATAGGGCGGTCGGCAAGCGGTTAAAGAACATATCAGACAGCCAAAAGTGTGTCTCTTTTAGCCTATAATACCTGATGACATAAGCCAACTGAACTTTTTAGTTTTAAATTAGCTAAACATATTCCAAATGCAAAACAAAAGGGGAGCAATGTCTTACAATTTGTTTTCTTTAGAAAACAGCCACCTGTCAGCATGTTATAGAGAAGGACCTTTTCTTTTCCTGTGGCAGCAGTGGTCATTCTGCAGAGATCCGACACCCATACTGAATCACAGCTAGACCATTTAAATTAGCAGGGAGCATAAGCTTTGCTGATTGCACAGCTACAGGTCTCACTCAGCAGGGGGTATGTTGGACCTCTGCAAAGACACCACTGCTTCCACATAGAGAGCATGGATCCTCCTCTAAAGCATGTTAGCTGACTAAAGACTTTTATACTCAGGCTAAGGCTGCTTTCTATTAAAGAAAAGCAGACTGTTGAATTGGTTTTAAGAAACAAATCTAGGCACAAATATGAACACTCTACAACTGAGCAATTACCAATTACAAATCAGTCACTTGTTTATAGAAATCACACTCTATAAACTAACAAGCAAGAGGGTCATGTACAAAGGTGAATTTATAGGAGGACATACACTGATCAGCCATAGCATTATGATGACCCACCTAATATTGAGTAGGTCCCCCTTTTTCCTCCAAAACAGCCCCTTCTGCCATCAAACCAGCCCTGACCTGTCTACACATGGTCCCCACTAGAACTCTGAAGGTATGCTGTGGCCACCAAGCTGCCAGTAGCAGATCCTTTAAGTCCTGCAAGTTGTGAGGTTATTTTAGTTCCTCTATGGAGCCTGGATGGCTGAGAAGTGAATTGCACAGGGATCCTGCGCATCTTCTGGTTCATTTCATGTCTGAATTCAGCCATAAATTCAGACCGAAATCTGACCTGAAACGGTGAACGAGGACGCACCAGACCCCTGCCATCAGCCGCTCCGCACGATGGTGTGAACCCAGCCTGAAACATTGAACAAAAATTCCAAATATGAAGTTGTATTACTTTCCCTGGTATAATTTCCCTAGAATAACTGCATCGAGCTCCAAGAATAAGTCATCAACATTGCTTCTCTACACAGATAACAATATTTAGTGTGTATATCCTTTGTGGGAACAAGAACTAAACCTACAGGTATGTAACATGTAGTAGTATGTAAAAGCATGCTTGGATATCACTAGGCAAAAGCCTTGTTCCTGTGATCACAGCTGTAAAGTGACAGTTTGCAATCACAAGAACAGAGGTGAATGTGGCATCTCATCTGATTTAGGTCTAAAGGACCATTTAACCACTTCCCGCCCACCCTATAGCGGATTGACGTCCGGGAAGTGGTTCTGTTATCCTGACTGGACGTCATATGATGTCCAGCAGGATAACATGCCGCAGCGCGCCCCCGGGGGCGCGCATCGCGGCGATCGGTGGAGCGGTGTGTCAGTCTGACACACCGCTCCACCGATCTTGGTAAAGAGCCTCCGGCGGAGGCTCTTTACCACGTGATCAGCCGTGTCCAATCACGGCTGATCACGCTGTCAATAGGAAGAGCTGTTGATCGGCTCTTCCTCACTCGCGTCTGACGTCTAAACAATCAGCGCAGCCCCCCCCCCAGATCACCACACTGGACCACCAGGGATCGCCACTAGGACCACCAGGGAACGGGCAACATGTGGATGGCCAGGTATGTACCCCATGGCCATCCACATGTGCCCAGTGTGCCAAATCTGTGCCAATCAGTGCCCACAAATGGGCACTGATTGGCACCATTATGTTGCAGTGATGCCCAGCAATGCCACCCTTAGGGGCATCACTGCAAACAAGCAGTGCCATCAGTGCCACCCATCAGTGTCCATTCATGCCACCTGTCAGTGCCCATCCGTGCCCATCAGTGCCCATCTATCAGTGCCCATCCATGCCAACTATCAGTGCCACCCATAAGTAACCATCAATGCCACCTATGAGTGCCCATCAATGCCACCTATGAGTGCCCATCAGTGCCACCTATAAGTGCCCATCTGTGCCACCTATGAGTGCCCATCAGTGCCGCATACCAGTGCCACCTATCAGTGCCCATCAGTGCCCATCAGTGCCGCCTATCAGTGCCCATCATCAGTGCCCGTCAGTGCCACCTCATCAGTGCCACCTCATTGGTGCCACCTCATCGGTGCCCATCAGTGCCGCCGTATCAGTGCCCGTCAGTGCCCGTCAGTGCAGCCATATCAGTGCCCGTCATTGAAGAAGAAAACATACTTATTTACAAAAAGTTTTAACAGAAACAAAGAAAAACTTGTTTTTTTTCCAAATTTTCAGTCTTTTTTTATTTGTTGCGCAAAAAATAAAAACCGCAGAGGTGATCAAATACCACCAAAAGAAAGCTCTATTTGTGGGAACAAAATGATAAAAAATTTGCTTGGGTACAGTGTAGCATGACCGCGCAATCGTCATTCAAATTGCGACAGCGCTGAAAGCTGAAAATTGGTCTGGGCGGGAAGGTGTCTAAGTGCCTGGTATTGAAGTGGTTAAAAAGCCTCTCCAAAACGTAGACGGCTTTACCATTTTGCAAGATAGAGGTTAACTTGTATTTCAGGGTTACTGGTCGTTTATGTGAATTTGCCATGGTAGATTAACAGTTTCTAAAAAAGGTCTTCCTCTGCTTTTGATTTTGCTTATGCGGTGTATAAATGCATAAATAATATATGTACTAGTAAATACATACATGTTTGCTGTTGGAAAAATAACATATCAGGTTCAAATGAAATTTAGAAAATGTTAATCTCTCTTGCAGCTGCTATTTTTGTTTTATGGTATTTTTACAGCTGTTTTTAATTTCTTTTAAGAAACACTAAACCTTTAGGAGAATTCCCCCGTGAGCAGCCACGGCACAGATAATTGGTTTCATTGCAATTCAGATTATGAACATCATTTTTCAGTTGTTACTTTCAAACTCCGTATACAGGGAAATCTGCAAGCCATTTTCTTCATTTCAGCTACCTCAGAAATGCAAAATTACACAAGCGACACAGTCACATTATTCAATTGTCTCTGAAGCTATTTACCTATATAGGATGCTTGAGTGGAAGATCTAAACTGCGCCTAAGTAAGAAAACAACTATGATTTAACATAAAACTGCGAGGAGTGCACTTTCAGGGCTTATCGATGGATTCTACATAGTATTTCAGATGCCACTATAACAGAATGTAAATGCGTACTGATTTAAATCGAACAATATAACTGCGCAAAATAGCGGCACATATATTACTTCAAAATTAGACACAGTATTTTTTATTATCAATTTAAACTTCCCTGGTTTGTCACTGTGCCATGTTAATTATAGGTTATTTGAAACGCTTTAGTGGTCTTGTATATTCAAGGTAAGGAAACAGGCAAGTTCTATATACACTCTACAGACATAACAGCACCAATGTACTACTAATGCTTTGTGGAATGACGGTATACAGGACCACAGTAGGTCTCTATGCAAAAGCAAGTCTTGATATATATGCCATTTTAAAGTAAACCTTTCACTACAAGTTAGAATATGAAATAGGCTCATATCAAAATTCAAGGCATCACAAAGTGTCAGTTGGTGCATCTTAAAGCGATTGTTATTTTCATTTTTAAAAATTGCTTTACAAACATGTTATACTGACGTGCTTTGTCTCAAAAGTACAAATATCTGGTTTAATGATCATGGTATCACTGTGCTTGATTGGCCAGCAAACTTGCCTGACCTAAACCCCATAGAGAATCTGTGGGGTATTGTCAAGAGGAAGATGAGAGACACCAGACCCAACAATGCAGATGAGCTGAAAGCCACTATCAATGCAACCTGGGCTTCCATAACACCTCAGCAGTGCCACAGGCTGATCGCCTCCATGCCGCACCACATTGATGCAGTAATTCATGCAAAACGAGCCCCGACCAAGTATTGGTATAGTGCATACTATACTGTACATGGACATACCTTTCAATAAGCCAACATTTCTGTATTAAAATCCTTCTTTTTATTGGTCTTATGTAATATTCAAATTTTCTGAGACTGGGTTTTAACTAGCGATAAGCTTTACTCATCAAAATTAAAAGAAAGAAATGCTTGAAATACAATTAGGGCCATATATATTTCAACACAGGCACATGTTTCATACTTTTGGCTCTGTATGCCACCAGAATAAAATTAAAACTAAAAAATCCAAATTAATTTGAAGTGCAGACTTTCAGCTTTAATTCAAGGGGTTGAGCATAAATATCATGTACAAATTTTAGGAACTGCAAACATTTTTATACAGTCCCCCCATTTTCAGGGTCTGAAATGTAATTGGACAAATGAATATAATCATAATAAAAAGTTCATTTGTAATATTTTGTTGAGAATCCTTTACTGGTAATGGCTGCGTGAAGTCTGGAACCTGTGGACATTACCAAAGACTGGGTTTCCTCCTTTCTGATGCTTTGCCAGGCTCTAACTGCAGCTGTCTTCAGTTGTTCTTTGTGGGTGTTTCTGCATTTAGTTTTGCCTTAAGCACATGAAAAACATGCTCAATTAGGTTGCGATCAGGTGATTGACTGGCCATTGCAGAATATTCCACGTCTTTTCCTTCAAAAGCTCCTGGGTTGCTTTTTGCAGTGTGTTTTGGATCATTGTCCATCTGTAATGTGAAGCACTGTCCAATCAACTTTGCTGCATTTGGCTGAATCTGTGCTGATAGTATATCTCTAAACACAGCAAAATTCATCCGGCTGCTTTGTTCACATCAATAAACACCAATGACCCAGTGCCACTAAAAGCCATGCATGCCCATGCCATCACACCATCTCCACCATGTTTTACAGATGATGTTGTATGCTTTGGAACATGAGCTGTTCCAAGCTTTTGCCACACTTTTTTCTTCCCGTCATTCTGGTACAGATTAATCTTAGTTTCACCCATCCAAAGAATGCTTTTCCAGAACTGGTCTGGCTTTTTTAGATGTTTTTTGGAAAAGTCTAATTTTTTTTTTATTCTTTAGGCTTATGAATGGTTTGCACCTTGTGGTAAACCCTCTGTATTTGCTCTTGTGAAGTCTTCTCTTGCTTGTAGACTCTCCATCTGGATGTTGTGAATGAGTTTTTCTTTACCATAGAGAGGTTCCTGTGATCATCCACCACTATTGTCTTCCGGGGATGTCCAGGCCTTTTTATGTTGCTGAGCTCACCAGTGCATTCTTCTTTCCCCAGAATGTGCCAAACTGTTGATTTTTGCCACTCCTAATGTTGCTGATATCTCTCTGATGGATTTGAAGCCTTACAATGGCCTGTTTCACTTGCATGGACAACTCCTTTGAACGCATGATGTAGGTTCACAGCAATAGATTCTAAATGCAAATACCACACTTAGAATCAACTCCAATACTTTTACCTGCTTAATTGATGAAGAAATAACAAAGGAGTAGCCCACACCTGGCCATAAAACAGATTTTATATCAATTGTACAATTACGTTTGGTCCCTTGCAAAAGGGGGGTGGCTATTCTTAAGAGCTAAGAGCCTGAGAGAATGCAAAAAGTATCCCAAACAGGAGGGGATAGAGAAAAGCGGGGCTAACAGAAGAACAAAAAACTAGTATATATATCAAAAGTGAAAATTTATTGGCATAAACTCAAGTAACAGGTAAAAGGGTAATGACCCAAAGTAGTACTGTACCTAGTAAAATATCGCCGACCACCTGTAGAGGCTGGTTTGTTGCGACCACAGACAGGGGGAACAAAACAACATTAAACAAAGACATAAAACATAGACAGCGTCCGGACACACAGTGAATTGGTGTCAGCCTTGTTGTCCACCGTGGGAAGTAGAACAGCAATTGCTGAGTGGGGCTCCAAGGCTGACATCAATCCCTGAGGTGGAGGGGCTCGGGGGAGGGTGATGGGGGACTGGGAACAGCAGAGAAGGTCATGAAATATCCACAGGGTGTCTGGGGGGCTCAATGTTGGCACCAGCTGGTGGAGGTGTCTTGCTGGTGTCCACAGGACAAAGCCGGACAGTCTAAACTAAGGGGCAAAATTACCGAAGTTCAGTGCTGTGTGAAAGTGTATCACAAATACAGCAGATTGTTAGAGGTGACCAGTGGTCCGGAATGTCCTGGAGTAGATGTGTTCTCAAAGAGCCGGGAGCAATAAACTGTTTGTAAAGTACACCACTGGTATGAATAAATGAAACTATATCAAAAGTTGTAAACAGCCATGGTACATTACCACCCCGGGTCATTGAAGGATGCCGTCATTTGCTTCTGGAGCTGGCGTCTTCCTGTGTAAGAGTCCTGCCGTCATGAAGTCACATCACCGCTAAGAGGTATCTATATAGAAGGCATTGCACTATATGTAGAGTACAGGTGGGCTGGCATCTATAAGGAAGCATATGTGGAACAGCCATCCAGGTATGCGGCCTCGTCTGTGTCCTTCTCTGTTCTCCGTGAGTGCCGTGCAATCACGTGATCAGCTTCCTCCCATGGGATAGCGAGCCCATGGGAATAGGGAATTGCGTCTGAGCGTGGCGTCCGGGCGGACATGACGTCAACACGTTTCACATTTGGGGGTGTGTAGCTTCATCTGGGCGTGATAGGTGGTGTACGAGGACTCCTTTTAAAGGGATGTTGCTACCTCAGGTACACCCACCTGGGATGGACGGTAACAGAAAGGAGGGGCTATCCCTGTGCTGTGAGCTGACCGGACTACTGTGATCCGTTTAGCGTTACTCATCTGAGAGTGTATTGAATCCCTTTTATTCTGTGTTACTCAATTCCAAACACATTGCTGGTATGGAATGGTTGGAGATCCAGGCATGATGCTGAAAAACAATAAAGTGCCAGACAGTGAATAGCATCAGTGGACTGAGGTCATCCATTGTGCATAGAGGGCTATATCTCACAAAAGTAAGTATACCCCTCAACCCCTCACATTTTTGTAAATATTTTTTTATATCTTTTAATGTGACAACACTGAGGAAATGACACTTTGCTGCAATGTAAAGTAGTGAGTGTACAGCTTGTATATCAGTGTAAATTTGCTGTCCCCTAAAAATAACTCAACACACAGCCATTAATGTCTAAACCGCTGGCAACAAAGGTGCATACACCCCTAAGTGTCCAATGTCCAAATTGGGAAAAAAATTGCCATTTTCCCTCCCTGGCCCCATGTTACTCCTTAGTGTTACAAGGTTTTAGGTGTGAATAAGGAGCAGATGCATTCAATTTGGTGTTATCGCTCTCGCTCTCTCATACTGGTCACTGGAAGTTCAACATGGCACCTCATAGCAAAAATTCTCTGAGGATCTGAAAAAAAGAATTGTTGCTCTACATAAGGATGGCCTAGGCTATAAGAAGATTGCCAAGATCCTGAAACTGAGCTGCAGCATGGTGGCCAAGACCATACAGCGGTTCAACATGACAAGTTCCACTCAGAACAGGCCTCGCCATGGTCGACCAAAGAAGTTGAGTGCACGTGCTCAGCGTCATATCCAGAGGTTGTCTTTCGTAAATAGAAGTTTGAGTGCTGCCAGCATTGCTGCAGAGGTTGAAGGGGTGGGGGGTGGGGGGTAAGCCTGTCAGTGCACAGACTGTACACCACACACTGCATCAAATTAGTCTGCATGGCTGTTGTCCCAGAAGGAAGCCTCTTCTAAAGATGATGCACAAGAAAGCCTGCAAACAGTTTGCTGAAGACAAACAGACTAAGAACATGGATTACTGGAACCATGTCCTGTGGTCTGATGAGACCAAGATAAACTTATTTGGTTCAGATGGTGTCACGTGTGTGTGGAGGCAACCACGTGAGGAGTACAAAGACAAGTGTGTCTTGCCTACAGTCAAGCATGGTGGTGGGAATGTCATAGTCTGGGGCTGTGAGTGCTGCCAACACTGGGGAGCTACAGTTCATTGAGGGAACCATGAATGACAACATGTACTATGACATACTGTGGCAGAACATGATCCCCTCCCTTCAGAGACTGGGATGCAGGGCAGTATTCCAACATGATAATGACCCCAAACACACCTCCAAGACAACCACTGCCTTGCTAAAGAAGCTGAGGGTAAAGGTGATGGACTGGCCAAGCATGTCTTCAGACCTAAAATCTATTGAGCATCTGTGGGGCATCCTCAAATGGAAGGTGGAGGAGCGCAAGGTCTCTAACATCCAACAGCTCCATGATGTTGTCATGGAGGAGTGGAAGAGAACTCTGGTGGCAACCTGTGAAGCACTGGTGAACTCCATGCCCAAGAGGGTTAAGGCAGTGCTGGAAAATAATGGTGGTCACACAAAATATTGACACTTTGGGCCCAATTTGGACATTTTCACTAAGGGGTGTACTCACTTTTGTTGCCAGCAGTTTAGACATTAATGGCTGTGTGTTGAGTTATTTTGAGGGGACAGTAAATTTACACTGTTATACAAGCTGTACACTCACTACTTTACATTGTAGCAAAGTGTCATTTCTTTGGTGTTGTCACATGAAAAGATATAATAAAATATTTACAAAAACAGTGGGATGTAAAGAATTTTAACCTTGAAGTAACAATCACAATTACCAACACAGATTAAAAGGTGATATGTTAGTTATCAGGATATGAGGCAATGAACAACTTTCAAAAAAGGCCAATTAGGCCATTTGCACATTGCTGCATTTTTTGCCAAAGCACACATCGGCTTTGTTCAGAGTTTTAGCAGCAACAGCATTTAGAGGCTGTGAAAGCTCATGTCCTGAATGCAGAAGAATGGCGTTCAGAAGGGAAGTTTTTGGGCATAAAAAATGCCAAACACTCCTAAATGTGCATAAACGCATCTAAGTGTGCCTAGAGAGTTTCAGGGTCAGAGTTTATTCATTTCAATAGCTAGAATAAATAAAAATTCTGGCTAATGAAATAAACTCCCAAACACCAAATGCTGCTAAACTCTGCTAAACTCACCTAAACTTGTTTGCAAAAATGCAGCTTAGGTGAGTTTTTAACACCGATTTTTTCCTTTTAGGAGAAACAGCGTTTACAATAAACCAGTGTGCATGAAGCTTCCTACAGTGTAGGTAGGGTGTATTTAAAGAAAGCGAGTCTTGAAAAACCTTAATGGTTTGCTATTGGTTACTAGAGTTGGTTGGGTGAACGGTTCGGCCCGAGCATCAGTTTGGGCTGAACATTGGCTGGTCGACCCGTTCAGTGAGCAACTGGATTTGCAGGGTGTTCAATGGGTGTTCGCTGCGCCGAAAGCCCTGCAATGCACTGCACGCTGAACAATAAATGTTGCACCCTGATTGGGCAAAGCTTTGCCCAATCAGGGCGCAGTATAAGCTGGTTGTTAAGGAGTGGGGCTGGGAAGCCAGCCATGGTGTCCTTAACAACCGATGAGTCATCAGGTGTCAATGGGCTTCTCAGCTGACAGCTGAGGAAAAAAAAATTGGTGGGATCTGGGGGGCCCCTTGTTAAAGGGGTCTTCCAGGTTCCAATAAGCCCCTGCCCACAGAAACCCCAATCACTGCCCACAGGAGTGGGGCTGAGACCCTTGTTCATACCAGGCGACATGCCCTCAACATGGGGCCCCAAAGCACCCACTCACCCATGTTGAGGGCATGTGGCCTGGTACGGTTCAGGAAGGAGGGGCTGGATAAGGGCCTGGCATAGATTTTGGGGGGCACCCCAAGCCAATTTTTTTTTATTTTGGCATGGGGTTCCCCTTAAAACCCATACCATACTGAAGGGCCTGGTATGAACTGGGGGGGGGGGCAACTCCATACTGTTTTTTCTTTGTTTTCCAAATGATTTGATTTATTTTTTCTTTAGAAATGTCATTTTTGCCGCAGCATGTTCTATATATGCTACAATTGCGCCACTTTGCAGGAAGACTAAGGGGACCCCCAGGCACTATATTTAAAGGAATTTTTCATTTTTATTGTTGCACTTTAGGCATCATTTAAATCACTGCTCTTGAACAAAAATATTATTTGTTAAAAGAAATTAGCATGGATACATGTTCCCCAGGGCAGTACCCAGACCCCCATACACCTTATATGGCCAATTACTTGCATATAAGCCTTCCAAATGGGCATTTTTGATTCTTCCTGTTTGGCTCCCATAGACTTAAATGGGGTTTTGTCGTTAGAGTTAGAACCTTTCCCCTGTTTGGGAGTTCTGCTGCAAACCAAACAGATGGATGTTTGGCCCACCTCTATTGGTGACCAACTTCTCAAAAAGTCACATGACTGTCATGCTGATTTAATGGTTACAATTCACCTACCTGCAACAAGTATGTAGCAAGTGACTTCTTGATCTGCATACATGTTCTCAACTGGCTACCTGGAAAGCAGCCAGGCTACAAGCATTTTCAGAAGGTGAAGCCAGCAATGGCAGCCAATATAATTATCTTGGTAAAGGTTTACTTAACATAATCATAGTGACTAATGGGAAGGTATTCGCAAAAAAGATAACCCCTAGAAATGTAGATCTTTCTATCAATGTTGTGTCTTTCATATATGCTTATTTTCAGCATAGGCAAAAAAGGAAAAGTCACAGCAATGCTTGTCGATGACATAAGTTTAGCAAACACAAGCTGTGTTCACAAAAAAATTTGGCTGCACGGAAACTATGAATATTGTATTACATGTGTCTCAATTTTTCATTAGCTGGTAAATTTACCTTTTTTCTTTTTCAATTTAATATTGATATACAAGAAAGAATGAAAGTAGCATTTGGTTCCATAATTGTATTACTTGTACCTGCTTTATGAAAGATAAGGATCATGTATGCGCTCATATGATATTACACACCACAAAAAAAAAGTTCATTATTAAAAGAAATCATATTAAAGTGGCATTATAAGCGAGGAACTTTAGCCATATCCCAAACAGAGGCACATTGCAACAAAATAATATAAGCAGTAATAATTAATATCTTACACACTAAATCCACTATCGGTTCTCACTTAGCTCCCAAAACATGTTCTATACCTTATGTACATCATATTGTATGATAAATTTAATTAGATATATCTGTTTCAATTAAAACAAACTGTATGCATAATTATATGCAGTATATATACAGTAAAAGAACGCTGTATTTAAACAAGCATTTACTTTTCATGGTTGCTATACCAACCTGTAAAATACAAAACTACCAGTTCAATTACATTTGAACTTCCTCGTTGTACAGACAGCGATTCTACCATCATGTTAACAAATTATTAACAGTTTTTCTTTACAGCCTAACTCCAGCTTCTAATCTAAATACATTTTAATTCCCAAACCCCTGTAAAATTTAAAATTGCAGCTTTCACTGTAATACTTGCCTTTTTCTTGGTGCAGTCCTTTTCAGAAAGTGTGCCAAGTCCAGTAGCTTCTACCTTACTTCCAGATTGAATAACCTTACTTAACCTGGATGTACCGAAGTAAGCGACGCACACGCACATGGCCACCCACATTATATAAAAGAAAACATGATTCATCAAATCTGGATACCTACTTCATTTGCTCTGTGGTCCAGTTCTGGTGTTCACATGCCCACTGTAGCTGCTTTTGGTTGTGGAAATGGCATACCTCCCAACTTACGAACTTCAGAATGAGGGACAGTTAAGGCAAGGGGTGGCCAAAGTATTACCAATGGGAGGGGCTTAATGGGGCATGGTTAATCAAAACAAAGCTTCCTTGTACCTATAAAAAATGCATAGTGCAGGATTGAAGCGTGCACTACATACAAATTGCAAGATTGAAGAGGATACTACATACAGAGTGCAGGATTGAGGAGTGTACTACATACAGAGTGCAGGGTTGAAGAGTGCGCTGCGCACTGAGTGCAGGGTTGAGGGGTGCGCTGTGTACTGAGTGCAGGGTTGAGGGGTATGCTACGTACGGAGTGCAGGATTGAGGGGTGCACTACGTACTGAGTGCAGGATTGAGGGGTGCACTATGTAGGTGTAAGTGCAGGGTTGAGCAACATGCTACATAAAGAGTGTAGGGTAGAGGGGTATGCTGTGTACAGAGTGCAGGATTGAGGGGTGCACTACGTACTGAGTGCAGGATTGAGGGGTGTGCTACATACTGGGTGCAGGCTAGAGGGGTGCGCTACATACTGAGTGCAGGATTGAGGGGTGCACCACTTACTGGGTGCAGGGTAGAGGGGTGCGCTATGTACTGGGTGTGGGGTTGAGGGGTGCGCTGTGTACTGGGTGCAGGGTTGAGGGGTGCACTACAGACTGAGTGCAGGGTTGAGGGATGTGCCAAGTACTGGGTGCATGGTTGAGGGGTGCGCTACGCACTGGATGCAGGGTAGAGGGGTACGCTTCATACTGGGTGCAGGGTGGAGGGGTGCGCTACATACTGGGTGCAGGGTAGAGGGGTATGCTGTGTACAGAGTGCTGGGTTGTGCTATATAAAAGGTGCAGGGTTGAGATTTGCGCATTTATTGAGTGCAGGGCTGAGGGGTGTGCTGTGTATTCCCAAGTTCTCCCCCCAATTCCAGTACACAGCTCTCTTCCTTCCTGTTATAGCCAACCTCCCAGGGGTCCTCATGCACTGCTGTCTCTAGAGATTGCAAGGAAAAAAGACAAAATTATCCAGGAGGAGACCGCTCTGTAAGCAAAAAACAAAAGTGGGGCTGCTGCAAAAGAGCAGCTACAACTTTTATCATTGACATCTGTGCAGGCTGCTGGCGGGACTGGAGGAGCTTCTGCTTCTAAGAGTAGCCCCACCCCGGCTCCGATTTGCCCCTCCCTCCTCTGCTCCAATCCACCTTCTCTGCTCCAATCTGCCTCCTCTGCTCCAATCCACCTCCTCTGCTTCAATCTGCCCCTCCATCCTTTGCTCCGACCCGGCCCCTCCTCTGCTTCAATCTGCCTCTTCTGCTTCAACCTGCCCCCTCCCTCCTTTGCTCTGATCTGCCCCCTCCTCTGCTCCGATCCGCCACCCTCCCTCCTCTGCTCCGATCTGCCCCCTCCCTTGTCTGCTCCGATCTGGGTTCTGTGCAGCGCTGTCAGTTGTAAAGC
Source organism: Aquarana catesbeiana (assembly GCF_042186555.1). NCBI lineage: Eukaryota > Metazoa > Chordata > Amphibia > Anura > Ranidae > Aquarana > Aquarana catesbeiana. The sequence goes on along the minus strand of NC_133328.1, from coordinate 547,037,419 downwards.
AGGGAAAAGAAGCACCGGAGGGGGCGGAACTTTCCGCTTGAAAAAGGCCTTGCTGGTTCCCGCGCTAGCGCGCCCCTGCCAGGACAGCTGATGGCGAGAAGTGACCCCTCTCCAGGACATGGCTTTGATTCACCAGGACGCCGGGAATTACATCAAATTCTGGGATGGTCCCGGCGAATCAAGGACGGTTGAGCGGTATGAAATGGGTCAGCAAGGGCACCCTGTCTGCAGCTACATTGCCCCATACACAACAAATTGTGTAGCACTGTGTATTCTGACACTTTCTATCAGAGCCAGCATTAACTTTTTTTCAGCAATTTGAGCTACAGTAACTCTTCTATTGGATCAAACTACAAGGGCCAGCCTTTGTTCCCCACATGCATTAATGAACCTTGTCACCAGTTTTCCATATTTCCTTCCTTGGACCACTTTCGGTAGGTGTTTCTGCTAAGCAGAAACACGGATCTCTGTTTTCCTCCAATCATGGCATTCCCCCCACAGTTAGAAAGCACTCCCCAAGAGCACACTTAACCCTTTGATCGCCTCTGATGTTAACCCCTTCCCTGCGAGTGTCATTTATACAGTGACAGTGCATTTTTTTTAGCACTGATCACTCTATTGGTGTCACTGGTCCCCAAAAAGTGTAACTTCGTGTCAGATTTGTCCGCCGCAGTGTCGCAGTCATGCTAAAAATTGCAGTTCGCCGCCATTACTAGTAAAATCTATTTTTAAAAAAGTCCATAAATCTATCCCATAGTTTGTAGACAATATAACTTTTGTGCAAACCAATCAATATACACTTATTGTGATTTTTTTACCAAAAATATGTAGCAGAATACATATTGGCCTAAATTGATGAAGAAATTTGATTTTTTTACATTTTTTTGTGTTTTATTGTAGAAAGTAAAAAATATTGTTTTTTTTTTCAAAATGGTCGGTCTTTTTTTGCTTATAGCACAAATAATAAAAAAAAAACGCAGAGGTGATCAAATACCACCAAAAGAAAGCTTTATTTGTGGGGAAAAAAGGACATCAATTTTATTTGAGTACAGCATTGCACAATCGCACAATTATCAGTTAAAATAACGCAGTGCCGTATCGCAAAAAATGGCCTGGTCAGGAAGGGGTTAAAACCTTCCGGGGCTGAAGTGGTTAAACTAAAATTGTGCAATCTGGTATCCTGCGAGAAAAATCTTCATGTTTGTCCCTTTGGATAATTTCAAACGAAACTACGAACAATCAGATTATTGTACGATCTCTTCAAAAGAGGTATATTTTTACGATTTTTTGATCATGTATACGGGCCTTTAGGGTTAATCAGGAACTCTAAGCTGCTACCAGAACAGGGATAAAGTGAATGTCTTCAAATGAGGACACTCGGCCTTGTGACAACTGTCTAAGAGGGAATTTTACTCACATTGCAAAGATATCATCTCACATCTGGTTAAGTCTACAAGACAGGAAGTGAAAAGAAATCTCACTAATGAGAGAGAATAAAAAAGGAAAAACATGTAAAAACAATTTGAACCTTTGCCTATCAAAGTAAAAAGCTTTGGCTTTGGATATACCTTAAAGTGGATGTAAACCTGATTCATGAAATCTGACCCAGGGACATAAAGTGTTGTAAAAAAAGTATTTGCCCACTTCCTGATTTTTTATTTTTTGCATATTTCTCACACTTAAATAATTCAGATCATCAAACAAATTTTAATATTACACAGAGATAAGCCGAGTAAATCCAAGATGCAGTTTTGAAATTATTATTTTATTTATTAAGGGAAAAAAGCTGTTCAAACCTGCCTGGCCCTATGTGAAAAAGTAATTGCCCCCTCCCATGCTGAACCATGAATGAACTGTAATTAACCACAATTTTTTGGAAAGCTGAATTAAATTTCACTTGCTACACCCAGGCTTGATTACTGTCAGACCTGTTGAATCAAGAAATGATATAACTAGAAGCTGTCTGACAAAGGGACGCATGATCACAAACAGATCACAAAAAGCCACACCTCATGCCACAATCTAAAAATATTCAAGAACAGATTAGAAACAAACATGTATCGTTCTAGGAAGGGTTTCAAAGCCATTTCTAAGGCTTTGGAACTCCAGTGAACCACGGGGAGAGCCATTATCCATAAATGGAGATAACTTGGAACAGCAGTTAACCTTCCCATAAGTGGCCGGCCTCCAAAAATTACACCAAGAGCATGACGACGACTACTCAGGAGGTAATAAAAGAACCCAGAACAACATCTAAAGAACTGCAGGCCTCACTTGCCTCAGGTAAGATCAGTGTTCATGATTCAACAATAAGAAAGTGACTGGGCAAAAATGGCATCCATGGGAGAGTTCCTAGGCCAAAGCCAATGCTGACCAAAAAGACCACAAAGGCTCATCTCACATTTACCAAAAAACATCTTGATTATCCCCAAGACTTTTAGACAAATATTCTGTGGACTTATGAGACAAAAATTAAACTTTTTGGAAGGTGTGCGTCCCGTTACATTTGGCATAAAACTAATACAGCAATTCATAACAAGAACATCATACCAACAGTCAGACATGGTGGTGGTAGCATGATGGTCTGGGGCTGCTTTGCAGCTTCAGGACCTGGACGACTTACCATAATTGATGGAACCATGAATTCTGAGCTCTACGAGAAAATCCTAAAGGAAAATGTCCGGCCATCAGTTCGTGACCTCAAGCTCAAGTGCACTTGGGTTATGCAGCAGGACAATGATCCGAAACACAACAGCAAGTCCACCTCCAAATGGTTCAAACAAAGCAAAATTTAGGTTTTGGAGTGGCCTAGTCAAAGCCCGGACTTAAATCCAATTGAGATGCTGTATCATGACCTTACACAGGCCTTCATACTGGAAAACCCTCCAATGTGGCTGGATTAAAGAAATTCTGCAAAGAAGAGTGGGCCAAAATTGCTCCAGAGCAATGTGAAAAACTCATTGCCTATTATCGCAAACACTTGATTGCAGTTGTTGTCGCCAAGGGTGGCACAACCAGTTACTAGGTTTAGGGGGCAATTACTTTTTCACATGAAGCCAGCCAGGTTTGGACAGCTTTTTTGCCTTAATAAATGAAACCATCATTTAAAAACTGTATTTTGTATTTACTTGGGTTATCTTTGTGTAATAATAAGAATTGTTTGATGATCTGAGTCAATTAAGTGTGACAAATATGCAAAAAAATAAAAAATCTGAAAGGGGGAAAATATTTTTTCACAGCACTGTATATCTGCAGTGTCTTATCTCTCTCCAAAGCCCTAAGTCCAGAATCTTTCTGCTGCTCCGTTGTTCTGTTATCAGCATGATAACTTCTAACAAGTTCTCTGACAACCGAGATAAAACCAACCTTAAATTTGCGTCGGGGCGGGTGCTATAAATCTGCACACCAGTTCCTTACTTTGCCTATGTGGAAGGGGGTGTGTGCCTTTCCTCCAATCAGCTGTCACACAGTATAGGCCAAGACTTCACTCCCAGTGCTAAACAGGAAGAAAAAATTCCAGCACAATGTGCACTTTCTAAAGAATATAGCAAGGTGAAGACAGCAGATATACATGTAAAACATATATAGGGAGATTTGTTTAATCTATGTGTATCATCTGAAGCTGTTCACTTCACTGGGTATATGTGAGGGTTTACATCCACTTTAAGCCTTTTCCTGCCACTGCTGAGAGGGTTACGGCAGAGCAGCAGTGCATCCAGCTGGCCAGGTCAGTAACTTAAAACTGTTTAGCAGACTCTACAGAAGTCTCCTCCCATGAACTTCCTGATTTAAGCCATGTCTCTGCACTTCCTATTTGCCAGATTATTGTGCTCTCTCCAGATAATAACTTGCTCCATTGCCAAGTACGAAGACTTAGCAAAACCCATCTCCACCATCAGGAGCATTTGTGAATACCAATTAGTGCTTAGACCCCACGACTCGTGTGAGCTGGTATCTTCTGCCAAAGTGACCAGCTTGTATATTTATTCTGCTGGTCTGTGGGAGCCTCTCTACTGCTATAGCTACTGGTCACCAAGCCTGACCCCTAACCGTGACAAGCACCTTCTTTCTATTCTACCGGTCCCATGCTTCTGGAAAACGTATAGTTGGAGGCTCTGGAAGCTGTAAATGAAAAATAAACAAAAAAAGACAAAGGAAAAATTGCAAAAAAGGTTTAAGTTTCAAAGTGGAGTGTAGGGCCTGGCAGTGAAAGGGTTTAAGCTGAAGTTTAATCTGCTTCCATTTTGTCCCCCCCTCATCAGCATACTAATAACATTTTTAATTACACCCTTTAAGCGCTTATTACATACTAGATTTTAAACCAAGTGACATCATCATTGGCCAGAGAGACCACCATGGCTGGTGGAAGGGGATGACAGGGTGCATCCCTAAAACATCACAAAAAAATCCTGCCTCAAGAATTTTTGTAAGAGCCCTGAGCTCTGATGCAAGCAGTGGGCTGGGTAGATGTGATTCTGGATGAGAAGGTGTTCCTATGTTCCTAGGCAGATTGCATTTGCATGCAGACAACACTAGGTAACATCCACATGTGTTGCTGAGCCTCCATGAGTGAAAGAACAAAAATCCAAAGAGTAAAAAAAGAGACAGGTCAGGAATACTAAGGCTGGAAAGAAAAGGGCTACATGATGCTGTACATTTATTAGCCAGGAAATAATGCAGGCTCTATCTGACTTGCTGCAGCTTCTAATGCATACTGCGAGAAGCTTACTGTGTGCAGTGAAATCAGAGTAATCAATTTCTGTATAGGAAATGGGCCTGTACAAATGTGCAAGACTGAAGGTAAGACTGTCGATCAGCATTAAAATATTTATAGTAATACATTCAGACCAGGCCAAGTAAGCCAAGTAGTGCGTCCTATTCCAAGGTAATATGACAGTGCAGCTTTTCTTTTCCCAATTCAGAAATGACTTCAAACCATTCGTACATATGAATTGTCATAAAAATACATCATAAATGAAGTTTGGTTTTGCATTTTTGCTTACAGTTTATCTAAAATTGCAAAAAAGCTCACAGAATGTATTGTGAATATTTTAAAAACATAGATCTGCATTTGACACAGTTCCCCATAAACGTTTACTGTACAAAATAAGGTCCGTTGGCATGGACCATAGGGTGAGTACATGGATTGGAAACTGGCTACAAGGGCGAGTTCAGAGGGTGGTGATAAATGTGGAGTACTCAGAATGGTCAGGGGTGGGTAATGGGGTTCCCCAGGGTTCTGTGCTGGGACCAATCCTATTTAATTTGTTCATAAATGACCTGGAGGATTGGATAAACAGTTCAATCTCTGTATTTGGAGATGATACTAAGCTAAGTAGGGCAATAACTTCTCCGCAGGATGTGGAAACCTTGCAAAAAGATCTGAACAAATTAATGGGGTGGGCAACTACATGGCAAATGAGGTTCAATGTAGAAAAATGTAAAATAATGCATTTGGGTGGCAAAAATATGAATGCAATCTATACACTGGGGGGAGAACCTCTGGGGGAATCTAGGATGGAAAAGGACCCGGGAGGTCCTAGTAGATGATAGGCTCAGCAATGGCATGCAATGCCAAGCTGCTGCTAACAAAGCAAACAGAATATTGGCATGCATTAAAAAGGGGATCAACTCCAGAGATAAAACGATAATTCTCCCACTCTACAAGACTCTGGTCCGGACGCACCTAGAGTATGCTGCCTAGTTCTGGGCACCAGTCCTCAGGAAGGATGTACTGGAAATGGAGCGAGTACAAAGAAGGGCAACAAAGCTAATAAAGGGTCTGGAGGATATTAGTTATGAGGAAAGGTTGTGAGCACTGAACTTATTCTCTCTGGAGAAGAGACGCTTGAGAGGGGATATGATTTCAATATACAAATACCGTAATGGTGACCCTACAATAGAAATAAAACTTTTTCGCAGAAGAGAGTTTAACAAGACTCGTGGCCACTCATTAAAATTAGAAGAAAAGAGGTTTAACCTTCAACTACGTAGATGGTTCTTTACTGTAAGAGCGGCAAGGATGTGGAATTCCCTTCCACAGGTGGTTGTCTCAGTGGAGAGGGCATCGATAGTTTCAAGAAACTATTAGATAAGCATCTGAATGACCGCAACATACAGGGATATACAATGTAATACTGACACATAATCACACATAGGTTGGACTTGATGGACTTGTGTCTTTTTTCAACCTCACTTACTATGTAACTATGTAATTATCTGTTAGTGAACCTCTGTTCCCACTGGTAGAAGGTACAGTAAAGTAGATCCTTACATATTATTACACAGAAGGATCAGAAGGTTTAGAAACCTCTTAAACTGCATTTCTTAACCTTTTAAAGGAAAAGGCTTTTAGCTCATCTAAAATAACAACTGGCATAGAAACTGGGCATTTACAAAATCTGAATAAATAATGGATGATCCAAAAATGCATAAATGACAACAAAACAAGGTTTCATTTTAGAATTATGTTTCAATCCTCTGAAAGATTGTGTAACCTTATACAGCAAGGTACATATTGTAAAAATCATAAGAATGTGTTTCATCAGGGTTTGATAATTGATCCGTTTTAAATGAGATGGAATCAAAAGAATGATTTTGACAATGTTTATAGTGTGTTACAGCTCCAGCTTGAAATAGACATCTGACCAAAGAAATTCACATTTGGAACTGTGCATCACCGTAATGAAAGTTCTGTTTTGAGCGTACAATGAGCTGACCTTTAATAGAAACATACGAAATGTATTACATGGGCAGTTGAAGAGATTACAGTAATTTAGGAGGAACTCCAAAGCAAATATGCTTTACGATGTAGTAGAAAAAGCAGGAGTTAAAAAAAAACAAGACTTACTCTCTTTCCTCTGTGAGGTGAGCCAAGAGTTGATTTTGTTCACGGATTTTCTCACCTAAGTTTTCATTGGCGAGCCTGGTTCAGAGTTGGATAAAAAAAACAATATGTTTATATACTGAATAAAGAGAATCAGCTATTTATAAGGGAGTATGGCTAATTAAGAGACAGCAGATGTATTTAAATATGATCCTCTGTTTCCTTACAAAACCTATAAATGTAGAAAAAGGCACAGAATACTTACCTTGCTAGATTAAGAGATGCTCCAATACCCCATGGTAGGCGATTACATGACCAAACACCTGGGTATTGATTATGAGGTTTGTGTTCTAGGGAAGGATGAGCCATGACCTTGCTTTTCAGTAGAGATTATATGACCAAATTACATAATTCTCTTATTTTTTTTTTTTTTTTTTTAAATGCCATAATAGAAAGGTACGCTTATGGCATTTAAAAGACTGTACATTGTACAGGACACAAATCTAAATGCACAAACTCAGTAAGACTCCCTCAGATTTATCAACAATGATGCAGTGTAAAGGCTCACCTAAAAATCTATTTAATTATTACAATTAGGCAACTCCAGCCAGCTCTCCAACAACCAGCCTGAGCTGGAAACATTTAGCTGCTGTAGTAACAGCACCATTAAATGTTTCACTTCCTGCATGAAGCCCGAACATCAGCCAGTGAGCAATGCCCACCTGGCTCATTCAGCTGTTATCCTCCCCACATTGTGAGCATGTGGCCTGGTATGGTTCCTCTTTCCTGGGCATGCTGCATGGATAGGATCTGGTATAAAATTTAGAGGGGGGGGGCTATGAAATTTTTTATCAGGTATAAGGGTCTAGTATGTATTTTCAGGAGAAACCCAATGCAGGTTTTCTTTGCATGGAGCCCCCCATTAACATCTATACCAGAGTCTCATCTAAGATAAGGGTTTTGGATAAATGAAGGGATCTCTGGTCATTTGCTTACAGACAGAACAAAGTGACTGGGTCATTTACTGGCAACTTAAACAGCATTTTTCCCCCCTAAATGTCAGTTTTGCTGTGGTAGGTTGTATATACGGATATATGTACTGGAATTTAAACACCAGGAAAGATTGGTTGATATAATAGGGGCAATATTTTGAGGCACAGAGGTTTCATATAGGCTACAGACTCAAGTGTTTTAAGAAGCACAAGCCTTAAAGTGGTTCTAAAGTCTATGCTGCAGAATCCCCCCCCCCCCCCATTTACTTACCTGAGCCTGATCCAGGATGTACATGAGAGCAGTCAAGGATAAAAGAGAAAAAAAGCGCCACTAAGTGTAGTAGATTATATGCGGTTTAATAAAGCCTCCATAATAGGCTACTCACAGGATATAGGTAGTATACAGGCTCATCAACGTGGGTACACTTGGGGTGGTCTGTCCATCCGTATCTCAAGTGCTGAGCAGCGGCGTTTGTCACACTGTAAGGGAGACAGGTGCTGTAGCCGGAAGGAAGCCAGAGAGACACTGGAACGACTCTGGGATCCGAGGTGGAACGTGGCGTGGAACGCGGCGTGGAACGAGCAGTTCAGAAGGTGCAGACGTCACAGGTCCCAGGATGCTTTGCGATGCTCTTCGGAGCATGCGCCGTGCTATGTTGGAGCATGCACACTCCATTTTCAAGCTAAGCCTTTTTTTCTCTTTTCTTCTTGTCCTATATACTACAGAGTTAGCTATGCTCTGGAATCCAAGCTGACACATTTACTTTTATTTTGAACTTCTATTTGTGTGTTTGCCTTTGTGCCTATAACCTATTCTATTATACATGAGAGCAGCGTCTCTCAACACTGTCTCCCCTCCTCACTGGACAGAATGATAGCAGCAGGAACCATTGGCTCCAGTTACTGTCAATCAAATGCTGTGAAGAGGGAGTGAGGGGCGGGGCCAAGCTGCCCGGTCTGTGTCTACAGACACAGATAGGACAGTTTGAGAATGAGCCCATAGAAAGTAGCTTTCTGTGGGGGTACGTGCCGAAGAGGAGGAGCCTGGAGCGCCAGCGGGGGACCCCAGAAATGGAGTATCAGGGATGCTCTGTGCAAAACAGAGCAGGTAAATATAACACATTTATTATTTTAAATTAAAAAAAGTTGAGTTCTGTAGCTTCAGATAGTGCTCAAATTGCACAAGCAGTTGTTCCTGTGGGGTTATCAGCACTCAAAGCATTAGAAAAGTGGGAGCTTGCCAAGTCAATCCTGGAAGGGGAGAAGCAGGGTTAGCTGAGCTACTGAAAGTGAAAGTCAGCTTGAGTTTGTTTCATAGCTTTTTCTAGTTATGTACTCTTGTACCTATTCTAATATTTATAGCCAGCCTATAGTTGAGCCTTAATCTAACGCAACTGCTAAACCTCTTTAAAAATAACACTAAATGTTATCTTCACTCTATGCATAATTCTAAACCTATAATCAAAGCTGTCTTCTACCTTAATTTGAAGATTTTGATTCCCCTTAAACCAAACCTACCCCTAAAGCTAGTCCTTAGAATGGACCGGGCACCAAAAAGCAACATCTGCTCAATACATTGGTTCCCCCCTCTCCATTTATAAATTGTCATATGATGGAAGTGCAGAAATCCCCTGAGGGAAAGTTAGAATATATCTTACCCCCCACTTCAGTCTGTGATGCCTAAGCGAGGAAAACATTCCTATCTTTCTGGCACAGTTCTGGGAACCAGGATGATTACACTATGCACTACACTAGCACCATCTCATAAGATTCAGGATACTAATCATTCCTCCAGATCTCTCCAGAAGGATAGTGCCATCATCTCTGCAATGCCAGAGGTAAGGTAAGTATACTTACTAATTTTTACCCCCATAGGTGTGTGTCAGAAACCATGAATCAGACCGAGACAGAAATACAGGTAAATCACACTTGTTTAATAATAAAAGTAAATAGAACAAACATAGTCAAAACATAGCCAAAGTTCAGTAACCAGAATGGATAGTCAGACAAGCCAGAAAGTCAGGAAGCCAGGGAACAGCGTAGTGGAACAGCAAGCAGGATCTGGAGCCAGAAGGATTGTCAGCCAAGCAAGTCTTTAACAGGAACACAGGAGATAGTCTCTGTGATATTGACCAAGGTGAAAGCAGAGATTATCAACAGGTGAGTCACTGTGGAGAGATAGGAGCTGGCAATTAGCCGACAGCTGAGCAGCCAGCTCAGAGAAGGAAGGGCTGAGCCCAGCCCTAACAGTACCCCCTCCTCAATGATCCCTCCCCCTTGGAGGACCACCAGGCTTGAGGGAAAAACATTTATAGAAATCACGAAGGAGGACAGGGGCATGTACGTCTGAGGATGAGACCCAAGAGCATTCCTCCAGACTGTACCCTTTCCAATGCACCAGGTACTGTATGTGCCCGCGGAACCTAGGTGGTGAAGCGGTTGCAGACCAAAGGTATTAATAGGGAGACATGAAATGCATTCGAGATACGCATATTAGAAGAAAGGTCTAAGTGGCTTAAGCCACTGGGTTAATCCTGCAAAGAATAGGGAAAGGCCCAATAAACTGAGGTGCGAATTTCAGAGAGGGAACACGAAGTTGGAGGTTGCGAGATGACAGCCAGACCCTGTCCCGAACCTGGTAGGAAGGTGCAGGTAGGCGCCTGTGGTTAGCATGGAGTTTGTACCTATCATTAGCATGTCGCAAAGCCTCCTGGACTTGTGCCCAAGTGGAACGAAGATCACAGAGTTGCTCCTCTAATGCAGGAATACTCTGCAAAACAAATTAATCAGGCAACATGGAAGGTTGGAAACTAGTTTGCCATTAACGGGGACAAATTGGGAAGCAGAATTCAAGGCACTATTGTGAGCAAACTCCGCCCATGGTAAGAGGTCTGACCAGTTGTTATGATGGTCAGAAATATAGCAACGTAGGAATTGCTCCAAGGACTGATTGGCTCGTTCTGCAACCCCATTAGACTGCGGGTGATACGTAGAGGAGAAAGCAAGATGAATTCCCAACTGTGCACAAACGGCTCACCAGAACTGGGACACAAACTGAATACCCCTGTCTGAGACAATCACCTTGGGTAGCCCATGCAGGTGAAAGATCTCCTGAGCAAAAATGGAAGCCAGTTCCTTAGAGGTAGGCAACATCTTAAGTGGAATACAAGGAGACAGTTTCGAGAACCGGTCAACCACCATAAGGATAACCGTGTTGCCCTGGGAGTTGGGTGACTCCACAATGAAATCCATAGACAGGTGGGTCCAGGGCCTCTCTCCATAGATTAAGGGTTGTAGGAGGCCCACTGGAAGGTGTCGTGGAGTCTTACTCTGAGCACACACGGAACAGGCATCTACGAAGGTGGTTACATCAGCACGTAGACTAGGCCACCAGAATTGTTAGTAAATGACCCAAAAGAATTAATTCTTCCCTGGGTGGCCACCAGCCTTGGGAGAATGGCAAGTCTGGAGCATGGCAGTACAGAGACTCTCTGAGACAAAGCAGTGGTCACAAGGTTTCTCAGGAAGAGCATGGACCTGAGCAGCAAGAATTTTGTCACCCAAAGAAGACGTGAGACTGGTGTGAACCGTAGCCAGAATACGATCAGGAGGAATCACAGAAACCGGAACCGACTATCTTCTTGGAAGTGGAGAAAAATTGTTGTGACAAAGCGTCAGCCCTTACATTCTTAGTACTGGGTAAGAATGAGACAATGTAATTGAAACTAGACAAGAAAAGAGCCCATTGCGCCCTTCTGGAAGAGAGGCATTTAGCCTCAGACTAGAATGTGAGATTCTTATGATCAGTAAGAATGAGAACCGGCGCAGTGGTACCTTCCAAGAGATGTCTCCATTCTTTCAGGGCTAAAATTATCGCTGACAGCTCTCTGTCACCAATCTCATAATTGCACTCTGCAGGTGACAATTTCTTAGAAAAGTAGCCACAGGGATACCTCTCAGAGGTAGGACGTTGAGACAGAAGGGCGCCAACTCCTGTCTCAGAAGCATCAACCTAAAGGATAAAAGGTAACGTAGGATAAGGATGTGCCAACACAGGAGCAGAAACAAAGGCAGCCTTGAGACTCTCAATGGCCTTAATGGACTCCAGAGACCAACTCTGTGGGTTACCACCCTTTCTGGTCATATCAGTCAGGGGTTTCGACCAGAGACGTGAAGTTACGAATAAACTTCCGATAATAGTTGGCAAAGACAAGAAAAAGCTACAGAGGACGTAAACCCACGGGTCGGGGCCACTGTAAGATGGCTGAAAGTTTTCTGGGTCCAACGAAAAACCAGCAGTGGAAATTACATAACCCAGGAATTTAATCTGTTCACGATGGAATTTCGCACTTCTCCAATTTACAATAGAGATTGTTCTCTCTTAGTTTCTGAAGCACACAACAGAGATCTGTGTGGTGGCTCTCCAGAGACTTGGAAAATATGAGGATATTTTCGAGATAAACCACCACACAACTGCAACAAATCTTGAAGGACATAGTTAATAAATTCCTGGAAAACTGCCGGGGCATTACAAAGGCCAAAAAGGCATTACGAGGTACTCATAATGGCCTGTTCTGGTATTAAATGCAGTTTTCCACCCGTCGCCCTCCTTAATTCTCACGAGATTGTATGCCCTTCTCAAATCAAGCTTTGTGAAAACCGTTGCATTCTTAACTGTGAAACGATTGAGACTCCTATAAATCAATACAAGGTCTCAGTTCACCACTCTTCTTTTTCACAAAGAAGTAACCAGCACCAGCAGGAGATGAGGATTTGCGGATGAAACCTCAAGAAAGTGTGACTGCAACATACTCTTCCATGGCCCTATCCTCCAAGACCAACAAAGGGTAAACCCGGCCAGGAGGGGGTATGGCACCAGGTTGAAGGTCAATTGCGCAATCATTTGACTGCTCTGAAGGCAAACTACCGGCTTGACCTTTGTCAAAGACATCGCTAAAAGTGCAGTACTCCTCCAGCAGGTAGGAGAGTGAAGAGGTGCACAGGACCTTGGCTACCTTCTGGAAGCATGTCTTACTGCATTGTGGCGACCAGGAGAGAACCTCAGCACTGAGCCAATCAAAAGAGGAGTTGTGCTTCCGTAACCAAGGATAACCAATAACCAGCAGGAACTTAGGTGAGGAAATAACTTAGAATTGGATTATCTCATGGTGAAGGGCCCCTACGGCCATGGACAACGGAACAGTCTTATGAGTCACATGGGCAGGCTGCAGAGGTCAAGAGCCTGTCAAGAGCCTCACTGGCAAGTGGAATGTCACGCAGCTGCAGCAGAATCGAGTGCTTCGATACAAAGGCAGCATCAATGAACAGGCCTGCAGTCCCAGAATCAATAAGAGCCTGTATCTCGACGGACGACTCAGCCCAAGAAAGGGTAACTGAAACCAGAGGCTTATCTTTCTGCATAACTGGGGACGAAACACCACCACCTAAGGTCTGTTCGTGACAGGACCTCAAGGTTCAGGCATTCCCTGGATGGATAGGACAAGACTTCACAGTTTCTCCCTCTCTCATCCGCAGAGAGACACGTGAAGTCCAAGTGCATGGGTTCATCTTCACTGACCAACTTGGTACCAGGAGGCATGAAAGGTGAGGGAGGCAAGGGTGGGACTGCAAAGCTCGGAGACAAATGTACAGGATGCTTCTGCAAGCGTTCCTTAAAAGAGATTCTTTCTCCGAGTCTGGAGTCAATGAGGATGGCAAATGTGATCAACTTCTCTAGCTCACTGGGTATATCTTGGACTGCTATCTCATCCTTGATGGTATCCGGAAGACCATGAGAAAAAGCAGCCACGAGGGCCTGCTGCCAGAGTACGGAATTCAATGACATAATCGGCAACAGTTCTCGTTCTCTGTTTGATGGACATGAGGCACTTGGCAGCAGAAGCAGAGCATACGGGAACGTCAAATACCCTTTTAAAAGAAGCCACAAACTCAGGGTAACTCAAGACAATGGGTTATTGCGTCTCCCATAGAGGGTTTGCCCAGGCCAAGGCTCTCTCAGAAAGCAAAAATATCACGAAACCTACTTTGCTTCTGTCTGTGGGAAATGCCTGGGGTAGCATCTCAAAGTATATCTCAACCTGGTTGAGAAACCCTCTACATTGGACTGGATCGCCCCCAAATTGCTGGGGAAATGGAGCGGAACCAGGCATACCTCTTATAGATACTCGAGGCGGGTGCCTGCACAGAGACTGAAGCAGCAGCAGAGACAGCCTGCAACACAGGTTGTACCGGAGCAGCCAGTGTGAGATTCCAGGTGAGCCATGCGACTCAGGAGCATTTGTAACGCCATGGAAAACTGATCCTTGTGATGATCCTGCTCATCTAATCTGGAAAAAATATCACCAACAAGTGGATTGACTGCATCTTCTGAATTCATGGCCTTCGCATACTGTCAGAAACCATGAATCAGACCGAGACAGAAGTACAGTTAAATCTCATTTGTTTAATAATAAAAGTAAATAGAACAAACGTAGTCAAAACATAGCCAAAGTTTGGTAATGGATAGTCAGACAAGCCAGAAAGTCAGGGAACAGCGTACTGGAACAGCAAGCAGGATCTGGAGCCAGAAGAATTGTCAGCCAAGCAAGTCTAACAGGAATGCAGGAGATAGTCTCTGTGATAGTCTCTGTGATGTTGACCAAGGCGAAGGCAGAGACCATCTGGGCTGCACGGCTTAAGTAGGCAGGCCTGACGAGCAGGATATCATAAACAGGTGAGTCACTGTGGAGAGATAGGAGCTGGCAATTGGCCAACAGCTGAGCGGCCAGCTCAGAGACGGAAGGGCTGAGCCCAGCCCTGACAGTGTGTTTTTGTACATACATCACATGGCAATTTATAAAGGGGGTGGGGACCATGAGGTAATAAGCAAACTTTGCACTAGAAAGCAATAATTTTTCATAGCAAGATAAATTTGATGGCATAACAAATGACATCATGATAGATCAAATGCCTCAGGTTTGTCTTCTTTATAAGGCAAGTCCTTATTGGTTAGTGATTCATGAGGTACACGCCTATTGGTCACTGACAGCCAAGGTAATAGAAATTTAAGGTTACTTATTGCAGCCTACAACATTTTCTCAGCACAGATTTCCTTGAAGTGTTAAGTACAGACACTACTTTAAGAAGATCAATACGTGTTTTGTGCTTAGATGTACTTTGCCACATTTTGCCTTTAAATTTCTTTCCAGTATAAAAACATGATGTTGTAAGTGAAAAAATATGGTACACAGTAAAGAACTTGGTGAGGAAAAAAATCTGCTCTTAAATATTTTATTTTTGCCTTTCCTCTATGGAAATAGTGGATTTTGATAAACGTATGGTGGTCTAAATAACCAAAATTAGTGGAAAGTCTTAATAAATTATAAATGTTATATGCAAAATACATTTGCTGGTTTATTTTCACCTTAGCTGAAATGTGGTGAAAATAATGAAAAACTGCTTTATAAGGTGAAACTGTTGCAAACAAACAGAAAATTGTAACTTAAATAATTATAGGTAGGACCCACATTGACAGATGACATGTTGACGTTTAACACTTTGGGGTATTTATGAACAGGCCTAATGTATCAAATGGTAATAAACAGCACTCTCAATGGTGTAATCTCAAAATGTTCTACGCCAAACAGCTATGATATTAAAGTGCATTTCACATAGCTTAAAATATATTAACTGCAACAGTAATAGAGAAGTTGTCTAGGAAACGGATTTTGATTTAAGGAACAATTTTTAATTGTGCACCTTTGCTTTTCTCCATCTTTAAAATAATTTGTTCCAAATCTAAAACTGTCCTCACTACAATCTCATTATGTAATATCTGTACAATCTCAATAACATTTAGTAGATATTTTGTCAAACAAGCCTAAACAACACATTGAATTTATATTCAGCAATAAAAGTTACGTAGTTTTAGTGAATCTAAACAAGATATACCACACCATACCCTAACAAGTATGTCGTCAAAATGCTCTTCAAAATCTACTCTATAGAATTCATAGTTCGTAGTCCATAGTGCCCACAATCGGGCCCACATCTTGCAATGGGGGAACCAAGTCTGAAACATATGTATGTTACTGGATGATTGTATAAAAAGTTCTACTTTCTAGGCTGTAACTGTATTAAAAAAAAGTAACCATAGATGCAGATTGCCATAAATACATAAAGGATAATATGGCTCTCACCCATACCTAGAAGAGGAGTTTTTCTATATTTCTGATGTGTTGGTATGTGACTACCTTCTGCTTTATTGTTTTTGCAATGTTATTTTATAAGCCTACAAATATAATTATAAAATGTTTGCAGCTTAATTTCTACAGTAATGTAGAAATACTTGAACACATGTTTTCAGAAACATCAGGGAAAGTTACATGACTAATGAAAAGAGTGTATTCTAACCACAAAATTTAAAATGAATTAAAAAAGGATGTTCTGACAAGTTATTATAAGGCCAGACATAAATGCATTATCCAAGCATTAAAGTAGAACTAAAGGCAACTTTCTTTTCATTTTGGACAGAGTAAGTGAGGGTTATAACCCCTGTCAGTTTTTTCTGTCATCTGTGTTCCACTGGAGAGATTTCTCTTCCCTTCACAATCCCTGCAAATTATAGGAAACTCTTGGGCCCCCCCAGGTCATCAGAAGTAACGTCCCCATTGCAAAATGTCCCCTCTATTACTGTTCTGAGGACAACCCAAAACTTGGGCTATTCTTTTACTTTCACTTACAATGATAATAGTAAACAGGACAAATAGCAAAGGTGAATCTCCCTAACAGGGCAGAGGTAGCATTTTAATATTTTCAGGAATGCCAATCAAAAACATGTAATCAGTGAAATCATAACTCTGCATAGTTCTGGGTCAGTGACAAGTAAATCATTAAACCTGCGAAATCATTGAGCCAGGCAGACATTTAGCATTTTTAGAAAACCTCATCAATGGCAGCCTACATATTTGTCTCAGCATGGGTTTCCTTTAAACTAATTTGTATTCTCTCTAGGAGAGCTGCGAAGATGGGGCCAGCAGGTAGTTTCATGACTACCAAAAAGCTGATTGCTGAAAACTAAAAACAAGCTGAACTCAAAGCAATATTGATCAAAAATTATTAAGGGATTATTCACACTTGTCCATTTAGATCAGCCGTCATTAAATGGCGGCCAGCGGTCCAGACGCGGCCCGCGGGACGCTTCTGCCTGGATCGCGTAACGTCACGCGCGTGCCTCGCCCCCCTGCTGCTCCCAGCTCTCGTGCGGGGTATATCTTGCAGCTTCTATACCCCTGCAGCTTGCCGAATGTGCTCTCTCCTGCCCTCAAGGTATGTGTGGCATAATCTGTTAAGGTGCACACTGATGGGCATATTTTGTTAAGGGGCACACTGATGGGCACATTTTGTTGTGCCCATCAGAGTGCCCCTTAGCATAAAATGTGCCCAACAGGGTGCCCCTTAACATGAAATGTGCTCATCAGAGTACCCCTCAACATAAAATGTGCCCATTAGCATGTTACTTATTTTATGCTAAGGGTCATGCTGATGGGCACATTTTATGTTAAGGGGCATTCTGATGGGCATATTTTATGTTGAGAGCAACACTGATGGGCACAACAAAATGTGTCCATCAGTGTGGGCACATATGTTAAGGGGGCACTCCGATGGGGACACTCAAAGTGATGGGGACACCTGATGTAAGGGGGCACTCTGATGGGAATACCTAATGTAAGGTGGCACTGTGATGGGGACACCTGATGTAAAGGGGCACTCTGATGGGAACACCTGATGTAAGGGGGCACTCTGATGGGGATCCCTGATGTAAGGGGGGACTCTGATGGGGACAAAAACCATTTATGGGAGTTGAATATGTAAAGCTGCTGACATCCAAAATATAGAGAGGGGGAGTATGCATCAAATGCAACAGGAGCCACCCCCTTGGACTTTTTAGGCAATAAATAGTAGAAAAGTAGATAAAAGGCAACGTAGTGCCACTTTTATTATGTACACAACATAATAAACATTATAAACCAAGCCAAAGACAATACTGTTAAAATATACAGGGTATACTAATGAACCAAGTTATACATATATATGTCAAACCCAAGATGAATAATCCAGGTACTGCCAGAGTCAAACTGTGGTCAGTCCATGAGGATTTATAGCATGTATCCCAACATGTTTCGGAATTTATTGGTATATATTTTGCTTCATCAGGGGAGATTTACATTTGGTTGACTTTGTCTTTGTCTGAAATATAGATGTAGTTACATAATGGTCATACTGCAGTGCATAAATATGAACTGAACAGTTGATTTTACATACATAACATTACATAAGTTACATTGTATTTGGCTTAAAGGTACTTACATAGAAGGTTCACCGTGTAGACACAAAAGGAAATTTGGTATAAAAACAATATGAACGGTTCTTGTTGGCTGGTGGGCAGGTGCGCATCCCCAGGTGAGCCACTAGCACACATCCACAAGAAATGCCCTGGAGGCTACACCAGCAAGGAGGTATTACAAAAATGTCTTATGCCTCGTACACACAATCAGACTTTCCAAAAACAAAACTGTGGAACTTTGTCCGAAGGGCGTTGTCTCAAACTTGTCTTGCATACACACGGTCACACAATTGTTGGCCAACAATTTCGAATGTAGTGACGTACTATGTGGTTTTTCAGCTCTTTAGGGCCACCCTTTGGGCTCCTTCTGCTAATTTCGTGTTAGTAGAAGTTTGGTGAGTGTTGATACGCGCTTTTCTTTTTGCGCTTTTCATTTAGCGCTTTTCATTTAGTTTCTGAACGGCTGTTCGTCAACCAGACATGTTGCGGAATCGGAGGAGATAACGTGTTATTTATTATTGGCCTTGGAGTTATTGCTTTGACATTATTTTTGAATAATGATTTGATTTGGTATATTTTCTATATTTTTGGATGCATAGAATGCACTTTTTGGCTCTATTGACAGATAGAATGTCTAATTGTATTTGTTTTATTTTTTGTTTTCTTTTTTTAATGCACAATAAAAAATTGTGGAGAATAATATTTGGCTATGTGTTTTACTTCAAATGACAGTTTGGGAGTAGGCAGTTACATTTTAAAACAATGGACACCAACATAGTTGTATCTTTGATTTTAAAAACTATGGGATCATAGTGTTGTGGTAACTTGCCCAAATAAAAAAAAAAAAGCATAATAATAATATTCTTGATATCACTAGAAAAAAAAGCCTTTGAAAATTTGTTTGCAATAACTCCATCAGTATTGCCAGCAAAGCAGCTTCATTATTATCTCATTAAAGAAGAAGAGAATTGTGCGCTGCAATTGGAGATTTTGCCACATCAGGAATGTTAATTCTCCATTACGTACGCTAGTTTACAAGACTGATCGCTTCTGGCTCATCCTTGCTTCCAAGCATGCGCGTTTATACTTTGGACTTTTTTCGATGGACTTGTGTACACACGCTTGGAAAATCCGACAATACAATTGCTGGTAGAAAATTTGAACACATGCTAGCCAAATTTGTTGGCGGAAAGTCTGACAACAATTGTTCGATGGAGCATACACACGGTCGGATTTTCCACCAACAGCCTGACATCCAACATTTCCCAATACAGGGCTGTTCTCTGATGCAAGGGTGTGTGGCTTAGCCTTGCCCATAGGGCGGGATGACGTCACGCGCCGACGCATCACTGGGGGAGAAATTCTCCTTCCGTTTCAAAGGGCACAGCGGGGACAGGTAGGAGCTCCTCCCTGCACATAGGGCCATGTATGGAGATGGGGAGTGGTCCCCCGTCATCCATCAGCCGTGCGCAGGTGGAGTCCACCCAATAGGTACGTCAGGATCACGTTTGTGTATGGTAGATAGATGCTGGTATATGCGTTTCCAAAATTCATTTATAGTCTTTCTGACATAATAACATCCACACTCAAAAGTGAGTAAGTATATTAAGCCAGAAGTCCTACAGTGTCAGATCTGAAATCTGAGTCAGTTGGGCAACTCAATGTGTCTATGCCTATCCATATATTGGCAGTAGCCACACCCTCCACATGCAAAAGTACCCAAGGTTTTGCATGTATCACCTTTGGTGGATTTATAGTCACTTGATACCAGTTTGTCGCCCACAGAAGGGGCCCTCCTGTAGGCGACAGCTAGTGATTCAGTAACTTGTGACTGTGGATGTTATTATGTCGGGAAGACTATAAATGAATTTTGGAAACGCATATACCAACATCTATCTACCATACGCAAACGTGATCCTGGTGTACCTATTGGCCGCCACATAGCACTGGTCCATGCAGAATCCACCCCTAAAGTGCCCCTTTTGGCACTTGATCGTATACATTTAGACTCCAGGGGTGGCGACCATAAAAAACACCTCTTACAATGCGAGTTGAGACCACCTTACCACCTGGCCTCAATGAGGCGTTCAAATTCAAACCTTTTCACAAAGGGTTTTCTCTCAGGGGGGGTGCAAATTAAATCTATACAAAATCCCATTTGCAATCGCATATGTATTATGCCCAGTTATATCACTACTGCTATGTATTATGCTGTGTCCTTAAGACTGTAGTCCCATAACTATATGATCATTTCCAAATGTATATGTATATAATATGCATTGTTTACTCTATTGTAACCTATGTAATTATGATGGTTACTTGTTATGTCCCATGGTTTTGTATAACCTTGGTTTTTGTCTTATATTCTTCTTTGTCTTATTTCAGCTGTAACATGTTAGCTGCCATTGTCCTCTGGTCTGCTAGGTGGTGCTTGATGCGCTCTTCAGGTTGCCTTCTGCCCACACCACCCAGCAGGTGGGCTCCACCTGCGCATGGCCAATGGATGACGGGGACCACTCCCCATCACTATACATGGCCCTATGTGCAGGGTGGAGCTCCTACCCATCTCCGCTGTGCCCTGTGACACGGAAGGGGGACTTCTTCGCTGGGGACGTGTCTGCGTGTGAAGTCATCCCGCCCTATGGGCGGGGCTACGCATCTCTGCGTCAGAGAACCGTCCTGTATCTGGCTCCAGCTGCATCCTATGCAGCATTTGGCATCAGATATCCAGCACCACCCCTCTTGAGGATTGGCTCCCTCATTTGGATACTCCCTGTATATAGTGCTCTCACGTGGCAGCCATGTCTCGGTTCGAGCATGGCCGCTGTGAGGTCTGCACTCTCACCAGTCTGTTGAAAGGTAATGTACTCCACAATACAGGCATCTCATGGCAATTTGTGCCATTGTCCTGATACCACAGTACACTGTGTGTGTCTGTGTTTTAACCTTGCAAACTTTAAACTTATTTACTACATTTTGTCCTTCTTTGACTCTCATGCCGCGTACACACGAGCGGACTTTCTATCCTACTTGGTCCGGCACACTTTCCGACGGACTTTGTCCGCCAGGTGCGCCGGACTTTAAAACGAACGGACTTGCCCACACACGCCGGGATTTTCCGGCGGGCTAAGTCCGCCCGTCTTTCCGACGGACTTTCGCCGGAGTTCCGGCGGACTTTCAGAATGAACGGACTTGCCCACACACGGACAAGTCCGTTCATTTTGAACGTGACTCAGGTGCGACGGGACTAGAAAAGGATGTCAATCTTGCCGCTTTTATCGGCTAGATTGACACCTTGCGAGCCCCGTCGCGGGGCATACCAGGCCCTTAGGTCTGGTATGGATTATAAAGGGGAACCCCGCTACGCCGAAAAAACGGCGTGGGGTCCCCCTAAAATCCATACCAGACCCCGATCCGAGCACGCAGCCTGGCCGGTCAGGAAAGGGGGTGGGGACGAGCGAGCGCCCCCCCCCCCTCCTGAACCGTACCAGGCCGCATGCCCTCAACATGGGGGGTGGGTGCTTTGGGGGAGGGGGGGCGCCCTGCGCCCCCCCCCCAAAGCACCTTGTCCCCATGTTGATGAGGACAAGGGCCTCTTCCCGACAACCCTGGCCGTTGGTTGTCGGGGTCTGCGGGCGGGGGCTTATCGGAATCTGGGAGCCCCCTTTAATAAGGGGGCCCCCAGATCCCGGCCCCCCACCCTATGTAAATGAGTATGGGGTACATGGTACCCCTACCCATTTACCTAGGAAAAAAGTGTAAGTAATAAAACACACTACACAGGTTTTTAAAATATTTTATTAAACAGCTCCGGGGGGGGGATCTTCCTCCGGCTTCGGGGGTCTTCTTCCGGCTTCGGGGGTCCCTCCGCTTCATCTTCTCCCGGCGTCCGGTTGGTTCTTCTCCGCTCTCCGGCCTCTTCTCCCGGTGTCGCAGGTCTTCGGCCGGCCCCTCCGCTCTCTTCATGTAGCTCTATTGCGAGCGGAGGTCCGGACTTCTGGGCTTCTGGGCTTCTTGGCTTCTCTTCTCTTCCCCCAGATGTTGACACGACGCTCTCTCCGGCTGGACTGGTCTCTGAGGGCTGCGTTGTGACTTATATAGGCGGAGACCCCGCCCCCATATGATGTCACAGTCCTTGGGCATGCTGGGACTGTGACGTTTTAGGGGGCGTGGTCGACCACGCCCCCTAAAACGTCACAGTCCCAGCATGCCCAAGGACTGTGACATCATATGGGGGCGGGGTCTCCGCCTATATAAGTCACAACGCAGCCCTCAGAGACCAGTCCAGCCGGAGAGAGCGTCGTGTCAACATCTGGGGGAAGAGAAGAGAAGCCAAGAAGCCAAGAAGCCCAGAAGCCCAGAAGTCCGGACCTCCGCTCGCAATAGAGCTACATGAAGAGAGCGGAGGGGCCGGCCGAAGACCTGCGACACCGGGAGAAGAGGCCGGAGAGCGGAGAAGAACCAACCGGACGCCGGGAGAAGATGAAGCGGAGGGACCCCCGAAGCCGGAAGAAGACCCCCGAAGCCGGAGGAAGATCCCCCCCCCGGAGCTGTTTAATAAAATATTTTAAAAACCTGTGTAGTGTGTTTTATTACTTACACTTTTTTCCTAGGTAAATGGGTAGGGGTACCATGTACCCCATACTCATTTACATAGGGTGGGGGGCCGGGATCTGGGGGCCCCCTTATTAAAGGGGGCTCCCAGATTCCGATAAGCCCCCGCCCGCAGACCCCGACAACCAACGGCCAGGGTTGTCGGGAAGAGGCCCTTGTCCTCCCCCAAAGCACCCACCCCCCATGTTGAGGGCATGCGGCCTGGTACGGTTCAGGAGGGGGGGGGGCGCTCGCTCGTCCCCACCCCCTTTCCTGACCGGCCAGGCTGCGTGCTCGGATCGGGGTCTGGTATGGATTTTAGGGGGACCCCACGCCGTTTTTTCGGCGTAGCGGGGTTCCCCTTTATAATCCATACCAGACCTAAGGGCCTGGTATGCCCCGCGCTCGCCGCAATAGGAAGATTTGTTTTTCCTATTGCAGCGAGCGCGAGATGCAATACCATCCCCTCGTGTCGTATTTGGTCTGTCGGACCAGCCCACACACGAGCGGGCTTTCCGTCGGACCAGCACACACACGAGCGGACTTTCCGCCCGAAACTGAGTCCGACGGAAAGATTTAAAACATGTTTAAAATCTAGGTCCGGCGGGCTTTTGGGAAGAAGTCCGCCGGAAAAGTCCGCCGCCGCCCACACACGGGCGGATTGTCCGGCACACTCTGGTCCGCCGGACCAAGTATGCCGGAAAGTCCGACCGTGTGTACGCGGCATTAGACATTTTTCTATTACCTCCTTGCTGGTATAGCCTCCAGGGCATTTCTTGTGAATGTGTGCTAATGGCTCACCTGGGGATGCGCACCTGCCCACCTGTGTTTCCATGTGGACCCTCCCAGCCAACATAAACCATTCATATTTTTTTCATACCAAATTTACTTTTGTGTCGAAGCTGTGAACCTTCTTTGTAAGTACCTTTAAGCCAAATACAATGTAACTTATTATGTAAAATCAACTGTTCAGTTAATATTTATGCACTGCAGTATGACCATTATATGACTACACCTATATTTCAGACAAAGACAAAGTCACCCAAATGTAAATCTCCCCCGATGAAGGAAAATATATACCAATAAATTCCGAAACATGTTGGGATACAAGCTATAAATCCTCATGGACTGACCACAGTTTGACTCTGGCAGTACCTGGATTATTCATCTTGGGTTTGACATATATATGTATAACTTGGTACATTAGTATACCCTGTATATTTTAACAGTATTGTCTTTGGCTTTGTTTATAATGTTTATTATGTTGTGTACATAATAAAAGTGGCACTACGTTGCCTTTTATCTACTTTTCTACTCCTATTTCTTGCCTAAAAAGTACAAGGGGGTGGCCCCTGTTGCATTTGATGCATACTTCCCTTCTTTGATGGGAACACCTGATGTAAAGGGGCACTGTGATGGTGACCCCTGATGTAAAGGGACACTCTGATGGGGACACCTGAAGGGGTCACTCTGATGGGGACCCCAATGTAAAGTGGCACTCTGATGGAGACCCCTGATGTAAAGGGGTACTCCGATGGGCACACCTAATGTAAAGGAACACTCTGATGGGGACACCGGATGTACAGGAGCACTCTGATAATGGCACCTACTGTAAGGGGACACTCTGATGGGGACAAATGATGTAAGGGGGCACACTGATGGGAGACACCTGATGTAAGGTGTCCTTCTGATGAAGACAGGTATGTGTGTTACTTCCATACTCTATCCAAAATGGAAAAAAAACAGTCTTGTCTTAATGTCAGGCCTATGAATACCAAACTTTCTAAAGTACTTTAAAAGAAACATTACTTCAGAAATTGAAATTATAGCTGATTGTATAAACATCTGATAAATGCACAGGCAGTAGAAATACTATTACACTATTGGCTAAAGAACAGAGTCAGACTTTCCAAAGACATGGCCAGTTGTGGCATAGGAAACACAAAAAGATTGGCACATGTACATGAAATAAATTAGACTAATCATGAAACTAGCAGGTACACCAGCATACTGCATGGAAATTCACATTAAAAAGGAAAGAGGTACTTTAATCATAAACCCAATTCCTTGGGTACTGAAATCAATTTTTCTCTTTATCTGTTGGCATCTTACTCATTAAAAAAGAAACTTAACATAACTAGTAATTTCAACATTCATAAACCACAAAATATTGAAATGGTTACAAAAAGAAGTACATTTTCTTTTTATACTTGTTTCTTATTCAAAGATTCAGGCACATCATACTAGAGATAGGCCGAACACCCCCCTGTTTGGTTTGCACCAGAACTCCCGAACAGAAAAATTTTTTTGACCTTAAGGCGAACCTTAATAAAGTCTATGGGACCCAAACTTTAAAAATTAAAAGTCCCCATTTTGAAGGCTTATATTTAAGTTATTGACCATAAAAAGGGTATAGGGGTTCAGGTGCTGCTCTGGGGGACATGTAGCAATGCAGATGTTTTTTTTTCTTTAAGAAGCAGTCATTTTATTGATGCTTAAAGTGCAACAATAAGAATGAAACATATAGGGGGGGGGGGCCTTAGTCTCCCTGTAAAGCGGCACACCTGTACCATGGATAGAACCTACTGCAGCAAAACTGACATTTCTAAAGAAAAATAAGTAAATGAAATGACATTTAAAGCGGAGTTCCACCAACTTTTGAGAAGTGGTCTTAAATTAAAGAACAACTCTCCACCCCTTATTTTGGAATATTTAAATTTTTGTTTTCCTTTAGTACTTTTTTTGGAAATACTTATGCCCCGTACACACGGTCGGACATTGATCGGACATTCCGACAACAAAATCCTAGGATTTTTTCCGACGGATGTTGGCTCAAACTTGTTTTGCGTACACACGGTCGCACAAAGTTGTCGGAATTTCCGATCGCCAAGAACGCGGTGACATAAACCACGTACGACGAGACTAGAAAAGGCCAGTTCAGAACCAAGCACGGCACCCTTTGGGCTCCCTTTGCTAATCTCGTGTTAGTAAAAGTTTGGTGAGAGACGATTCGTGCTTTTTCAGACTCGTGGTTTTCAGATTGTTTTCTGCTGTTCAGTTTGTGCTTGTGGGTTTGTATCTGCTCTTCAGTGCGTGCAAGCAAGCTATGCGTGACTTTGATTAGTCATTGTGTTCTTGTTCGTTCGTTACTGTTTTTCAGGTCTCTCTTCACAGGCCTTGCTGTTCTTCAGTGCATTCTGTTACTTTGTTCTGAGCAGCCGACCGTTTTCTAGCCATGTTGCATATACGTACTCCTCGTAGAGTTCGTGCTATGCGGGGGCTTGGTGTTGGGGTCCTGACCTTGACACAAGTCCAGTCCATGAACAGGGTGGGGAGGAGTTCATGGACCAAGAATTGGTTGCTTCAGCGTGACCAGTTCTGTCATATGCCTTTGCTCCATGAGATCCGTGAGAATAATCCTGATGATTTCAGGAACTTTCTCCGGATGACGGACCCCGTATTTCACCGTTTGTTGGCTTTGCTGACCCCTTATATTAGCAGGCAGGATACCTGCATAAGGCAAGCCATCACTCCGGAGCAGAGGCTTGTCGCCACCCTGCGGTACTTGGCGATGGGGAGAAGCAGGATTTGAAGTTCTCGACAGGCATCTCCCCCCCAGGCTCTGGGGATCATTATCCCAGAGACAAAATATAAATGCTAGGATCCTTCGCGCTAAAGTGAGAAACAAGTGAATCTGGTGACAATCACAAAGTGTACAAATAAGAGCTTGAAGTGAAAGATTCATATGATGATATCTAAAAAGATTGCAGCGAAATAGGCAAGTGTACACATGGCACTCGAAAAAATAGATAGGGATAGAAGGATCTCGCGCATAAAATCTATCATATATGTGAATTTTATTTATTTATAACACTAATGGTAAGTGGGTGTGAAAAAAAAGGCAAATCTTAGATAAAATGCATCAAGTGAAGTGACCGTGCTGAAAAATAATAATAAATCACAATAAATAGTCACATTCAAAATAAAAATAAATAAATGTGCAAAAATGCAAAACATATGCAACAAAGGTGCAAAAATGCAAACGATGTAGTGTAAAAAAACTTCCAATAATAGGATATATCAGGAAAAAACAGTTCTTAGAGATGACCATATAAAGTTCGTGAACCGTGGTGGTCATAGAAAAAATAAGTAAGTATGAGTAGTGGTGATAATGATAATCTTCATAAAACAAATGACGGCTCAACCAGGCTCTCTAAACTCTCACCTCAGAGATGGAAATCAAAGGCATCAATATATGTCTTTCTCTGTTGTGATAGAAGAAGCAATCCCCTCTGCTTACTATCGGGCACCTCAGGGATGGAAACAACTGGCAACAATGTATGTCTTTCTCTGTTGTATTACAGGCAGCGTTCCCCTCTGTTTATTGTCAGGCACCTATAAAAATAAACTGGGAATATTTCCACCTAGGCTCCAAATGTGGCAGGAAAGTCACATTACAGGGGCCCCTGAGGACGAAGCAGCTTCAGACTTTGTGTCAGAGACCTGAAGAGGAGACCTTCCAGATGTTATCCAACCAGCCCTGAACGCAGTCCTGAATATCTGGAAGCTGCTTCGTCCTCAGGGGCCCCTGTAATGTGACTTTCCTGCAACATTTGGAGCCTAGGTGGAAATATTCCCAGTTTATTTTTATAGGTGCCTGACAATAAACAGAGGGGAACGCTGCCTGTAATACAACAGAGAAAGACATACATTGTTGCCAGTTGTTTCCATCCCTGAGGTGCCCGATAGTAAGCAGAGGGGATTGCTTCTTCTATCACAACAGAGAAAGACATATATTGATGCCTTTGATTTCCATCTCTGAGGTGAGAGTTTAGAGAGCCTGGTTGAGCCGTCATTTGTTTTATGAAGATTATCATTATCACCACTACTCATACTTACTTATTTTTTCTATGACCACCACGGTTCACGAACTTTATATGGTCATCTCTAAGAACTGTTTTTTCCTGATATATCCTATTATTGGAAGTTTTTTTACACTACATCGTTTGCATTTTTGCACCTTTGTTGCATATGTTTTGCATTTTTGCACATTTATTTATTTTTATTTTGAATGTGACTATTTATTGTGATTTATTATTATTTTTCAGCACGGTCACTTCACTTGATGCATTTTATCTAAGATTTGCCTTTTTTTTCACACCCACTTACCATTAGTGTTATATGTGAATTTTATTTATTTATATGATAGATTTTATGCGCGAGATCCTTCTATCCCTATCCATTATCCCAGAGACCTGTTCTGCCATCATACAGGTCCTGCAGAAGGAGTTTATTAAGGTAAGATTGTTATCCATTAATATCACATTTTATTGAATATAATGTTTGATAATATATTGTATTTCTTTCCTCATTCCCTAATTACCATGATTGTAATATGCTGTGAATGTCCCCTTTGTCCTCATGCATGCTGGATTTTTATGTAATAATTTTTTTCGGTCCTTCATACATATTTGTCTTCACTTACCTCCCCAGCATGCTCTCCTGGCCCTATATTCACCTCATGTAGTCACTTAATGTATTTTATCAGCTCCATAGTAGTGCTTTACCCCAAACACCCCTAAAATGTTTTTAAATGTGATTTGTGCTTTAAATTCAGGCAGGGTGCCAGAGGCTTTTTTTTGGGGGGTCCCCAAATCATTTGGAACCCTCCCTTTCCCCAACTGTTAAGTCAGCTGATACCAATTCTCTATCTATCCTCAATCATCTATCTGCTGACTTTGCCAAACCCATACACACTATACCCATCTCTTTAGTGGTCAGATTTATGGATGAATTCCCCAAAGCATGTAGTGCAAGGGCCTGCCTGTATACTTTCAAATGGTAATGTTTAAAGTTTTTGTATCCTATTATTATCTTGATAGGTAATAGCAGAATTTCCAACTGTGCTCAAATGTGTACAGTGTGTATTTATATCTTTGTATTATGACACTTCTTACCTGTCCAGTGGGCTGCCAATAGTGTAACTAAGGAGGGGCTGGTCAAAGTAATTTAGGCATTCATCTCTCAATGAAGTGGAGAGGGTTACCTGTCCAAACCCTCCCCCCCTATAATGTTAGAAAGGGCCAAGGAGGGGGGGGGGGGAATATGATAGGTGTACCTTATACTTTGATCTTTAAAAATTCCCATTAATAAAGGTTATCTTGATGTTGGCCAAGAAGGTTTGTGTCTAATCTGCTGTCCATGTTTTATTGTGGAAAAAGATTAATTTTTTTTTGTTTTCCTCAACAGTTTCCTTCCACGCCACAGGAATGGCAGACTGTGGCCTCCAACTTTGCCCAGCGGTGGGACTTTCCTAACTGCAGAGGGGCAATTGATGGGAAACATGTCCACATCATCCCACCACCCAACTTGGGGTCGTACTATTATAATTATAAGGGGTTCAATAGTATTGTGATGTTGGCGGTGGTGTCAGCTAATTACGAGTTCCTGTATGTGGACGTGGGGAAGAATGGCCGGATGTCCGATGGTGGAGTCACCGCCCAGACGGAGTTTTACAGGCGTCTCCAGAATGGCAGCTTGGACTTGCCACCTCCAGAAGACAATGTGGAAGGACTCCCATTCATCTTCATTGCGGATGAAGCTTTTGCGCTGGGGACCATCTTATGCGGCCATTCCCGATGAGGACCCTCACCTTGGACCAGAGGGTTTTTAATTACCGGCTGGCTAGAGCCAGAAGAGTGGTGGAGAACACATTTGGAATCATGGCCAGCCGGTTCCGCCTATTTCTTACAACCATACATATGGCGGAGTACAAACTGAATCACATTATCCTGGCGTGCTGTGTTCTACATAACTTTTTACGGCAACATTCTGCCAACTATGCTGGCTCAGTTGGGCCTGAGGCCGGAATTATAAATGAAACAACCCTGACGGCGCTTGAAAGTGGCCGTCCTGGCTTGCCCTCCCTGAGTGCCCGTGATGTCCGGCTAAGATACCTTGAATTCTTTGTGGGTAGGGGGGCTATCAATATGCCAGACAATGTGTGAAACCTTTATCAAATAAAAAAAAATTAAGCAAATCTTTGGTGACATTTACTGCTTGTGTTTGTTTTAGCTGACCCTGACAGAAATGCGGTGAGTCCTGAAAATGGCATGATTGTGTAACCTTATACAAAGCACTGTTGGGTGTTATTTACTAAAGGCAAAGACACTTTGCACTACAAGTGCACTTGAAACTGCACTTGTAGTGCAAAGTGGATTTGCCCTTATGAAATAACCTTCATTGTCACAGAAAGCAGCAATTGGAGCACCACAAAAGTGTTGAGACAATAATCCACACATTCTTGATTAACAATCTTTTTAATACCAGCACAATCACATGTGCATTTAGAAAAGGTTTGCAAAACAAACCAACATGCTTGTTGTATAACAATTTTTGGGGTGACATTAGAAAAAGTAGAAATGTCCATTTAAGATAAAACAGGCATGTTTCAAACCAACAAGAAAGACACAAATCTTGAACTTACAAAATTCACATTAGGTAGAACTTGAAGGCAATATCAGACATGAGTATTTAGGAACTGTGTTTGATATTGCATTCAGATGGGGTGAAGTCACCCCAGGAAAAGCCAAATTTTGAAGATGCACAAAAATGTACAAATGTCAACATGTGCTAGCTGCCATCACGGGGGATCAAGGGACGTGTTTTGGGGGAGCAACCCCTTCCTCTCAGCTACTTTATTATTGAGGAAGGGGTTGCATCCCCAAAATGCGTCCATTGATCTCCCGTGATGGCAGATAGCACATGTTGACACTGTGTGCATCTTCAAAATTTGGCTTTTCTACAATTCTTCAAAAAAGTTAAAAATTGTAGCACACCATAAAAGAAAGGGCTTTGGAGGGGTTTTAAACTCTCCTTCAAAAATCAATGATGTTATTATTTTTTTTAATATCATTGATGTTTTTCTTGATGTTTTCCAATGCAACATTACACCCCATGATCTCCCTGATCAGGATCTGTGCACTTTCCGAGGTGAAATGCACTGGATCCACAACATCACGATCACCTAAAAAGATAGAAACAAAAACACACCATGTATTATAAAGATGCCGGCATCCACCTCTTACCTGAGCCTGTGGTCGCAGACACTCACCTGTTGTGGTGACTAGTTCCACCACGTCTTCTTCCTCCTCCTGCTCTTCTTGTGTTTGGGGTATTTCCCTTCTTCCAGAGGTGGGGGGTCTCTGGTCTCCTCGGATGAGGGGTGTCCTCCGAGTCTTTTCTCCCCTATGTAAAAAAAAAAAATGGTATACTTAGCACACAGATATTTGAGGGAAGAACTATAAATATGAAACATTGCCTGGAAGTGGGGTACAATTGTCTATTTTGGCAGAGTTCCAAGATGTAGAATTTTCAGTGTCCTTTGTCAAGCTTCAATACTTTACCTGTTTTGTAAAAGCTTCACAGATGGAGACACCCCTATAGTATACACTGGAGCACCTGTGTGGGACCCCTAATAAAAAGGGTGTTCTTGTGTTCCACACTAGTGCTCCAGCGTCCAGATGTGTAACCAGCTGCTGAGTGTCCTCTGCTTACACAGAATCTAGTTTGCATTTCATTCTAGTAACAAACCCATCTACACAACCAAATTATTTTCAGACAAGTAGGCCCTAAAAAATGTGGTCAAATGCAAATGGCCAAAACAATGGTGTTTTATAGGCCGAAAGAAAAAATGTTTGATACGAACGAATAATGTGCCAATGAACATGAAAGTTGCCATTTTAAACTGTACAACACTTAAGAAAAGCACATGGAGCAGCATGAACGTAATAAACACAAAAATAATCGGAACACAGCACAACTACTTACTTTTTTGCAGCACTCTCCGGATCTTTCTGTACTGCTCATGCTCTCTTAATTTTAGGTCCGACCACCGTTTCCTGAGCTGATCTTTCGATCGTCGTACCCCGAAATTCCAGTGCAGACTCTTGACCACTTTCGACATGATCTTGGCCTTACGGGCATTGGGGTTGGGGTAAGGTCCATACTTTCCATCATAGTCGGCCTTCTTCAGGATGCCGACCATCTCCAACATCTCCCCAAAGGACATATTTGAGGCCTTAAATTGTCTCCTTCTGGATCGGGACGTTTCTGCCTCCGGGCTTTCCTCCTCCTCGTTGCTGTAATTAGCACACACCTGCTGTGTCTCCGCCATGTGCTCTTCCCCCACTGCGCCGAACAAAAAGGGGTGGGGAATAGACTAGAAAGAACGTCAGGGGCGGGCGGAGTTACACGAATGCGCAGTGTGTATAAAGCGTAACACGCGTGCGTAGTACGTACGATCTGTGAGCGGAGGAAGGAGTATAGGAGGCGCCGATCGTGATAACGAAGGTAAGATCTAAACTTGGGCCTATACTGCTTCTAGATTGAGGCCTATATTGTAACAAGATTAGGAGAGTTTTGCCTGACATTAGGGTTTATCTTGTGTTGTGTCTTGCAGATAAAATGAATGGCTTCAATGACCACAACTTCCTCCCCCTGTTCATAGACAAATACAGGGAGCTGCCCCGTCTGTGGCAGGTGAAACATCTACATTATAATAATAAACAAAAGAGGCAGGCAGCGCTGGAGAAACTGCTGGAGTTGGTGAAGCCGGTGGTCCCCACGGCAACCATCCCCTATTTAAAAAACAAAATTGGTGGCCTGAGGAGCACTTATCTTAGGGAGCGCAAGAAGGTCACGGATTCCCAGAGATCAGGAGCTGGAGCAGATGGCGTTTATGTCCCCAGGCTGTGGTACTATTAGAGACTGCGATTTCTCTCAGACCAGACTGAAGTCAGGGAATCCCTCCCCACTCTTCCTTCCACCCCAGTTGAGGCTTCCGATGTCCAACCTGGGCCTTCCAGCCAGGAAGAAGTGGAGGAGCCCAGCTGGAGTCAGGTATAGCATTGTTCTACAGATTTCTGGTCAAGAAATAAATGATCTTTACTAGATGTCATTATTGATCACTAATTGCTGATTTAATAAAGTGTTTTACATATTAATAGACAGTAGTGGGCAAAAATAATTGGGACAAGAATGAAAAATGCTGGGCTCGGAATGATCATCAGTTATATTTGTTAACATTCAATTTGCAACAATCATGAGGTGACAATTGTGTGTGATTGATGAATAAAAAACTAAAACTATGTCCCTTTTTCATACACAGGAAGACCTCAGTCAGGATGAGGCTGTGGAATGTGGCATCCAGGAGGAGGCGGGGCTAAGTTGCAGCCAGGAGGAGGCGGGCCTAAGTGGCAGCCAGGAGAAGCCTGGGACCAGTCGCAGCCTGACCGAATCGCAGGTTCCTCCCCTCCGCCTTCCATACAAAAGAGCGAGGAAGGCGACTCACATGCAGGATTCAGCGCTCAGGCTCATTCAGGAGGCTTCTGCGTCCCTCAGAGCCTTACCCACTCCTGAAGAGGCCTTTGCCTGCATGGCTGCCACCAAACCGAAGTGCATGCAGGAGGGTCAACGCCTCATGTGTGAGCAACTTATTTATAAAGTCCTAACTAAGGGGGTGAGTGGCGAAATCACACCCAAGACCGACGTGATTGAGTTGGACCATCCTCCTCCTCCTCCTGCTGCCACAACTCCACCACCAGAGCCACAGCATGGAAGGAAGCATGGAAGGAAGACCAGAGAGTGATGACCCTGGGTTCAGTCTGGTCTGACAAAAGATGCAGTCTCTTGTGTGACCACAGCCTGGGGACACAGATGTCATCTGCTGCTTTCAGGATCTCTGGGACTTCTGGACCAGACTGCACTTCCTTACATATGGACTCCTCAGGCCACCAATTTTGCAGTAAAATAATTGATGTGTGCCCTGGGGGTCAAAGGCTTCACCAATTTTTGCTGTTTCTCCAGTGTTGCCTCCCTCTTTTTTTGGTTGTGAGCCCTTAATAAAGGCATTTTTGGTTCAATTATACTCGCCTATGTGTGTTTTCCTTAAAAAAAAACAGTTTGTTGGTGAAGAGGCAGCTACATTTCAAATATACAATGTGAAATTAACAAGGGACACCAACACCAAAAAATCTCATTGAGATTCAATAATATATCAATGGTGTTGTGGTAACTTGACACACAAAACACACCCAAAAAAATTCTTTATTAAAAAGCATAAAAAATTTTTACCAAAAAACAGCCTTGAAAATTTTTTTTTTACAATTAAAAACAAACCAAAAAAAAATTGGTCAGATGTGACAAATCAAAATATATTGAGGGAATCACAATAAATAATAAAGAAGTTTGTGAGAAGTCTGTGTGAATATCAGCAGCAAAACTACTTCATTCTTCTCACATTATAAAGAAGAAGAGAGTGCGCTGTATTAAACCATTTTTTACACCGTGATGAAAGTGCTGTATCCAATGCGAACGCTAATTTTACCAGACCGAGCTGTTCCGTCTTGGAATTTCTTCTGAGCATGCGTGGCACTTTGTGCGTCGGAACTGGCCACACACGGTCGGAATTGATGCGATCGGATTTTGTTGTCGGAAAATTTTATAGCCTGCTCTCAAACTTTGTGTGTCGGAAAATCTGATGGAAAATGTCCGATGGAGCTCACACATTCCGATGGAATGTCCGACAACACGCTCCGATTGGACATTTTCCATCGGAAAATCCGACCGTGTGTACGGGGCATAAGTGTACTTCTGATCCAGCAGGGTCGCAGCCCAGGACGTCACGTCCTCTTTGGCGGCAAGTCCCCCGCTATCTTCTGGGACCTGTGTGTGTCCCAGAAAACAAGCTGGCCATTCACAAACACAGCGCGACTCATGCATGCGCAGTCGGAAACCGGCAGTGAAGCCGCAAGGCTCCACTGCTGGTTTCCCTTAGTTGGAATGGACGGATCGGCCTCGGGGTCCGACATCGGGGGCTCCCTGGACAGGCAAGTGTCCTTATTAAAAGTCAGCAGCTACAGTGTTTGTAGCTGCTGACTTTAAAAAAAAAAAAATAAATAATTAGCGACTGGAACACCGCTGTAAACTGCTGACAATACAATACCATTCTCGGCAATAAAAAAAATGTTTAAAAAAATGACGTGCCCCCCCCCAATCCATACAAGGCTCTTCGTGTCTGGGGCTCTGCCCCCCCACCCCAAAGCACCTTGTCCCTTGCTTATCGGAATCTGAAGTCCCCCCATATCCTGCTCCCCCATGTGAATGAGTATGGGGTGCATAGTACACCTACCCATTCACCAAAAAAGTATAAAAATAAATTAAAACAGGAGGCAGTTTTTGACAATTCCTTTATAAAAATAAAAAAACAGTGTCCCCCGATGTAAACCCATCATCAATCACAATGCCCGCCACACTGCCAGACCCAAAAAAGAAAAAAAAACCTCCTCCGTCAATTAAGGCAAATCGCTGAATGCCTGGCTTGCCGTTTGCCAGTTCTTATATAAGTAAGGACGGGGCCACCTGGCAAAGTCACCTGGTGGCACCACCCCCTTGTGACGTCACCGACCCAGCATGCACTGGCATTCAATGCAATAGGGCAACCAGGAAACTGTTTTCCCAGAAGTCTGCACCTGTCAGACTATATATATATATTTTGGTGAGATACCCCCTAAGGGTTAATTACTTATAAAGGAATGCAGGCACTGCAACTTTTCTCACCAGAACACTGAATGTTCATCAGCTGATTATAGTAAACTGTTCACTCCTTGTTAGAATCAGTAAGCAAGGACATGGTCAAACAAACTGCTATTTCTTCAGAGTAGAAATACCTGTAGGTAGAAACATGCAACAAAGTTTGTTAAAATCCTTGCACTGTATATTGATCACCTGGAGGGGATTGTTTTTTTTTTTTTTTCCGCACACAAGTGGAGCTACTCTTTAACAGAGGTGAAGACGTTGATCCAATGTCCAATAAGGAGACTGAAGTGGGAAAGGTGACGCTAAATTGTTGAGCCAGAAAAATGATTTGCTAAATCAGGAGCTACATCAGTCTATGCAGAGTGGAAAAGGTATATTGATCACAGCCTGCTGCCAGCAACCTGTCAAAATCAATGACAGGCTAAAATACGCAGCAGTTGTATGCAGATATACACACTACATTTAGGGCACTGCATACATCCCCGTATGCATGTACTGCTCTAATCTTTGTATATCTGTGTACTGTCACTATGTATTTCAGCCTGCCATTGGTTTGAGAGGCTGCTGGCAGTAAGTTGTATGCTGCATCTGTAAATTCTGGGCAGAGAATTATGTGTGAATGTATGCTATACGGCCCTCTTACTGCCATGTGCACAGATCCTAAAAGTGTACACATATATATATAGTATGTCACAATTTTTTGTTTAGCAGTTTGCCAGCAGTTTTGCTTTAACCACTTGCCGACCAGCCGCCCTTATTATACTGTGGCAGGTCAGCACGATCCCGCGAACCATCGTAGCTATACGCCGGTCTCTTTAAGCGGGATAACAGGAACAGTTGGGGTGCCGATGCTTGTGACCGGCGGACGTGATGACCGCCGGCCACGAGAGGCAGAACAGCGACATGTGTGTGCAAACACACACATCCCAGTTCTGTGAGGAGAGGAGAGAGAGATTGTGAGTTCCTATGAGCTGGGAACCATGATCTCTCATCTCCTATAGTCAGTCCCATCCCCCACAGTTAGAACACACACATAGGGAACACAGTTAACCCCTTGATCACCCCCTAGTGTTAACCCTTTCCCTGCCAATGACATTTATACAGTAATCAGTGCATTTTTATAGCACTGATCGCTGTATAATTTTCAATTGACCCAAAAATGTGTCAAAAGTGTCCGATGTGTCCACCATAATGTACCAGTCCCAATAAAAATCGCAGATCACCGCCATTACCAGTAAAATAAAATAATAATAAAAATACCATAAATCTATCCCCTATTTTGTAGACGCTATAACTTTTGCGATTTTTTAAAGAATACATATCGGCCTAAACTGAGTAAAAAATTAGCTTTATTTAAAAAAAAAAAAAATTGGGGCCATTTATTACAGCAAAAAGTACAAAATATTGTGTTTTTTCAAAATTGACACACTTTTTTGTTTATAGCGCAAAAAATAAAAACCGCAGAGATGATCAAATACCACCAAAAGAAAGCTCTATTTGTGGGAAAGAAAGGACATCAATTTTGTTTGGGTACAGCGTCGCACGACCGCGCAATTGTCAGTTAAAGCGACACAGTGCCATATCACAAAAAATTGCCTGGTCATTAAGCAGCCAATTCTTCAGGGGCTGAAGTGGTTAAAGCACTTATTTTAAGCAAAATTCATAAAGAACATAAATGTCAAAAACAGTAGTGCAGGTTCTCCATTTTTGCTGTACTATAGCTCTAGCCATGGTAGCATAGATCCTGTTCAACCATATGGAATTAGTGTAATAAGATATGATGTCCATCTAACCAATACCCTATTAAACAACTGAGTAAAATAAGAATATCAATTTCAATCGCCCGCGAAAATTACCACTCTCCATAACCACTGCCTGCTGTACCTTTTTCCTCAACATTACTGCTGAGATGGACATATGGATGAGGTTAATTTTTTCCTTACAGGAAAACATATTTCTTTAATAACCTGCACATGGGAAGAGAATAATACGTAAATTACATACACACACAAAAAATCATCTGCCAAAGTTCTTTACAAATCTTTGATTATTTGATGTTTTCCATTTTATGTCTTTAGAACATGGTAATAAGGCTCTGATGCAAAAAAAAAAAAAGAAGACAAAGCCACCTCCCCTCAAAGTATATCACATAATGTCATAAGATGGTCTTGTCATCTTGACATACAGAATGAACAGCAAACAGCTGTCCTGTATGTAGGAAAAGGCAGGGGAAAAACTTGCGCTTGATTAGACTTTCTGTCATAGCGCTGACTGCTGAAGCTCTAATTTGACTCTGAACTGAAATATCAACAAAGATGAATAGAAGAAATTAAAAATTCAGCCAGTTTGACACTGTTTTCTTGACAACAGTTTGACATTATTAGACAATTGTGGGTGGGTAAAATGAGAAGAAAAGACCTGTCTTAAACAGAAAAGAAAGAATATAAAAACAAGCAAAAAAAATAAAAAAAATAGACATTTGGAGAGGAAGTAAAATGGGATGATAAATCTGCTTGATAGAGCTCATCATCATAAAATTACCCACCTAAAGATGGCAGGAATCAATGGCAAAAAAATGAATCCCTGATAAATTAATATTTGATAATGCTTCATGTGAGTACAGTCCTATAAACAGAACATTGGGGTAGGATAGGAATTTACAAAGTTGTAGGGCTACATAGAAGTTGAAAAAAACATGTTATTTTAGATGTTTTAGGAATTCATCCTGTGCTGGTCTGACTAAGGCCAGGATTGGCCGAAATGCATGAGTGTGGATTTAACTTTTATTCTGCTTTTTGAGCAATAAAGCATTTGTATTGGATGCATATAGAGAGTGCTTTGACTTTACAGATAACCTGCATATATGAAGGAGTGTAGCCATAAAACAACCACTGTTGGCATGCAGGACATTATTGTATTTGGTGAGATGATTACCTTGCTTTTTGTTTAGTAGAATGGAATCCCATTGGTTGCATGAGACATTGAACTTTGCAAATTATAATTGCATTTAGAGTTATAAAAACACAGAAGAATGGCAACAGAAAAAAGATCACACAGTATAGAGTATGCCCCTTATTTTTTTTTTTAACCTTTTTTCCTGAGTACAGATCTTGTCCCAAGCATGCTTGAATTCACTTGGATGGTGTTGGATGACTCAATGACTCACTCTGCAGGCAGCCTATTCCAAGCATCAACTACTCTTTTAGTAAAATAATACTTCCTAACATTTCCTGGTGTTTTGACCTTAGTTTTAGTTTCATATTGAAAATGATGCTCTCCTGAGCCTCATTCACATGCTAAAAATGTCATTAAACCCGAATCATCAAAAACTGTCTGTACATGCTATATTACATTGTGTTCATACTCACCCATCCACTAGATCATTTGTTTTCTGTAGACTGCAAATCTCTGGGTTGATTCTGCTGTTCACTGTCCCTCCCTCCTTGTGTGTATCAACACAGAAGCCTGAGAATGTGCAGACCAGGTGTTGACATCTACCGAACATGCTCCAGTTTCAGTTCCCTTCTAAGCTGTTAATTTACTTTACTTTTTTTTCTTATCTTTGCCACTCACCTGACTATGGAGTCACGCATGGGTGTATTCAGAGTGGTAAATGACACTCCCCTCCCTGTCTCCTCCTCCATACTCTCATGTTACTAAACACTATGGGGGCAGGATATAAGATGGTGACTGATGGGAGGCGTCACCTTCCTTTTTAGCCCCCACACATATAAACTATAGACACAGGCTGGAGGTGTGTGAATTAAACTCTGCCTACACCATGTCATTGCAAAAAATAATACCCATTTGCTTTGAAATCTAAATTTGTATTGAGCTTTAAAACACTTTGTTGCTATAATTTTATCTATTCTGAAAGATGGTTTTTTATGTCATGTGACTGACACAGCACCAATCAGTGCAGTGCACACACAGATTCATAGTCCAGACATCTACTACTTTAGAGCATACTTCAGAAAAGTACTAGAAATTTCTCCCTCAAATCTTTCCCTGCGCACAGGAAGACCTGGGAAATGTAATGTGACCACTGAACAGCAATTATCAAATAAGGTCCTCAGATGATTTTCTTATATTAAATTAAATACAGTGGCATGATGAATATTAGTCTATTGTTCTATTATTATTTTTTGTAAGCGAGGTCTTCAGAAGTGCACATAGTATTCTATGAGGACAAGGGGTCTATTGCCATGGGGGTCCCTACCTGGCATCTTGAAGGCACATGACCTTTAATTGTTTTAGGAGGAGGGGCTGCATGCTTGTCCTTCCCCTCAGGGTCTCATATGGCTTTTGAGAGGGACCCCACTCCATTTCTTTTTGTTTTTTTTCCATGGGGTTCCCCTGAAAATCCACGACAGTCCCTCATCACGGATAGGGTTTTCAGTATGGATTTTTTTGGAGGAGGACCTCTTTTTGGCATTTTTGCTATAGGTTGGACTACAGCAAAGTGACATTTCCCCAAAAAAATTCTACTGCCAGCTTTTACCACTTAATGACATTTCCCCACCAGCCTCCTTTTTCTATTTTGTAAAAATCAGCAGGGGACCCCCCCAAAAAAATACCAGACCTTCATAGGGAGGTCCCCATACAGTTTTTATGAATGTCAGTGACACTTGCAGGCACTTTAGCTGTAGTACATTGTACAGGTGCACCACTTCACAGGCATGTTAAGGGCATCCTCCCAAGGAATTATTTGAAGGGAACTGTACATTTTTAATGTTTCATTTAAAGTATTATTAAAAAAGGCATGCTGCCTGCAAAACAATACTTTTAAAATACTTTTTTTGCATTTATACATGTTCCATATTGTAGTGCCCAGCCCCCCGTGTCATTTGTTTTACTATCTTTTGCGTATTAGTCTTGAAAATGGGCAGAAGTGATTTGAAAGATTTATTTTCTATTGACTTAAAAAGGGTTCAGATTACCGTTCAGAACTTCAGCAAAACTGAACCCAGGTACTCTGGATGTGTGGACAGGGGAAGTTTCTGTCTGGAAAATAATGTTACACAATTTTTCTTCTTGCCATAATGATGAGGGATCCTCGTAGAATGATTCCAAGCGCAAAGATTTTTTTTACTGGTAAATCACTGAAAATAAATGTAGTTTTGCACTAATTAAAGAGCCCTTTCACACGTGGGGGCTTAGGCGGTAAATGGGGGTCAGCGGTTAAAGGAGCCGCTTTTTTCAGGCGCTATACAGGTGCTATTTTTAGCGCTGTAGCGCCTGAAAAATGCTGGCTAATGCCTAACTAACAAGAATTCAACTACAGGTGAGTCTAATTATTCATTAAACAGGTGTCCAGCAGATACAGATTATAAAATTGCCGTTACTTAAAGAAAACCCCTTCCCATTTCATGCTGTCAGCAATGGCAACACATGGAAGGGAAATATTACAAGGCCTGAGAAAGAAAATCTTACCTGTACCCTGGGTTCACACTAGTGCGATGCGGGAACCAGCGCAAGTCCATCGCCAGTTCCCGCATCGCTCCTCTCCCGCAGGCAGTTCACACTGCCTTCTGCAAACCGCTGCGGGTGTCATAACAAAGTTAATGACAACCCCAGTTTAGTTCACAAATCGCAGTGCGAACTGTGAACTCACACAGAAATCAGATTGCATAGGTGAGAACACCCATGCGATCCAATTCTAGTGCGGGGAAAAACAAGTCCGTGCACTATTTTCTGTGCGAATCCAATGTGAGTTCAGCCATACAACTGTTAGGCTGAACTCGCATTGCTCAGAGATCGCATGTGATCGGCACCTGCAGTGCGGGTGCGAATCACATACTATCTCTGAGATCACGCTAGTGTGAACCCAGTCTTACACAAGAAAGGTGAAGACTACAAGAAAATCAGCAAAGCTTTACTAATTAATCAGAATACTGAAGCAAAAGTAATACAAAAATTTTACAAACATGGGAGTACAACTATCTTACAAAGGTGTCCAGGCCGTCCACGTAGTGTCTTCTGATGAGAAGGGTTGAAGAAAATCTCCATGCAAGTTCACTGCAGTAAACTAAAAAAGTAGAAAGCTAAACTGGGGTGGTTATTTCCCATGACACAATATGGCATACACTGCAGAGGAATGGCATGGATGGGTGTCGTCCACGAAGGAATCCTCTCCTAAAGTCCATGCACAGAAAAGCCCACAGTCACAGTCCCGGGGCATGATGGGACTGTGACGTCATAAGGGGTGGGGCCACACAGTAACCACACCCCATGCCTATATAAGTCGTGGTGCACCTCACACACGGCATTACAGCGGGAGAGAGCATTGTGTCAACATCGGAAGAAGAGAAGAGGGAACAAGACGATGGAGAAGACCGGGCCACCGCTAGCAAAAGAGCGGCAAAAGAGCAGAAGATAGCGGAGGAGCCTGGCAGAAGAACCGGAGAGCAGGAGAAGAGGCCGCAGAGCAGGAGAAGAGGCCGCAGAGCGGGAGAAGAGGCCAGAGAGCGGGAGAAGAGGTGGAAGAGCGGGAGAAGAGGCCAGAGCGTGGGAGAAGAACCAGACACTGGGAGAAGAGGTCGGAGAGAGCGGAGAAGTCGGAAGACCCCCGAAGTCGGAAGAAGACCCCCGGAGCTGCCTAATAAATTACTTTAAAAACCTGTGTAGTGTTTTTTTATTGACACTTTTTTCCCCCCAGGTGAATGGGTAGGGGTACGATGTACCCCATACTCATTCACATAGGGTGGGGGGCCAGGATCTGGGGGCCCCCTTATTAAAGGGGGCTCCCGGATTCCGATAAGCCCTCCGACCGCAGACCCCGACAACCAACGGCCAGGGTTGTCGGGAAGAGGTCCTTGTCCTCATCAACATGTGGACAAGGTGCTTTGGGGTGGGGGGGCCGCAGTGTGCCCCCCTTCCCCAAAGCAGCCACCCCCCATGTTGAGGGTATGCAGCCTGGTACAGTTCAGGAGAGGGGGGGTGCTCACTCATCCCCACCCCCTTTCCTGTGCGGCCGGGCTGCATGCTCGGATAAGGGTCTGGTATGGATTTTGGGGGGACCCCCATGCCATTTTTTCGGCGTAGGGGGTTACCATTAAAATCCATACCAGACCTAAGGGCCTGGTATGCTCTTGGAGGGGAACCCATGCTGGTTATTTATTTAAAATTTGGCATGGCGTTCCCCCTCATGATTCATACCAAACACCTGTCAGCAATGCTTGGCGCTCATCGGGAAAAGAAAAAACACACTTTTCCTTTCCCGATGAGCGAGCCAGCTCGGCGCTGGCTTCCGCAACGGGGCTCGCAGGTGTCAAATCTCGCCGATAACAGAGGCGAGGTTGACACAATATCGCGGTCACCTACTGTAGTAGTTTTTGATGTTGGATGCATTTATTTTTGCATCAACCAATTTGAGTAAAACTGAAGATTTTGTCATCTAAGTTATATTATTAACCCTCGATTCAATGTTGCAGTGCTAAGCAATCAGGCCCTTCCACAGGCCATATATAGAGGAACAAACAAGTGGGATCGCTGCACTTACAAGATTTATTGTAGAAAAAACATCAATTCATCAATTCATGTTTCATTCAGTATCAAATACATGAGAGTTTCGAGCTATATAGATAACGCCCTTTTTCAGAGCAAGACACAGGGCGTTATCTATATAGCCCGAAACCGTCATGTATTTGACACGGAATGGAACATGTTTTTTCTACAATAAATCTTTTAAGTGTAGCAATCCCACTTGTTTGTCTCTCTCTCTCTATATACACACATACATACAGTACTGTCAGGGCTGGGCTCGGCCCTTCCTTT
This sequence comes from Aquarana catesbeiana, assembly GCF_042186555.1. Classification (NCBI taxonomy): domain Eukaryota; kingdom Metazoa; phylum Chordata; class Amphibia; order Anura; family Ranidae; genus Aquarana; species Aquarana catesbeiana. Next base: position 546,994,290 of record NC_133328.1, on the reverse strand, counting down.
TCAAAGCTGGTCGCTCAGCTGTCGGCTAATTGCCAGCTCCTTTCTCTCCACAGTGACTCACCTGTTGATGATATCCTGCTCGTTAGTCCTGCCTACTTAAGCCGTCCAGCCCAGATGATCTCTGCCTTCGCCTTGCTCACATCTCTAGAGACGCTCTCCTGTGTTCCTGTTAAAGACTTACTTGGCTGACATTCCTTCTGGCTCCAGATCCTGCTGCTGTTCTACTAGGCTCATCTCTGGCTCCCTGATGTTTTTGCTTGTCTGACTATCCATTCCGGTTCCTGAACTCTGGCTATGTTTTGACTACATTTACTCTTGTTTACCCTTTCTTGGGCTGAGTCGTCCATCGAGATACAAGCTCTAATCGACTCTGGGGCTGCAGGCCTGTTCATTGATGCTGCCTTTGTATTGAAGCACTCGATTCTGCTGCAGCTGCGTGACACTCCACTTGTCATTGAGGCTCTTGACGGGAGACCTCTACAGCATGCCCATGTGACTCATGAGACTGTTCCGTTGTCCAAGGCCGTAGGGGCTCTTCACCATGAGATAATCCAATTTCAAGTTATTTCCTCACCTAAGTTTCAGTTGGTTATTGGTTATCCTTGGTTACAGAGGCACAACCCCTCTTTTGATTGGCTGTGTGCTGAGGTTCTCTCCTGATCACCACAATGCAGTAAGACATGCTTCCAGAAGGTAGCCAAGGTCCTGTGCACCTCTTCACTCTCCTCCCTGCCTGAGGAGTACCGCGATTTTAGCGAAGTCTTTGACGAAGGTCAAGCCGGTAGTTTGCCTCCACATCGATCGTATGATTGCGCAATTGACCTTCAACCTGGTGCAATACCCCCTCGTTACCCTGTTTACCCTTTGTCGGTCTTGGAGGATAGGGCCATGGAGGAGTATGTTGCAGATGCACTTTTCTGAGGTTTCATCCACAAATCCTCATCTCCTGCTGGTGCTGGTTTCTTCTTTATGAAGAAGAAGAGTGGAGAACTGAGACCCTGTTTTGATTATAGGGGTCTCAATTGTTTCACGATTAAGAATGTCTATCCGATTCAGTTGATTGCGGCATTATTTGACCGCCTCAAGGGAGCAACGGTTTTCACAAAGCTTGATTTGAGAGGGGCATACAATCTCATGATGATTAAGGAGGGCGACGAGTGGAAATCTGCGTTTAACACCAGAACAGGCCATTATGAGTACCTCGTAATGCCTTTTGGCCTTTGTAATGCCCCGGCAGTTTTCCAGGAATTTAATAACTATGTCCTCCAAGTTTTGTTGCAGTTATGTGTGGTGGTTTATCTCGACGATATCCTCATAGTCCTTGGAGAGCCACCACACAGATGTCTGTCGTGTGCTTCAGAAACTAAGAGAGAACAATCTCTATTGTAAATTGGAGAAGTGCGAATTCCATTGTGAACAGGTTAAATTCCTGGGTTATGTAATTTCCACTGCTGGTTTTTCGATGGATCCAGAGAAACTTTCAGCAGTCTTATAGTGGCCCCGACCCATGGGTTTACATCCTCTGCAGCGTTTTCTTGGCTTTACCAACTATTATCGGAAGTTTATTTCTTAACTTCTCGTCTCTGGTCAAGCCCCTGACTGATATGACCAGAAAGGACGGTAACCCACAGAGTTGGTCTCTCGAGTCCATTAAGGCTTTTGAGAGTCTCAAGGCTGCCTTTGTTTCTGCTCCTGTGTTAGCACATCCTGACGTTACCTTTTATCCTTGAGGTTGATGCTTCTGAGACTGGAGTTGGCGCCCTTCTGCCTCAACGTCCTACCTCTGACAGCACTATGCATCCTTGTGGCTACTTCTTCCAGAAGGGCACAAATGTGCTCTTTTCTTGTCTAGTTTCAATTACATTGTCTCATTCTTAACCGGTACTAAGAATGTAAGGGCTGACGCTTTGTCACAACAATTTTCCTCCACTTCCAAGATGGAGTTGGTTCCGGTTCCTATGATTCCTCCTGATCGTATTCTGGTTACGGTTCGCACCAGTCTCACTTCTCCTTTAAGTGACAAAATTCTTGCCGCTCAGGTCCATGCTCCTCCTGAGAAACCTTGTGACTGCTGCTTTGTCCCAGAGAGTCTCCGTACTTCCGTGCTCCAGACTTACCATTCTCCCAAGGCTGCTGGCCACCCTGGGAAGAATCAACTCTTTTGGGCCATTTCCCAACAATTCTGGTGGCCTAGTCTACATGCTGATGTAATCGCCTTCGTAGCTGCCTGTTCCGTGTGTGCTCAGAGTAAGACTCCACGACACCTTCCAGTGGGCCTCCTACAACCCATACCCAATGGAGAGAGGCCCTGGACCCACCTGTCTATGGATTTCATTGTGGAGTTACCCAACTCCCAGAGCAACACAGTTATCCTTATGGTGGTTGACGGGTTCTCGAAAATGTCCCATTGTATTCCACTTAAGAAGTTGTCCACTTCTAAGGAACTGTCTTCCATTTTTGCTCGGGAGATCTTTCTCTTACATGGGCTACCCAAGGTGATTGTCTCAGACAGGGGTAGTCAGTTTGTGTCCTGGTTCTGGTGAGCCTTTTGTGCACAGTTGGGAATTCATCTTGCTTTCTCCTCTGCGTATCACCCGCAGTCTAATGGGGCCACAGAACAAGCCAATCAGTCCTTGGAGCAATTCCAACGTTTCTATATTTCTGACCATCATAACAACTGGTCAGACCTCTTACCGTGGGTGGAGTTTGCTCACAATAGTGCCTTGAATTCTGCTTCCCGATTGTCCCCATTTGTGGCAAACTATGGTTTCCAACCTTCCATGTTGCCTGACTCGTTTGTTCCGCAGAGTATTCCTGCATTAGAGGAGCATCTCAGTGGTCTTTGTTCCACTTGGGCACAAGTCCAGGAGGCTTTGCGACATGCTAATGATAGGTACAGACTCCATGCTGACCGCAGACGCCTGCCTGCACCTTCGAACCAGGTTGGGCACAGGGTCTGGCCGTCATATCGCAACCTCCAACTTCGTGTTCCCTCTCTGAAGTTCACATCTTGGTTTATTGGGCCTTTCTGTATTCTTCGCAGGATTAACTCAATGGCTTACGCATTAGACCTTCCTTCTAATATGCGTATCTCGAATGCATTTCATGTCTCCTTATTAAAACCTTTGGTCTGCAACCGCTTTACCACCTCGGTGCCTCGTCCTCACCCTGTACAGGTTGAGAACCATGAGGAGTAAGAAGTACAGTCCATTGTTGAATCCCATAGGTTCCGTGTGCACATACAGTACCTGGTACATTGGAAAGGGTACAGTCTGGAGTTACACTCTTGGGTCTCATCCTCGGACATACATGCCCCGTGATTTCCATAGACGTATTCCCCTCAAGCCTGATGGTCCTCTGAGGGGGAAGGGTCATTAAGGGAGTACTGTCAGGGCTGGGCTCAGCCCTACCTTCTCAAAGCTGGCCGCTCAGCTGTCGGCTAATTGCCAGCTCTTTTCTCTCCACAGTGACTCACCTGTTGATGATATCCTGCTCGTCAGTCCTGCCGTCCAGCCCAGATGATCTCTGCTTTTGCCTTGGTCACATCTCTAGAGACACTCTCCTGTGTTCCTGTTAAAGACTTGCTTGGCTGACATTCCTTCTGGCTCCAGAACCTGCTTGCTGTTCTACTACGCTCATCTCTGGCTCCCTGACGTTTTGGCTTGTCTGACTATCCGTTCCGGTTCCTGAACTCTGGCTATGTTTTGACTACATTTACTCTGTTTACCTTTTTATTATTATTAAACAAGTGTGATTTAACTGTACTTCTGTCCCAGTCTGATTCATGGTTTCTGACAAGTACCTCACAAAAGTAAGTACACCCCTTACATTTTTGTAAATATTTTATCATATCTTTTCATGTGAAAACACTGAAGAAATTACACTTTGCTACAATGTAAAGTAGTGAGTGTACAGCTTGTATAAACAGTGTAAAGTGTAAAGTTGCTGAACCCTCAAAATAACTCAACACACAGCCAATAATGTCTAAACCGCTGGCAACAAAAGTCAGTACACCCCTAAGTGAAAATGTCCAAATTGGGCCCAATTAGCCATTTTTCCTCCCCGGTGTCATGTGACTCGTTAGTGTTACAAGGTCTCAGTTGTGAATGGGGAGCAGGTTTGTTAAATTTGGTGTTATCGCTCTCACTCTCTCATAGTGGTCACTGGAAGTTCAACATGGCACCTCATGGCAAAGAACTCTCTGAGGATCTGAAAAAAAGAATTGTTGCTGAGGTAACTATTCTCCAAAAAATAATGCTGATACGTACTGTATGGAAGATGACAATAATATTTGGGGGAGAGAAACAGCAATAATTAGATGCCTTTTCCAGGTACAGAAACTGATAGCAAGGAAGTGGCTGTCGCCAAACCCACCAACCCGTGTAGAATAGGAGGGTGAGGTTAAAACAATAAGAAAGAAAAGATTTGTGTACAAAAGGGGAAATGCCAAAATGTTTAAAAAAATATGGGAATGCTGAATTAGCAGATAAGGGAAGGGTGCAATGTAGAATTAAGGATAATGAGGCCTTCTCTTTTGGATTCCAGAAATCTCTTCTTCTTTTTTGCTTCTTGGAATAATGTATAGTACATAATGTATAGAAAATGATCCCCTCGCTTCGGAGACTGGGCCACAGGGCAGTATTTCAATATGCAAAAGTGTGAACAAGATATGGTGAAAAATACTCCTGCGCTTGTGAGATCGTTTGCTGTAAAACAAAGGTAGTATTGTAGTCAGAGATAGGACTGGGGGAGATGATGGAGCGTGTCCCGCTGCCTTAGCTGACCAGGGGTGGTCTGGAAAGGACTGTTTAGTAGGAATGGGTGGAAGGCGCGTGATCAGACGCTTACATCAGGAAATGTATGGTTTATTTATGTAAAAGAATACAGACATATAGTCATATAGATATAAAATCATACAAATACTACATAATATTATATAAAAAAAAGGAAAAACAGGTAACAAAATAAGTACTAGGAATAATATTATGTAGTATTTGTATGATTTTATATCTATATGACTATATGTCTGTATTCTTTTACATAAATAAACCATACATTTCCTGATGTAAGCGTCTGATCACGCGCCTTCCACCCATTCCTACTAAACAGTATTCCAATATGATAAGGACACCAAACACACCTCCAAGAAGACCACTGCCTTGCTAAAGAAGCTGAGGGTAAAGGTAGTGGACTGGCCAAGCATGCCTCCAGACCCAAAGCCTATTGAGCATCTGTGGGGCATCCTCAAATGGAAGGTGGAGGAGCTCAAGGTCTCTAACATCCACCAGCTCTGCGATTTCATCATGGAGGAGTGGAAGAGGACTTCTGGTGAACTGGTGAACTCTATGCCCAAAAGGTTTAAGGCAGTGCCTGAAATGTATAGTGGACACACAAAATATTGACACTTTGGCCCGATTTGGACATTTTCACTCAGGGGTGTACTCACTTTTGTTGCCAGTGGTTTAGACGTTAAAGGCTGTGTGTTGAGTTATTTTGAGGGGACAGCAAATTTACATTGTTATACAGGCTGTACAATCACTAATTTACATTGTAACAAAGTGTCACTTCTTAAGTATTGTCAATTGAAAAGATATAAATAAAATATTTACAAAAATGTGAGGGGTGTACTCACTTTTGTGAGTTCTATATATTTATTTATTTTCTTATAGCTTTGCATTTCCTTTCTCATACTGATGCTTCTGTGTTACCCTACCTACTTTGAACTAAGAGACTGGCCCAAGTTTATTTATTTGATTTGTGCAGATTTGGACAATCTCCTTTTTTTTAGTATATTTCCTTTAGTATATTTTATTGTTTATTTTGAAATTTGTGAATGTTAAATGACTAAAATGCATGTTTTGTGCATCTATTGGTGTTTAGGGTATCTTCAACAAGGAACAATTTAAACTTGAATTTACCTCTACCATTTTGCATGCACAAATAAGCCAGCTATCACAAATTTGGAACACTTGCAAAAAGACACTTCAAAAATGTTTATTACCTCCTGGGCATGAGAGTGAAAGAACCAGTCATCTGCCACTGTTTTTATTACAGATATAATGAAACAATTCAGAGGGGCTGTGGCCAATTAGAATACCTCTCTGTACTGTCCAAATCAAGCAAATGTATGCAGATCTCTGTTATAGAATCTGAAATGTAAACTATAGAATCACTGAACCTGATTTGATTTGATCACCTGCCCATGGGAGGATGGTATTAAAAATAACAGCCATTTGCACATACAGTAGTCTCAAGCTTATTTTAATGAATGTGTTCTCAAACTTACTTTTTAGAAAACTGGGACAAATCAGTTAAGTCTTTCATGAACTATGATAATTTGTTCAATGGAATATAACCCATCATGTGTTAAGAGCACTGTATGTCTGTGCAGCAGTAATACGTACAAAATGATCTGCTAACTTAAATGATGCTGCTTCTTACTTAGAAAATTACATATAATTTTGCTGCTGCAGTGGCAACCTGTAATGTTAAAAATCAACTGATGAGACAGAGAGGTAATTGCAGGTCTGCCAATCAGGTGTTGAAGATACTAAGATTTAATTAATTTGTACTTGGGGCTTTCATCCTCTTAAAAGGTAACCTTAATTTTGATGACAAGCTGGAGATTCCAAGAACTTTCTGGGAAGGAATTAAATTGCTTGTTACAAACCTAATATGTAAAAGGTAAATTATTTTGATGACAGGGAGCCAAAGTTGACGTCTGTAAGTCTAATTTGTTTTTCTTTGTTTAAGCAAGAAAAGTAGTGAGCTGCGAAAAATGGTCCCAAAAGAGGTCTGTATGTTGATTTAACATATAGAGAAAGAAAAAAAAAGAAAGAAAAAACAACATCATGCTACCAATCTTTTCTTTCAATTTCATATTTTTAACATGCTCAGCAGAAATACTTGACATTTTAGAGATGTAATAAGTTGTAATAAGTTGAATGGGAAGCCCCGTCCCCCACTTTCTTTGTAAATAGGATGTGTTTGCTAAAACTACAAATGCAGATATATTATTGGTCTTCGGAGTATCAGATAGATATGCACAAAGTTTGTCCAGATTTCACTGACTACTTTATTGCAAGCAAAATTTGAGAAAGTTTGAGGAGCTGTGAGGACCCCCCTGGTTTAGGGAACTATACAGAGGATCATATTCAACATGCAGTTTGATATGCAATTAAACCTTTGATGTTAACAATAGGGATGAGCCAATAGTTCAGTCCAAACTCAGGTTCAGACCAAACTTTATCTGTTTAGGTAGTTGAACAAACGCTAGAACTCTGGCCCGTCTGGCCCTGTTTGGTGGGAACTGTGCATCATATATAGGAGTGGTATCTCCATTGCTTTTATATATATATAATATATAATATATATATATATATTTGCCTCCCCAGTGACATGTGACTCATTAGTGTTACAAGGTCTCAGGTGCGAATGGGGGAGCAGGTGTGCTATCGCTCTCACTCTCTCATACTGGTCACTGGAAGTTCAACATGGCACCTCATGGCAAAGAACTCTCTGAGGATCAGAAAAAAAAATTGTTGCTCTGCATAAAGATGGCCTAGGCTATAAGAAGATTTCCAAGACCCTGAAACTGAGCTGCAGCACGGTGGCCAAGACCATAGAGTCGTTTGACAGGACAGGTTCCACTCAGAACAGGCTTCGCCATGGTCAAACAAAGAAGTTGAGTGCACATGCTCAGCGTCAGACGTATAAGTGCTGCCAGCATTGCTGCAGAGGTTGAAGGGGGTGAGGGGTCAGCCTGTCAGTGCTCAGACCTTACGCTGCACACTGCATCAAATTAGTCTGCATGGCTGTCATCCCGGAAGGAAGCCTCTTCTAAAGACGATGCACAAGAAAACCCGCAGTTTGCTGAAGACAAGCAGACTAAGGACATGGATTACTGGAACCATGTCCTGTGGTCTGATGAGACCAAGATAAACTTATTTGGTTCAGATGGTGACAAGCGTGTGTGGCGCAACCAGGTGAGGAGTACAAAGACAAGTGTGTCTTGCCTACAGTCAAGCATGATGGTGGGAGTGTCATGGCCTGGGGCTGCATGAGTGCTGCCGGCACTGGGGAGCTACAGTTCATTGAGGGAACCATGAATGCCAATATGTACTGCGACATACTGAAGCAGAGCATGATTCCCTGCCTTTGGGGACTGGGCCACAGGGCAGTATTCCAACATGATAACGACCCCAAACACACCTCCAAGATGACCACTGCCTTGCTAAAGAAGCTAAGGGTAAAGGTGTTGGACTGGCTAAGCATGTCTCCAGACCTAAACCTTATTGAGCATCTGTGGGGCATCCTCAAACGGAAGGTGGAGGAGCGCCAGGTCTCTAACATCCACCAGCTCCGTGATGTCATCATCGTAGAGTGGAAGATGACTCCAGTGACAACCTGTGAAGCTCTGGTGAACTCCATTGTGTTAAGGCCACACAAAATATTGACACTTTGGGCCCAATTTGGACATTTTCACTTAGGAGTGTGCTCACTTTTGTTGCCAGCGGTTTAGACATTAATGGCTGTGTGTTGAGTTATTTTGAGAGGACAGCAAATTTACACTGTTATACAAGCTGTACACTCACTACTTTGCATTGTAGCAAAGTGACATTTCTTCAGTGTTGTCACATAAAAAGATGTAATAAAATATTTACAAAAATGTGAGGGGTGTACTCACTTTTGTGAGATATTGTATGACAGCTTCTCACTATCACTGGTTTTTAAGGAAGGCATTCCTAGAAACCACTGACATCCCAGGTACAGTAATTCCTGCTCCTTTTAAGTAAAGGGGGAGGGAAGGCAGTGACATCACTACCCAAATATGGGCAGTGGCCATATTTAGGCAATAATATTGATTGAATGATGTCACCACTATCCCTGCCCCGTACCTTATATAGCTGATAACAGCTTGGGGAGCTGTCCTTCAGCTAGTATCACCATTAGGATAGCCCGCATGCATCGCAATTCTTCTGGTATATCGTCAGGTGGCGTTCATCATGTATGACAATGGATTTACAATGAGGGACATTTTATTGGTATTTTTTTAATAAAGGACTTGGTAATTGTTTGGGCGTCTTTATTTTTTATTATTTCTAGGATAAATTACTTTGTTTGGAAGTGACCCCTGGGGGCAGATGTCTTGCGGCCCCCTAAATATTAAAGGGAGCTTCCAGATTCCGATAAGCCTCCCACCCGCAGTGAGTAAGTATTGTGGGGAAGAGGCCATTCTCCTCAACATGGGGACAAGTAGCTTTGTCAGGGGACCTACCCCCATGCTGAGGGAATGTGGCCAGCTCTGGTTCAGGAAGGGGGGGGGGTGCATACTCATCTCCCCCTTCCCTCTCTCCTGGCCAACCAGGCTGCATGTTCAAATTAAGGATCTGGTATAGATTTTTAGAGGGATTTCATGCATTTTTTTGCATAAGGTACCCCTTAAAATCGATACAAGGACAAGGCATACAAACCCCTCCATAGGCCCCCCAAATTACATGAAAGACTCTTCTGGGGTCTGCCAGCTGTTTTTTTTTTTTTTAACAAAGCCATCAATGACATCTATCACAGTTATTTGCTTGCAAATTTAAAAATGTTTGCATTTGTGAATATCAGTGCTGCTGCAGTACTTTCTGTACATCACAGAGATGTGCTTCTTCACAGGCAGGATTACAACTCAAGCCAGGCATGTTATTTAAAGTAGAACTATAGGCAAAACTTTTTTTTTTTTTGCATTTTGGATAGAGGAAGGGAGAATTATATCCCCTGTAATGTTTATTTTTGCCATCTTTGTCCTTTTGCAGAGATTTCCCTTGACTTCCTGCCCCATAGCAAAACAGGAATTGAGTAGAAATTCCTACAAATATAGGGAATTCCTTGGGGACCCCCAGGTCACCAGAACTAGTGTCCCCATTGGAAGATTTCCCTTCTATTACTTTTGTGGGCACAACCCAAAATTTGGGATTTTCTTTTACTTTCACTTACAATGATAATGGTAAACAGGATAAATAGAGAGGGTGAATTTACCTAACAGAGGCACAGACAGCAAAAAAACTGACAGAGGTTCTAATCCCTGTCCACTTTATCCAAAACTAAAAAAAAAAGTTTTTCCTTTAGTTATACTTTAAAGGAATTGGCCAGTTTTAATGTTACACTTAGAAAACATAGAACATAGAAAACATAGAAAAATCACTGCTCCTGGCTAAAAGAATATTTGGTATATTTTTCACAGAGCAGTGCCCCTATCCTAATTTTTTGGATGAAGTCAGGGTAACATGGTATGCCAAACTCTGTACATAGTTGAGAATAAAATGTCTGTGGGAGCGCAACAAGACAGCAATACAACCCCAATCTGCCATGCAATAAGCAGCTTCAGGAATATGACTGCCATCACTCCTGGTTACCTTCATAACACAAAAGGTATGTAATTGGGCTGATATCCCTAGCGGTGTCTGTAGCATGGAAAATGATTTGGCATTGCTGGAAGATTGGTCAAAGCAATGGAAACTGCAGTTCAGTGTTTCTATGGAATAATACACCTAGGGGAAAAAAATAATCCCTTGCTAGAGTACAGTATTGGGGGTACAGTGTTGGTCAGCTATACAAAGGAAAAAAGATTTGGGATTATTTCTTTCAGATGATTGCAAAATGAGCAAACAGTGTGGCCATGCAGTGGGAAAAGTGAATAGAATTCTAGGATGCATCACTAGAGGGATCACCAGCAGGAGGAAGGAGGTCCAGATTCCCCTATATACAGTAGATTTTTAGCTATACCTTATATAGAATTCTGTGGCCAGTTCTTGAGACTTCACTTACAAAAATACATTGATAAGCTAGAAGCAGTGCTGGCATGGGCAACAAAATGGTGAAAGATTTGATGGATAAAACATATAAGCAGAAACTTCTGGAACTTAAAGTGTTACTAAACCCAGGACCCTGCATTCACTATATATGGTTTCCCAAAGTACACAGAACATGGAAATGCCTTTATTTTAGTAAATATACATGGCTAAATACCTTTTTCTCATCAGTGGTATTTCACAGTCTTGTGACTTCAATCAGTTGCTGGTAAAGCTTGTAGGAGGAGTTATCATACTGCACTGAGCTGTCCTATCAAGATCCAGGACCCCCGACCCTCTGTCTGGACAGTGCTGATTGGCCCTGTGCTTATCACATGCACTCTCCCAAGAAAAAAAAAATCTCTCTAGCAATACACACCAAACTGAGCATGTGCAGAGTGCCCCCAAGGCTCTGTATTATCAGGAGATGGATTGGGGACAGTAAAAGGAGAGGAGGATGAGAGAAGACAGGATTAAACAGCTTTTTTACACAATGCAGAGGATTAACCCCCTAGGTTCCACAGTGAGTATAACAAGCATGCTTTAGTGCATATTCAGACTGATTTTACTGTTGTGGGTTTAGGAACACTTTAATATCTACAGTAGGGAATAACGAAGAGGCAGAGGAGACATGATTGAAACCTTTTAATACATCAAGGTGGTGTATAAAGTTCAAGAGGGCAGTATTTTGAATATGAAGTGAAGGTTAAAAACATGGGGACAAGATCTCAAACTAGTGGGAGAAAAGTTCAAAACTAATCTTAGAAATTATTATTTTACTGAAAAAGTAGTTGATGCTTGGAATAGATTCCAGAAGAGGTAATGAGTCAGTCAACCCTAAGTAGATTTAACGTGCTTGGGATAAAAATAGATCTATATACTTTTAAAAATAAAAATGGGGCAGGCTCGAAGGACACTAGGTTTTTTTCTGCTGTAACTTTTCTATATTTGGGGATGAACGGTGTTTGTGTGACTATAGTCCAAGAGGACTCAGTCTGTCCATGACTACTAAGTCAATGCCTTGGAACTACACAGGTCCTGACAATCAACAGGAAGATGAGTGGTAGCCACTGCAGCACAAAGTGTGATCATTAAAGGTGAGAATGAAAATAAAAAAAAAAAGCATTCTTTTTGCTTTACCTAAAATATTTGTTAGCAATAGTTGCAGTGTACCACAATGAGGTGCCTGCAAGAACTTGTGTTATTTCTTGACTGCATCTCTGTTAAGATCCTTGGTTCTTAAGCCCAGGCTATACAGTACATGAATTCTACTCAAGTCTAAATTAACCCCATCCCTAGTTATTTATCTTCAAGTAGTATTAAAGAGCATTATAAATATATACTGTCTCTTGCTCTCTCATATATACGGTATATCTATATATATCTATATATAGATATATATAGATATATATACACACACACAGTTCTGCTCATAAGTTTACACTTGGCAGAATTTATGATTTCTTTGCCATTTTTCAGAGAATATGAACGATAACACAAAAACATTTCTTTCACTCATGGTTAGTGTTTGGCTGAAGCCATTTATTATCAAATCAACTGTGTTTACTTTTTTTTAAATCATAACGGCAACAGAAACTACCCAAATTACCCTGATCAAAAGTTTACATACCCTGGTGATTTTGGCCTGATAACATGCACACAAGTTGACACAAAGGGGTTTGAATGGCTATTAAAGGTAACCATCCTCACCTGTGATCTGTTTGATTGTAATTAGTGTGTGTGTGTTTGTGTGTGTGTAAAAGGTCGAGTTTCTGGACTCCTGGCAGACCCTTGCATCTTTCATCCAGTGTTGCACTGACGTTTCTGGATTCTGAGTGATGGGGAAAGCAAAAGAATTGTCAAAGGATCTGCGGGAAAAGGTAGTTGAACTGTATAAAACAGGAAAGGGATATAAAAAGATATTTAAGGAATTGAGAATGCCAATCAGCAGTGTTCGAACTCTAATCAAGAAGTGGAAAATTAGAGGTTCTGTTGAAACCAGTCAGGTAGACCAACTAAAATTTCAGCCACAACTGCCAGGATAATTGTTCAGCGTGCAAAGAAAAACCCACAAATAAATTCAGGTGAAATACAGGACTCTCTGAAAACATGGGGTGTGGCTGTTTTAAGATGCACAATAAGGAGGCACTTGAAGAAAGATGGGCTGCATGGTCGAGTCGCCAGAAGAAAGCCATTACTACGCAAATGCCACAAAGTATCCCGCTTACAATATGCCAAACAGTACAGAGACAAGCCTCAAACCTTCTGGCACAAAGTCATTTGGAGTGATGAGACCAAAATTGAGCTTTTTGGCCACAACCATAAATGCTACATTTGGAGAGGAGTCAAGAAGGCCTACGATGAAAGGTACGGAGGTGGATCGCTGATGTTTTGGGGATGTGTTGGCAAGATGAATGCAGTATGTTATCAAAAAATACTGGAAGAACATTTGCATTCATCAGCTAGGAAGCTACGCATGGGACGTACTTGGACATTCCAACATGATAATGATCCAAAACACAAGGCCAAGTCGACCTGTCATTGGCTACAGCAGAATAAAGTGAGGTTCTGGAGTAGTAATCTCAGTCTCCTGACCTCAATATCATTGAGCCACTCTGAGGAGATCTCAAAATGTGCAGTTCATGTAAGACAGTCCAAGAATTTATAGGAATTGGAGGCTTTTTGCCAAGAGGAATGGGCAGCTTTACCATCTGAGAAGATAAAGAGCCTCATCCACAAATACCACAAAAGACTTCAAACTGTCATTGATGTTAAAGGGGGCAATACACAGTATTAAGAACTGGGGTATGTAAACTTTTGATCAGGGTCATTTCGGTAGTTTATGTTGCCGTTATGATTTCAAAAAGAGTAAACACAGTTGATTGATAATAAATGGCCTCAGCCAAACACTAACCATGAGTGAAAAAAAGGTTTGTGTTATCATTCATTATCTCTGGAAAAACGGCCAAGAAATCATAAATTCTGCCAGGGTATGTAAACCTATGAGCACAACTGTATACACACACACACATACATACATACACAGTATACAGCACTGTCCTAGGATCTGTATGAATCCAATCAGGATTGATTAGGACCTGGTTGGTCTAATGCCGCGTACATACGACCGAACTTTACGGCATACTGGGTTCGGCGGACCGGAGTCCGTCGGACAATTCGATTGTGTGTGGGCTCCAGCGGACTTTTTTCCCCAAAAGTTCCATGGACCTAGAAATGAAACATGTTTCAAATCTTTTCGACAAACTCGAGTCCGGTCGAAAAGTCTGCTCGTCTGTATGCTAGTCCGCCGGACAAAAACCGACGCTAGGGCAGCTATTGGCTACTGGCTATTTCCTTGTTTTAGTCCGGTCATACGTCATCACGTACGAATCCGTTGGACTTTGGTTGATCGTGTGTAGGCAAGTCCGTTCCTTCGGAAAGTCCGTCGTAAAGTCTTTTGAAAAGTCCGCAGGACAAAGTCTGCCGTAAAGTCCGCTCGTGTGTACGCGGCATAAGTTTGCCTGCTTTGACTACTTAAGCTCATCATTGCCATGTAGCTGATAGGCTCCATAGAGGGGATCATGGTTATTTGAATCTGGTCTCCCTTGTCTGCCCATGTAAAGATACCTAAAGTGATTGTAAAGTCTTGTTTTTTCCATGTTATACTTACCTGCTCTGTTGCAGTGGATTTGCACAGAACAGCCCCAATCCTCCTCTTTTCAGGTCCCTCTTCTGTGATCCTGGCCCCTCCCTCCTGTTCAGTGGCCCCACAGCAAGCGGCTTGCTATGGGGGCACCCAAGCCTAATCACAGCTCCCTGTGTCCATTCAGAACTAGAGTGCCGCCCCAGCCCGCCCCCTCTCTCTCCTGGTTGGCTAGCTGACTCTGATTGACAGCAGTGGCGCCATTGGCTGCTGTGTCTCAGCAAATCAGGAGGGAGAATCTTGGATGGCTAAGACACTTGTGGACATCGCTGGACAGGGAGGGACCTCAGGTAAGTGTCAGGGGGGCTGCTGCACACAGAAGGCTTTTTATCTTAATGCACAGAATACATTAAGATGAGAAACCTTCTGCCTTTAAAACCACTTTAAGGACCCAGCTTGGAGCTACATATGCTTATCGCTTTGCTCTTATGCATCAGGAGTTTGCATTTTACTTCCTGTATGACCAGCAACACATAGTGCATGGTGGAGAGTTCCTTTGGGCATTCTTAATCCTTGTTCCCTATGGGTTGGGGAGACGTTTGCTGGAGATACTCCAAATGTATGAACCTTTAGGTGTTAAGTTAGAAAAATGGCCGACCATGTACAAATTTTATATCCTCTATATATCTACCACTCTATCCCCTGAAGATGAGCTAATTTTGAAGCGCCTTGGGTTATCCGCTCAGCTGCTAATATGAATTGTGCAAGATCAGCTATTCCAGTATAAACTTTTAAGCCATGTGGAATATGGAGTGGTGAAATGAATAAAACTATATGAGGGTTTAGTACCTTTTGTCATTCTTCTATGTGAATATGTTTTATTGAGGATTTAACCACTTAACAACCGGCCCATAGCCGAATGACGGCTACAGGGCGGTTGCATAACTCTGGGAGGGCGTACAGTGACGTCCTCCCAGAACCCCGCTCTCGCGCGCCCCCGAACACATCCGTGACCGCCGGGTCCTGATCACAGTAAGCTGATTGTGGCCGTTTACCATGTGATTGCTCATCCATCCATCCATGCTCACCCATCCATACTCAGCATACTCATCCATCCATCCTCGTCCATACCCAGCATACTCATCCATCCATCCTCATCCATACTCAGCATACTCATCCATCCATCCATGCTCAGCCTTCCCATCCATAATTAGCCATACCCATCCAAACTCAGCCGTACCCAGCCATACCCAGCTATACTCAGCCGTACCATCTATATCCATCCGTACTCAGCCCTACCCAGCCATCCCATCTATACCCAGCCATACTCAGCTTACCCATCTGTACTCAGTCGTACCCGGCCATACTCATTCATGCTCAGCCATCCCCATCCACGACTCATCCATCCCCATTCATGCTCATCCATGCCACATCTATTATCATCCATCCCACATCCATGCCACTACAGTGCCTCACAAAAGTGTAATAGGTAGTCAAATTAGATTTGAAACTTATGTCCCTAGAACACCTGGTGGTACTCCCTGCATGTTGGTCCTCTGTGTGTGGCCAGGCTGTGGAAAAGTCTCACACATGTGGTATCACCATACTCAGGAGAAGTAGTAGAATGTATTTTGGGGTGTAATTTGTGCTATGTATGTGCTGTGTGTGAGAAATAACCTGCTAATATAACAATTTTGTGAAAAAAAACAAAAAACTTGATTTTGCAAAGAATTGTGGGAAAAAAATACAACTTCAAAAAACTCACCATGCATCTTACTAAATACCTTGGAATGTCTACTTTCCAAAAAGTGGTCATTTGAGGGTTATTTGTACTTTCCTGGCTTATTAGGGTCTCAAGAAATTAGATCGGCTGTCAGTACTTCAGGTGTGATCAATTTTCAGAGATTGGCACCATAGACTGTGGACTTTCACAAAGAATGCGGTAGCGGTATAAATTTTGAAATGGAAGTGAAATGCAGCGCTAATGATGATAAGAGATGGTAAGAAACACATCAATGATGATGAAAAGAAAACTTTTTTCTGGGAACCTCAGGACAGGAACCATCCATGCTCCGGAGAATTTCCTATGGCAGAGACTCCCTCCTTGGGCTTTCGAACCAACAGTTGTGACGTGGACTGTAGAAGATAGATCCCCCTTGAGATCCGGTGTTTCCAGGACCAACCATCGTCCATTAAGGATCTCAGAGCTCGTTTGATTCGGTGTTACCGACATCCGAATCCACTCCTGTTGGTAAGCGTATTCCATCTGTTTATATTCCATGACCGTATAATCCACGACACACAGGAGAAGATCCCTACACCAGTTTAATATTCTACACCCAGTCCATGTGTGGGAACTTTCTTGTGTTTACCTATAGCTCTCCATTGGGATATTACCAGGCTATACAAGAGAAGACTCCCACACCAGTATAACATCCACACCCAGCCTATATTTGGGACTTCTTTGTGTCTTATTTATAGCTATATATTGGGACACTACTACATCTCATTCAACACCGAACATTTTGTTTCATGTGTCATGCGTTCTAGTCATGTGTATATCTGTAATGATCATCATCATTGATGTGTTTCTTACCATCTGTTATCATCATTAGCGCTGCATTTCACTTCCATTTCTGTTTGCAATATTGGTCATATTTTATGTAGCTGCTTTTTTCATTGGGTTAGCACAGTGTAATTTACAGTTTTTCATCGAGGTATAAATTTTGGCCAAAATATATGAAGAAAAATTACTAAATTTGCAAAATTTTATAACAGAAACGAAGAAAAATGCATTTTTTTTTTACAGAATTTTCGGTCTTTTTTTTTATAGCACAGAAAAAAAACCCAGTGGTGATTAAATACTACCAAAAGAAAGCTCGATTTGTGTGAAAAAAAGAACAAAAATTTCATATAGGTACAGTGTTGCATGAGTAACTGTCATTCAAAATATGAGAGCAAAGAAAGCTGAAAAATGGTCTGGTTAGGAAGGGGGTTTAAGTGCCTAGTGGACAAGTGGTTAAATAAACTTTGATGATTATTTATATCTAAAAAAAAGATATATAAATATATATATATATTTTTTTTGCGGATACAAGTTCATTTTTTTCCCCAATAGAATTTATTGGTATTTAATACGATATACAATAAATTATTTTTTTTGTAAAAGGAAAGGAATAACTAGTAAGAATAAACTAGAAGAGCATTTGTTGGGTACATCCCATAAAATAGAAAAAAGCAAAGGAGAAAGTAACAATAATGAAAGCAGCTAGACATCAAGTGTGACATCCCAAGTGGGGAGGGTACTGGTGGGGTTGTCATGCCACCATTACAGATGAGCAGAACATGTGGCAGAGCCAGGCTAACCACTGCACACAAAAAGATTGGCTTTTGCCATTTATAACAGAAAACACGAGTTCACATTGGGTCTGAGTGTTAAGGTGTAACAGAAAAGAGACAAACTCTGGGGGGTCTGGTTGTTTCCATTCGGAGTCAATTGATTTCTTGGCAGCAATCAAGCAGTGAGTTACAAAAGTAAGATGAATCTTAGGCCATCATTCATAATGTAATAGAAGAAGGGCCATAGCTAGATCAGGGGCCCGTTTTATGCCAGTAACTGTTGAGATGACCCAAAAGGGGGTGACTGAGGCAGAGCCACCAAATATGCAAAAGGGAGCCTGTTTCACCACAATTCCTCCAACAGGACGGCAAGACATCTTTGGAGAATTTGTATATCCTAAGTGGAGTGAGGTACTAGCGCTGCACTGGTTTTAAGTGGGCTTCCCAATGCGAAGTACAGTGGGGGACCTTTAGAAGATTATTAGTTGCGTTGGTCCAATGTGTAAGGTTGAATGTGCCAGAGAGGTCTGATTCCCAGGTTTTCATAAATTGGGTTTTCTCCTGAGGAGGGAAGGCCAGGAGCAGTGGGTAGAAATATGTGATGCCTTTTTTGTTTGATGCAGGAAAAGCAAATAAAGGAGAGGATGTCTCTACTAAAATGTCGGATTTGAGGATGGATCCCAAGATGTGGCGGATATGTAGTTATTTATAAAAGTCTCCATGACGGAAGATGTAGCGCTTTTGTAGATCTTTATAGGAGAGGAGGTTAACGTTGTCTAGGAGGTGACCAATCGAGAGAATACCCGCTTTGTACCACTCACTGAAAGAGAGCCTCAGTGAAGAACTCCAAAACATTTAGAGAAAGAGTCTAAGTCAACAGAAGCTTTTTTAGGGAGGGCAGATCGGGAGTAAAGCCAGGGTGACATAGTTGCATTGATCGCGTAGAAAGGGGAAGGCGGTGGTGGGAGGCCAAGAAGGCGCGCACCCAGGAGTCCTTTGAGTGGTCGCCCTATAATGGCTTGTTCTATGTCGGTCCATTGTTTATCTTTCGTAGGTGACCGCCAGGTGGAAGCTTGATCCAGGATTACAGCATCCTATACAGGATGTTGTTACAGAAACAAGCTCTCTTTTTTCCTCACAAGTGATTTTTATGTGTGCCCAAAAAGTCCTTCCTACTATGTATATTTGTTGTTTAAGCTCTTGCCAACAAATGTCATTTTGGCAAAACAGAATGGCACATTAGGCTATAATCAAATAAGGTTTCTGTAGGGAACACCACCACCTTCATCTCAGACATCATGTTGCACTCAAAGTAAATGTCTTAAAACTGCAGGGGGAAGCTCTTCCTGGCATAACACAGCCTAAGACTCCCAAGTTTGATCTATGCATTGCTAGTGTAACATTTAACAAACAGGAAAAGTTTAGAAAAGTAATGAATTTGGCCTATACTTCCAAATCATTTTCAACAAGGTGTAAAATCAGTAATGTGGAAAAAGTTCCAGAACAATATCCAGAGAATTGCAGACCTCTCTTTTTTCATTTTAAGTCTGTGTTTATGACTCATAAGTGACTAAAACATGTGATATGAGAATCAGCAAGATGGAAACCACTGTTCACTAAAATAAAATAAAAATGCCAAAAAGCTTGTCTTTCAAGACTTCCAGAAGAGTATGTTTTGCCCACTTATAAAATCTTATAAAAGTAAATTTTTTGAACAACAAAAGTCAAACTGTTTCTAAAGCCAAGCTTTGTGGTTTCTGTGTGAAGATCTAGTAATGCTTTATAACCACCAAGTCTTGTTGCATTACTTTCATGGAAGGAGTTATTTATTTTTCTTTGCATCTAAAAACAGGGAAGAAGGCCATCAGGTCATAATTCATTGAGTTAAAACTGGGGACAGCTAGATTATGTAACAAGATGGTCAAACATAAAATGCAAGTCGTCAGTTGAGTAACTAATAAAAATAAGTTTGTATAAAGTACTAATTAACATTTGCATCTTACTCAGTAAGACCTGATTCACACTTACTGTATGCAGGCTCCAGTTTGCATATTGCATTTTGCTTTTTTCAAAACGTAATATTTTCTGTTTTTTGGTTCCATTGAAGTCTATGGAACCAAAAACCAGAAAATAATTCCTGGCCCTTTCCATGAAATGCATAGATGTGAACTACATCCATAGGAAACCATGTAAATGGACTGTAGTGTGTTTCTGCAAAACTGAAAACGCACTAAAAAATGCATAGGTCTGAACCAGGTCTTAGGATGCTGTGACAAGACTAACAGCTGCTATAGCTAAACACAAAGAAAAAGGCTAAAAATAAAACCTATGTGGTTCATGTCCAAAGTTAAAATAGTTATACATAACAAGAAAATAGCATTTAAAATATAAAAATGAAGGAACACTGTCATCATTTAAATGTTACAAAGAATTTAACAGAGTATGCAAAAAGGATATCACATTCAATATCCAAACTGAATATATTCCATGAAGATAACATAACTTTCAAAGGTGCTCAAGCAACCATGCTTCAGTGCCCAAACTCGCAACTCCACTGAATAATTGTAGTGTCCGCTCACCCTTCATATTAGATCTATGATACAGGTCACTTGCACTTTATTAACTACATGCTGACCAGCCACCGTCATTGTACTGCGGCAGATAGGCTTGTTCCCGTGAATCGCCGTCATTGCATGTCGGCTCAGAGACTGTAGTTTGTGGGCGACGGTGGCTGGTTGGCAAGTAGTTAATAAAGCGCAAGTGACCTGCATCATAGATCTAATATGAAGGTGAGTGGGCACTGCAATTATTCGGTGGAGTGGTGAGTTTGGGCACTGAAGCATGGTCACAGTCTACAATTAGAACACACCTTTACCCCTTAATCACCCCTGATGTTAACCCCTTCCCTACCAGTGTCATTAGTACAATAACAGTGCATATTTTTAGCACTGATTACTGTAATAATGTCACTGGTACCCAAAAAAGTGTCAAAAATGTCAGTTGTCCGATCTGTCCGCTACAATGTCGCAGTCCCGCTGAAAAATGCCTATCACCGCCATTACTAGTAAAAACAATAATAAAAATGCCATAAAGCTATTCCCTACTTTGTAGACGCTAGAACTTTTGCGCAAACCAATCAATATACGCTTATTGCGATTTTTTTTTACCAAAAATATGTAGAATATACAGTATCTCACAAAGGTGAGTACACCACTTACATTTTTGTAAATATTTTATTATATCTTTTTATGTGACAACACTAAAGAAATTACACTTTGCTACAATTTAAAGTAGTGAGTGTACAGCTTGTAAAAGAGTGTATATTTGCTGTCCCCTCAAAATAACTCAACCACAGCCATTAATGTCTAAACCACTGGCAACAAAAGTGAGCAAGCTGTACACTCACTACTTTACATTGTAGCAAAGTGTCGTTTCTCCAGTGTTGTCACATGAAAAGATATAATAAAATATTTACAAAAATGTGAGGGGTGTACTCACTTTTGTAAGATACTGTATATTGGCCTAAACTGAGGAAGAAATTCGTTTTTTTTATTTTTTTGGGGGGATATTTGTTATAGCAAAAAGTAAAACATATTGCTTTGTTTAAAAATTGTTGCTTTTTTTGTTTATAGCACAAAAAATAAAAACAGCAGAGGTGGTCAAATACCACCAAAAGAAAGCTCTATTTGTGGGAAAAAAAAGGACATCAACTTTGTTTGGGTACAGCATTGCACGACCACGCAATTGTCAGTTAAAGGGACACAGTGAAGTATTGCTAAAAATGGCCTGGTCATTAAGGGGGAAAATCTTCAGGTCCTTAAGTGGTTACATAATCTTTGCAACTCCTTCTCTAGCTGTTAGCTGCTACTTCATCTATACTGTCCCCTTAAGGGCTCCAACTGTGCTGCTTCCACTTGGCTTACTACTTAAAAGAAGCTGTTTATACAGGGCTTGGACATAAATATGGAAACACCAGGTAAAAGAACAAAATAATTACGTAATATGGTGTTGGACTGCCTTTGGCATCCAAGACGTTCTGAATTCTCCTGGGAATTGACAAGTATAAGTCTTGGATGGTGGATAATGGAATCTGATACCAGTTGACTGTGTTGACTGCGCTTATGCTTATCAGACTTTTTTCTCGGAAACGCTATATGCCTTCATGACTTTTGACACTATACCTCGCGACACCACAAATAAGTTGGCAAATTCAGTCACAGAGGCACCAGCTAAGTGGGCACCAACAGTTTGCCCATCTTGAAGCTCAGTTACTAAGAGAGCACCCAGTAAATGACGAAAGCGAGGCTTCCCATCTGTTATCTAGGTATATCATCACACAGCAGAAGCCAAAGATTGTGAGGAAAGGGGGAATAGCCTGTTTTAAAGCCCCCTTTTCCTCATGGGATGGTGGTGGTAGGAATTTCAAGCCCCCCCCATTTATGGATTTCAATGGGGGGTTTTGTGATAGGCAAAAAAGTTAAGCTGATTGGGAATGTTCTGAAAGTTCTGGGGGTCCTCTAGGGTAGGTAATTTAAGGTTACCTGACCTCCCAGAACATTCCAGAAATTCCCAGGACTCCTATTTCAGCAGGAGGTTGAGGGGGGTCATTTTCCAGTTACTAGAGGGATATTTGAAGAGCGTCCTATTGATTTTGTATACAGTTTTAAAGTATTTCTTGATTAAAAGAGTAATGGTGAATTATTAATTCTTTATATTTGTGAAAACTAATAAACAAGGCCACAGCCGCTAGAAATTCAGTTTGGTGTGTCTAGTGTTCTTTGTATGTTTGGAATTTATGCCGCCTACCATCCCATGTTACTAAATGTTACTTTGTGAAAAGTCATGATTGCCTTTTACATGATTTTACTTATTGCCTTATGATTTCACTTTCTAAGATATAATATTCACATATTGATTCATTAGGAGGTATATTTTATTTGATTTAACCAGTTGCCGACCGCCTCACGCAGATATACTGCGGCAGAATGGCACGGGCAGGCAAAATCACGTACCTGGTGACGTACGATCGGACCCCCCCGGTGCCCGAGGCGGTCAGCTTTGGAGATGAGATCATTCCCCTGCCTCTGTATAGTACACAGAGGCAGAGGAAATGATGTCATCTCTCCTCGGCTCGTCATTTTCCGTTGCGGCGCCGAGGAGAGAAGACTGCAATGTGAGTGTAAAACACAACACATCACAGTAGAACATGCCAGGCACACAATACACCCCCCTTTACCCCCCGATCACCCCCTAATCACCCCTCCCCTCCCCCTGTCACACTGACAACAAGCAGTTTTTTTTTTCTGATTACTGCATGGTGTCAGTTTGTGACAGTTAGTGTGGTAGGGCAGTTAGTATTAGCCCCCTTTAGGTCTAGGGTACCCCCCTAACACCCCCAATAAAGTTTTAACCCCTTGATCACCCCCCGTCGCCAAGCAATCATTTTTCTGATCGCTGTATTAGTGTCACTGGTTACGCTAGTTAGGGAGGTAAATATTTAGGTTCGTCGTTAGCGTTTTATAGCGTCAGGGACCCCCATATACTATCTAATAAATGTTTTAACCCCTTGATTGCCCCCTAGTCAACCCTTTCACCACTGATCACCGTATAACCGTTACGGGTGACGCTGGTTAGTTCGTTTGTTTTTTATAGTGTTAGGGCACCCGCCGTTTATTACCTAATAAAGGTTTAGCCTCCTGATCAACCGGCGGTGATATGCGTCACCCCAGGCAGTGTCAGATTAGCGCCAGTACCACTAACACCCAGCCATGCACTGTACACCTCCCTTAGTGGTATAGTATCTGAACGGATCAATATCTGATCCGATCAGATCTATACTAGCGTCCCCAGCAGTTTAGGGTTCCCAAAAACGCAGTGTTAGTGGGATCAGCCCAGATACCTGCTAGCACCTGCATTTTGCCCTCCGCCCAGCCCACCCAAGTGCAGTATCGATCGATCACTGTCACTTACAAAACACTAAACGCATAACTGCAGCATTCGCAGAGTCAGGCCTGATCCCTGCGATCGCTAACAGTTTTTTTGGTAGCATTTTGGTGAACTGGCAAGCACCAGCCCCAGTACCGCTAACACCCACACACACACCGTACACCTCCCTTAGTGGTATAGTATCTGAACGGATCAATATCTGATCCGATCAGATCTATACTAGCGTCCCCAGCAGTTTAGAGTTCCAAAAACGCAGTGTTAGCGGGATCAGCCCAGACACCTGCTAGCACCTGCATTTTGCCCCTCCGCCCGGCCCAGCCCACCCAAGTGCAGTATCGATCGATCACTGTCACTTACAAAACACTAAACGCATAACTGCAGCGTTCGCAGAGTCAGGCCTGATCCCTGTGCTCGCTAACAGTTTTTTTGGTAGCGTTTTGGTGAACTGGCAAGCACCAGCAGCCTAGTACACCCCGGTCGTAGTCAAACCAGCACTGCAGTAACGCTTGGTGACGTGGCGAGTCCCATAAGTGCAGTTCAAGCTGGTGAGGTGGCAAGCACAAGTTGTGTCCCACTGCCACCAAGAAGAAGACAAACACAGGCCTGTCATGCCCATAATGCCCTTCCTGCTGCATTCGCCAATCCTAATTAGGAACCCACCACTTCTGCAGCGCCCGTACTTCCCCATTCACATCCCCAACCAAATGCAGTCGGCTGCATGAGAGGCATTTTCTTTATGTCCTCCCAAGTACCCCTACCCAACGAACCCCCCAAAAAAGATGTTGTGTCTGCAGCAAGCACGGATATAGACGTGACACCCGCTATTATTGTCCCTCCTGTCCTGACAATCCTGGTCTTTGCATTGGTGAATGTTTTGAACGCTACCATTCACTAGTTGAGTATTAGCGTAGGGTACAGCATTGCACAGACTAGGCACACTTTCACAGGGTCTCCCAAGATGCCATTGCATTTTGAGAGACCCGATCCTGGAACCGGTTACAGTTATAAAAGTTACAGTTACAAAAAAAAAGTGTAAAAAAAAAAAAACCACAAAAAAAAATAAAATAAAAAAAAAAAATAGTTGTCGTTTTATTGTTCTCTCTCTCTCTCTATTGTTCTGCTCTTTTTTTACTGTATTCTATTCTGCAATGTTTTATTGTTATTATGTTTTATCATGTTTGCTTTTCAGGTATGCAATTTTTTATACTTTACCGTTTACTGTGTTTTATTGTTAACCATTTTTTTGTCTTCAAGTACGCCATTCACGACTTTGAGTGGTTATACCAGAATGATGCCTGCAGGTTTAGGTATCATCTTGTTATCATTCTTTTCAGCCAGTGGTCGGCTTTCATGTAAAAGCAATCCTAGTGGCTAATTAGCCCCTAGACTGCTTTTACAAGCAGTGGGAGGGAATGCCCCCCCCACCGTCTTCCGTGTTTTTCTCTGGCTCTCCTGTCTCAACAGGGAACCTGAGAATGCAGCAGGTGATTCAGCCAGCTGTCCATAGAGCTGACAGAGACCAGATTGGCTCCAAACATCTCTATGGCCTAAGAAACCGGAAGCTACCAGCATTTTATGACTTAGATTTCGCCGGATGTAAACAGCGCCATTGGGAAATTGGGAAAGCATTTTATCACACCGATCTTGGTGTGGTCAGATGCTTTGAGGGCAGAGGAGAGATCTAGGGTCTAACAGACCCCAATTTTTTCAAAAAAGAGTACCTGTCACTACCTATTGCTATCATAGGGGATATTTACATTTCCTGAGATAACAATACAAATGATTTAAAAAAAAATGAAAGGAACAGTTTAAAAATAAGATAAAAAAGCAAAAAAAAAAAAAAAAAAAAAAAAGCACCCCTGTCCCCCCCTGCTCTCGCACTAAGGCGAACGCAAGCGTCGGTCTGGCGTCAAATGTAAACAGCAATTGCACCATGCATGTGAGGTATCATCGCAAAGGTCAGATCAAGGGCAGTAATTTTAGCAGTAGACCTCCTCTGTAAATCTAAAGTGGTAACCTGTAAAGGCTTTTAAAGGATTTTAAAAATGTATTTATTTTGTTGCCACTGCACGTTTGTGCGCAATTTTAAAGCATGTCATGTTTGGTATCCATGTACTCGGCCTAAGATCATCTTTTTTATTTCATCAAACATTTGGGCAATATAGTGTGTTTTAGTGCATTAAAATTTAAAAAAGTGTGTTTTTTCCCCAAAAAATGCTGTGCAAATACTGTGTGAAAAAAAATGAAACACCCACCATTTTAATCTGTAGGGCATTTGCTTTAAAAAAATATATATATTGTTTGGGGGTTCTAAGTAATTTTCTTGCAAAAAAAAAAATTTTTTCATGTAAACAAAAAGTGTCAGAAAGGGCTTTGTCTTCAAGTGGTTAGAAGAGTGGGTGATGTGTGACATAAGCTTCTAAATGTTGTGCATAAAATGCCAGGACAGTTCAAAACCCCTCCAAATGACCCCATTTTGGAAAGTAGACACCCCAAGCTATTTGCTGAGAGGCATGTCGAGTCCATGAAATATTTTATATTGTGACACAAGTTGCAGGAAAGAGACAAATTTTTTTTTTTTTGCACAAAGTTGTCACTAAATGATATATCGCTCAAACATGCCATGGGAATATGTGATCTGTAGGGCATTTGCTTTAAAAAAATATATAATGTTTGGGGGTTCAAAGTAATTTTCTTGCAAAAAAAAAATTTTTTTTCATGTAAACAAAAAGTGTCAGAAAGGGCTTTGTCTTCAAGTGGTTAGAAGAGTGGGTGATGTGTGACATAAGCTTCTAAATGTTGTGCATAAAATGCCAGGACAGTTCAAAACCCCTCCAAATGACCCCATTTTGGAAAGTAGACACCCCAAGCTATTTGCTGAGAGGCATGTCGAGTCCATGAAATATTTTATATTGTGACACAAGTTGCAGGAAAGAGACAAATTTTTTTTTTTTTGCACACAGTTGTCACTAAATGATATATCGCTCAAACATGCCATGGGAATATGTGAAATTACACCCCAAAATACATTCTGTTGCTTCTCCTGAGTACAGGGATACCACATGTGTGGGACTTTTTGGGAGCCTAGCCGCGTACAGGACCCCGAAAACCAAGCACCGCATTCAGGCTTTCTAAGGGCGTCAGTTAATTACAAAACACTCATATTTTGTTCTATAAAGCAGCGCACAAATCTATCTTTACATACTTAAGCAGGGTGTCTTTTAATCTAAGCCTAATAATATAAAATTACACCTAATAAGTTGCTAATACTACTGTTCCACTTTTGTCTTCCCAAAGAATCAGAATCAGATCAGCCCAGCATATGTTCAAGAGTTTGGAGTGCTGCTGCAGGTAAATCTCTTCTTAAAAATGAATATTTTCAAAACATTAAACTGATTCTCCAATTAATCTAATCAAAACAAAATAGTTTTGGATTATTGAAGAAAGCTACCATTTTGCTAAACTCAGTTTTGTCTCTGTCTGGTGTGGCAATGGGTGTCACAGACAATTCTTAATTTCTATAACAGATACTGTGAACAGTGCATGTTTCTGCTACAACATGGGGTGCTAATGCTTGTGTAAAGGGTTAACTGAGGAGTTAAATGACCCCAGTGATGATCACTCTCAGTCTACTGTGGCCCATAAATTGTAATCCAGGTGGAAAATCTATGTGAAGCGTGAGGCTGAGAGTACCATCATCAAACTCCAGGCTGCAGCAAATTTTCTTATTTTCTGAATAGTAACAGGAGTCACCTCTGACAAGCACAAAATATGTCAGAGGTTAACTAATATTCAATAGATAAAAAAAGGTTGCTTGAGCTAAAAGTGCAGTGAATAATTTCCTTTTCTAATCCAAGAAAATTGTTTTAAAATAGTGATTGAATAATTTATTAAATAAACAAAATCTGCAACACATTGTAAACTGGAATTAAGTGAATATATTCTCACAAGAATGCTGCATACAATCTTGTTCCCTGCCATAAAAGGCTAATATGGCATGACACCTGATTAATACCAGAATTACAAAATTACTAAATATCAAAAGTTGCCCAGATTTGGTACATAATATTTGCATGCAGCTAGTATGCACTTAACTAAGTTTTCAGAAGATTAAAAAAATATCCGCTGGTATAAATATGTTTAATCTACAGTAGCCCCCCCCCCCCAAACCTATGTCCAAATTCTGGGCTGATCTCACACCTTGACACTTTTGGGAAGGCAAAAGTGGAACAGTAGTATTAGCAGCACATCAGGTTTAATTTCATACATTCATAGTCATAATAATTTCTCTATGGATAATTGCCTAACATTTTGTGCTCCTTTTTTCTCTCTTACAGTTTATGGAATTTGACCATTGTGGTAAGAGTTACATCTACTGCATTTTTGGTGTAAATTGTCATTTTTTGGTTATTAGACACAATGTGTACATTTGGAGTCAGTCTTACCCGAAAATTAACAACTTAATCTCATGGAGTAAGAAAATGTAGTCATATGACCTGACTTTGCCAAATACCTTTCAAACCCCATGAAACAAGCATGATTTAATGTTATGTTAAATGAAACATGCTAATTTCTTATCAAAACTTTACTGGAGGAAAGAAAATAATCTGTGTTTGAATCAGTTAAAAGCTTGAAGGTCAATAAATATTTAATTTGGAAATAACATTTGGAAAACAAAAAAATTCAATAGCTGTAGAACCTAAATAGCTTAGGAAATAAAAGCATGGGAGTAAGATTTTACAAATGCATTTATTTTCTAAAATTACAGTGCCTTAAAAAAGTATTCATACCCCTTGACATTTTCTACATGTCATGTTACAACCAAAGACGTAAATGTATTTTATTTTGATTTTATCAACACAAAGTGCCACATAATTGTGAAGTGGAAGGAAAGTGATAAATGGCTTTCCAAATTTTTTACAAAAAAGTATCTGAAAAGTGTGGCATGCATTTGTATTCAGCCCCTCTGGGTCAATACTCCGTTGAACCACCTATCGCTGCAATTACAGCTGCAAGTCTTTCTGGTATGTCTCTACCAGCTTTGCACATCTAGAGAGTGAAATTGTTCTTTGCAAAATAGCTCAAGCTCTGTCAGATTGGATGGAGAGTGTCTGTGAACAGCAATTTTCAAGTCTTGCCACAGATTCTCAGTTGGATTTAGGTCTGGACTTTGACTGGGCCATTCTAACACATGAATATGCTTTGATCTAAACCTTTCCATTGTAGCTCTGGGTGTATGTTTAGCCTCGTTGTACTCCTGGAAGGTGAACCTCCGCACCAGTCTTAAGTCTTTTGCAGACTCTAACGGGTTTTCTTCTAAGATTGACCTGAATTTGGCTCCATCCATCTTTTAATGAACTCTGACCAGCTTCCCACATTCCCTCCACAACTTTATTCCTGACCTGTCTGGTGTGTTCCTTGATCTTATTGATGCGGTTTGTTCACTAAGGTTCTCTAACAAACCTTTGAGGGCTTCACAGAACAGCTGTATTTATACGGAGATTAAATTACACACTGGTGGACTCTATTTACTAATAAGGTCACTTCTAAAGGCAATTTGTTCCACTAGATTTTAGTTAGGGGTATCACTTTGTGTTGGTCTATCACATAAAATCCCAATAAAATACATTTACGTTTTTGGCTGTAACATGACAAAATGTGGGAAATTTGAAGGGGTACGAATACCTTTTCAAGGCACTGTATATTGAGATAACACTGCATAGGCATCTTAGATAAAAAAAAATGCTTTACAGTGTTCCCTGGTTTAAGATTTACTGCACTTTTATACAATTAAACTATAATGATCCCTGAAGTCTTACAATTTCATGCTTACACTCTTAGCATAACCATGCTGTGCGGCCAAGAAGGAACAACTGGAAACCTTTCTAGCCTGTCCTGAAATATTTTGCTTATGTGTGGACTAATCCCTTTCATACCTTATAGGGAGACCAATTGACAGATGTTGGCTCTATTAGAATGAATGGCATATTGTCCTAATGCCCTGTACACACGACCGGTTTTCCCGTCAGAATAGGTTTTTCCGACGGAGTTCCGACGGAATTCCGCTGAAACTGTCCGACCGTCAAGAACGTGGTGACGTACAACACGTACGACGGGACTAGAAAAAGGAAGTTCAATAGCCAGTAGCCAATAGCTTCCATCTCGTACTTGCCTCAGAGCATGCGTCGTTTTTGGTCCGTCGGAACAGCATATAGATTTCCCGATAGGAATTGGTTCAGTCGGAAATATGTATAACATGTTCTCTTTCTAGGTCCGTCAGAATTTGACGGAAAAAGTCCGATGAGACATACACATGATCGGAATATACAATGAAAAGCTCCCGTCTGACTTTTTCTGTCGGACATTCCATTCGTGTGTACGCGACATTACATGCGCTGAAACTTTGGGTCCAGCCAAGAGCATTTTCAGAAATGACAACCACTGAGATGTGCAACATGGACAAGTTTATGAAAGTAATCATCATTCTTTTATGTACATTTATTTATTTATTTTACGTAGTCGATTAGTAATATTTTACTGAATGCACTGAACTAACCTTTGCAGTTTGTTCACCAATGCTCTACACCCTGATGTTCCTACACAGTCAAACACATATGTACACAAACTATGGTTAAAGTGGTTGTAAACCCGAAAAAAACAACAACCCTGCAAGACAAAGGCATAATGAGCCAGTATGCATCGCATACTGGCTCATTATGAAATACTTACCTTAGACCAAAGCTGCTGCAGCGGTCCCCGCGCACTGCTGTGACCGGTTACATGTTTTCTGGAGTTTTTTCCGGGTTTTCAGGCTGCGGCGCTGTGATTGGCCAGAGCCACGATGACGTCACTCCCACGCTTGCGCGCGGGAGTCACTGGTCATGGCACAGCTGCTGAATAAATGGCACAAGCGAGCCGTTTCTTCAGTGCGCATGCTCCGATGACGTCGGCGCAAGTGTAAATTGTAAATATCTCCTAAACCGTGCAGGTTTAGGAGATATTTACAGTACCTACAGGTAAGCCTTATTATAGGCTTACCTGTAGGTACAAGTGCTGTAACTAGGTTTACAACCAATTTAATTCTGAATAGAATCCAACTAACCTTCCAGTATCTTCCTGGACTGTGGAACCTGCACAAATGTTGAGAACATACAAATTGCACGCACTTGTTGTCCTTCCTGGACTAAAACACTACAAAGGCAAGGGTACTAATCAGCCATCCTGTTGTCCTCTAAAGCTGAAATGAATGCTCTTTGTTAGCTGCCACTACAGGTAAAATAAGATAGGAAAACCATGTCTGTGTGCTCAAAAGTAATAACTCTGTTATGCCATTGGTGTTTTGTTCTGATTGTCCATTGAAGCTTTCACATATTTATCTATAAATGTTATGAGTTAAAGCAAAAGAAAAAAGTTGTCACGTGGTGCAAGAAATGTGTTCAAGATTTATTTACAAATTTATATATTTAACCATAGACGGTTACCTATATAATATACAGTGACATATATTGACTTTGGAGCACACTGTTTATACACGTTTGATGCTTTGGTGTAGTTGATTGATATATACACATTTTATACATTTGTTTATTGTTACTTTTGTGGGAATTTAGTTCATTTTATGATGGAGACATTTGATTGATTTATTTCCATTTGAATATGCAATTTATTTATTAGAAGTTTGCGGGAGCATAGCATATGCACACCTTATAAGGATGGTGGCGGAGCATATTTATGTGTGAATTGGCTATTCACATATTATAATTTTTCGGTATTTGTGGGAAAAAAAGTTTTTGTTTGCAGCCACTGGTCTAGATTAATTTTATTTGACAATTATGGTATTTACACATGTTTGAAGTAGTAAGCGCGGGTTTCTCACGATAATTTAATTTATATAAACTGTATGCACTTGTTGTGCTTCCTGGACTCAAACACTACAAAGCCCAAGGGTACTAATCAGCCACCTTGTTGTCCTCTAAAGCTGAAATTAATGTTCTTTGTTAGCTGCAATTACAGGCAAAAAAAGTTAGGAAAACCACATCCATGTGCTCAAAAGTAATAACCCCGTTATGCCATTGGTGTTTTGTTCTGAAGCTTTAACATATTTATCTATAAATGTTATTAAATGTCATTAAAATATCCGATACAAACCAGTTTATAGAAATTATGAAATACATCTTTACAGGTCATTTAATTAATTATGCTCTGCTCTTTCCTAAAACTGATTGCCCTTAAAGCTAGAGACTCTGGAAAGATTTAATGCATGTCACTGCACTAAAATAAACTTCTGGCCCATGGTATGATGATAATCAGAGCTGTTGGGGAACTGGAAAAGAACAGTTTTTGATTATAATGTGGCTAAGTTTCAAAACAGGACTTCTTACCAGGTGCTGCCCTCTAATTTTATAAATAGGCCCACGCACTCTGCTGGCTTCTGCTGCTGGAATTCAAATGAAAAACACCATTCTGAATGTGTTCACGATTTTACCTAGGCTGAATTAATAGCACTTCAGATTTAACTTTGAAACCTCTCCCACCTCTTCAGGGAGCCACCTCACAGCCTCGCAAGTCTGCGCTTTCCCAGTGGGGGGAAAAGCCTCCCAATTAAGGAGGCATTTCAAAACTGCTGACAAAATGCAATATTGAGATATGTATAAATATTTCATATGATGCTTGAAAGTTTGCTCGAGCTGTCTGGCAATCTTTCTTTCAAATGGAAAAGAAAGTCGTGATGCCAAACACATAATGTAATAAAAACACAGACTAAACTTCAATTCACTTACCTACAATTTGTGACATGTGTGGTATTTAAAGGTTTTCACTTTTGCAGTTTGGTTGAACATTTGATACTTTGCTAAATAATACATTAAATATATTGAAGATCTGAGTAATGGAAGTTTGAGTGATGGTGTTTTAAAAGCGGAAATTTAGCAGTATATCCATGTAGACAAATGAGCCCACTTATTAAACACTAAAACAGCATGGACTTTTACTTTACTGAATTAACAGTATGTTACCACTTTCACTAACCAAAACTTTCATATTCTGCTTTTAGGCAGAGATGGGTTACATCTTTTTGAGATTATTCCCAAATGCTACCAATTTAACTACAGTGGTCAAAAACCCAACAGTAGATAATCCAAAGGAATATGAAGCGCAAACAAGTTTGGCTGGTTTGCCACAGTGCCTGAGATAATGCCAATCGTTGTATATCAAGGCAGAAGAAGCAAATGTCCAAATGGAAATCTTCTCTCTAGCATCCCCAAAACAGTAGATAAAAAAATCTACTGAATCCATTCAAAAATGATTTCTCAGTGTTAGATTTCTTTTGCCTCATGTTAAGTTGTCTATTAAAAAAGATGGAAGTTGTCCTTTGTCAATCAATTTGTGTTTGATTTAGGTGAAACAGACTACAATAGAAAGGTGCTCTGTAGGTAGCACCATAAAATCTGCTGTCAAAGACTTGTAGCTGTTTCAAGTGTAAACCGATTAAACTGAATGAAAAGCCTTTTTGTTTTTCATAGAGTAGGGAATGGTTATGACCCCTGACAAATAGGGTGAATCTCTCCAGAGTGGACGCACAACAAAATTGACACTTCCTCACTTAATTCAAAATGCTATTCAACATTGCAAAAAAAGTTTAACTGGTAATTTTTTGGATCACACTGACTCAGGGCTTTAGAGGTTTTTTACATATGATTTGTGCTGGATGCAGTAGAGTATATTGCATTCATGTTATTTGAAAGGTGTTTCATCCAAGCTCCAAATGCTCTTTGGTAGTTGGGGTGCCAAAAAAGGAAAAAAATGCAAAAAGTCTTACCTGCTCAAAATGCACATGAGTAATTAGACCAATAATTACAGCGATGGGGGAATACAAAATAAAAAGTAGAAATGTGTGCAAATACTCCTATATACACCCATGAAAAAGCCCCACTTTTATTTCAATTTTTTTTATTGACCTTTTTAGGCATCAATACATAAAAGATTTAAGACAAATATTTGGACATGACACTGCATTGTTGCATTACATAGTTACATAGTAGGTGAGGTTGAAAAAGACACAAGTCCATCAAGTCCAACCTATGTGTGTAATTATATGTCAGTATTACATTGTATATCCCTGTATATTGTGGTTGTTCAGGTGCTTATCTAATAGTTTTTTAAAACTATCGATGCCCCCCACTGAAACCACTGCCTGTGGACGGCAATTCCACATCCTTGCTGTTCATACAGTAAAGAACCTTCTATGCAGTTTAAGGTTAAACCTCTTTTCTTCTAATTTTAATGAGTGGCCACGTGTCTTATTAAAAACTCCCTTCCGCAAAAAAGTTTTATCCTTATTGTGGGGTGACCAGTACAGTATTTATACATTAAAATCATATCCCCTCTCAAGCGTCTCTTCTCCAGAGAGAATAATTTTAGTGCTCGTAACCTTTCTTCATAACTAATATCCTCCAGATCCTTTATTAGCTTTGTTGCCCTTCTCTGTACTCGCTCCATTTCCAGTACATCCTTCCTGAGGATTGGTGTCCAGAACTCGACAGCATACTCCAGGTGAGGCCGGACCAGGGTCTTGTAGAGTGGCCGAATTATCACTTTATCTCTGGAGTCAATCCCCTTTTAAATGTATGCCAATATTCTGTTTGCTTTGCTAGCAGCAGCTTGGCATTGCATGCCATTGCTGAGCCTATCATCTACTAGGACCTACAGGTCCTTTTCCATCCTTGATTTCCCCCAGAGGTTCTCCCCCCCAGTGAGTAGATTGCATTCATATTTTTGCCACCCAAATGCATTATTTTAAACTTTTCCACATTAAACCTCATTTGCCATGTAGTTGCCCACCCCATTAATTGACAGGATCATTGCCAACATGGAATCTAGTGTTCACCCAATATTTTTCATTGAGAGATGAGACGTGGATGATAGGTTACCCGAGAGTTGTATCCAACAAAAAGAAGACTCTGCGCGATACATGAAAAAGCCAGACTAAAATCAAGACAAACTACAAAGGGAATATGTAAGGAAGCAACTGAGAGAGACTACAGCCCTGGTTAAACTTAAGTATAAGGATATAGTTCATAGACTAGCAGACAGATGGGCAGATCATCTTTAAAGATGAGATGGTGAGGACCTGTTGGTTTAAGAGGCATGAGAAGACACTTGAACATGCCAATCTGTATATTGGAAAGATGATAAAAGGCTGTTATTTCTGTATCCGGCAAAGTATGTTCCATAAAGGTGCGCCATCTAGAGGTAAAACATCTAAAGAAGTTTTGCAATTCCATGTCCAGCTTCTTCTTGTACATTGATATTTTCAGTTTGCTTGACCAATAAACAAAAATAAATCCATTGCGAGTATAGGGGAAGTTTCTCTGATCCATCCATTCTAAGATGCAGAGCTGGAGAACTATAACCAAATAGTAGTAAGAAGGGATCTTTAGGAATAGAACAATTGGTTACTCCATATACAATCATGGTCAAAAATATTGTCACTCCTGCATTTCTATCAGATAAGGCACCACTTTGCCCAGAAAATTGTTGCAATTACAAATGTTTAGGCGTTTTCATGTGTATTTCTTTTGTTTGTATTGGTATGACACAAAGAGTGGAGAAACAAAAAGCCACATCTGACACATTCCACACAAAACTCCTAAATGGACTGGACAAAAAATTTGGCACCCTCAATTTAATATTTGGTAGCACACCCCTTGGAAAAAATAACTGAAGTCAATTGCTTCCTGTAACAATGAGTTTCTTACACCTCTCTACTGGAATTTTGGACCACTCTTCTTTTGCCATCTGCTCCAAGTCTCTCGCTGTTTTGAGGATCTCTGCTGTTTTGCACAGGTGCTCTATGGTATTTAGATCTGGACAGTTCAGTACTCTTCAGAGCTTTGTCAAACTATTTCTGGGTGCTTTTTCATGTGTGCTTTGGGTCATTGCCCTGCTCTAAGACCCATGACCTCTGACAGAGACCCAACTTTCTGACACTGGGCCCTACATTGCACCCCAGAATTATTTGGCAGTCTTCAGATTTCATAATTCCATCTCCTTACTCTATCTGACACACAACAGAAAAGTTGAGTAAATTTTCACCATTTTAACTGGTTGCCGAAGTGATTTCTATACTATCAGCACCTGCTAATTGACACAATTACAAATTACAGAAGCATCACAAACTCGGAATGCAATTATTTCTTACAATTTTGAGAATGTGCCAATAATTTGGCCAGTCCACTTTTGGAGTTTTGCGTGGAATGTGTCAGATTTGGCTTTTTGTTTCTACAATTTTTATTCGTCATACTAATACAAACAAAAGAAATAAATATGAGAATGCCTAAACATTTTAATTGCCACAATTCTCTGGGCGAAGTGGTGCATTATCTGGCAGAAATGCAGGGGTGCCAATATTTTTGCCCATGACTGTATAAAGTTCATCACTTGGTCCCAGAAGTTAGTAATTAAAGGGCACAACCAGAAACAGGGCGTATGAGAGGGCCAACTGGAACTGCACAGGGGACAGGCAACCTTAGGGTTATCTGTTGCTGAAATTGAGAATGAAGGCCCTATGGAGTAACTTGAAATGAGATTCTCTTCAAAGGTCACAAGTTTCCATACATTCTTATTAGGGGTGTTGAAAATAATCATTGAATCGATGCATCGCGATTCAGCCTTACGCGATTCTGCATCGATGCAGAGAAAGACCTGTATGTCATTGATCTTCCCCAGGGCGGCCACTCACCAGTGCCTGAATGGATCATACACAGTGGGCATCTCCCGCTGTGTCACTGAGCTTTGATCTGTAAATCCCGGGAGCCAGTCGTCCTCTTCCCTCCTCCAGTGGCCGCTGTAGCAGAGTTCCGCCTCCTAGACTGGGTCCTGTGATAGACGGAACACTGATCCGATCAGTGTTCTGTCTATCACAGGACCCAGTCTAGGAGGCAGGGCTCTGCTACAGTGGCTGCTGGAGGAGGAAGAGAAGGGAGGAGGATGATGATTAAGAGCGTGCCAGGATACACAGATCAAAGCTCCGTGACACAGCGTGAGATGCCTGTGTATGATCCATCAAGGCACTGGTGAATCTGCATTAATGGGGCACAGTGAGGCTGGTTATTGGGCACAGTGAGGCTGACTGATGATGGGCACAGTGACTCTGCTTTTATGGGCACAGT
This sequence comes from Aquarana catesbeiana, assembly GCF_042186555.1. NCBI lineage: Eukaryota > Metazoa > Chordata > Amphibia > Anura > Ranidae > Aquarana > Aquarana catesbeiana. The sequence goes on along the minus strand of NC_133328.1, from coordinate 546,957,355 downwards.
GAGGCTGATTGATGGGTACAATGAGTCTGCATTTATGGGCACAATGAGGTTGTGGCACAAAGTGGAAGCTCCGCTTATCTTTCTCCTCCCCCCTGATGCCATTTGGCACCTTTCGGGGGGGAGCGAGAACCTGTTTTTGACAGGTACCTGAGTCCACTCTTGTTGGACCTCGCCGCGGTGAGGTACATCAAAATTTCGGCCCCCTCCTTCTTCCCCACCTCCGGGCCATTTTAAAAGCACAGCGCGCTTCACGCACTGCCAGTTTCCCTTACAGGCTATGGTGGTGGCAGCACCCGAGAGCCGATGGAAAAATCGTCTGGGGTGCCGACATCACTGGATTCCAGGACAGGTAAGTGTCCTAATATTACAGTATGTGTAGCTGCTGACTTTTAATTTTTCCAACGGGGGGGGCTGAAGCACAGCTTTAATAGCTGCTTCCCTACAGTAGCCAGGGAATGATAGGTTTGAACCTGGAAGTGACATAATACATTAAACTTTCAGGTTCATTTATTGCAGTGGAAATTGGGGAACAGATTTTCTTCAATCTTCTCCCACACATTGGGTTAGGGCATTTTAGTACGGTCCTGGGCTCCCTGGAGGACTGGGAAAGCCTGGGAACCCCCATGGCAGGTACTGGAAGGAGGGTGGCAACTTTTTGCTACAGTAAAAGTGATTGTCGGCTTAAAAAAACAATACCAGGCTCACAACTGCAACATCAGCAACTTCTTGCTACCATAAAAGTGATTGTCGCCTTAAAAAAACAAAACAATACATCAGCTGTGAGCGTATTTTAACCCCTTCAATACCAAGATGTTTATAAACGTGTCTTGGTAGACAGAGGGTTAAAGGAGAAGTCATATTTGTAGAAGGGTCAGAACCTCTGTCCTGTTTTTATTGCTATGTACACAATTAGGAGGTTTTCTCTTACACTTGTTACATAAGTTTACACAGTTTATAAAGAATAATTTCCAGAAGCCTTGGAACCCATGCACTCAACTTGACCTCCATATCAAACCTTTGTCATCAACCATTCCCATCCCACAGTTCAGTACATGTGTCTCTCTGCATGTTGCCAAGCTAAATGCATTACATCGTATGACGTGGGGGCATGCCAGAGCTCAAGTCAATATTTACATACAACGTGCAGCAAGGTTTTGGGCTTCTGGGGGCATGCAGATTGCCTTAAAAACCAACAGTATGCTTAGGTACCTTACTTTTATAAAGTAATAGCAATCGGTTACTTGTTCATTTTATAAACTGAAACGTTTTAAAAAAAAAAATAAAATAAAATCGTGCTCAGGTTCATCCAAATACAAGGTAAAAAAAAAAAAAAGTTTGCTGAGAAAACATTATGAGCCGTGGAAATACAGAGCAGTTGTAGACAAAAAAAAATAAAAAAAGAACTGTAATATAACACCAGACTGATGACCAAAAGAGATTTTAACAGTTCAAGAAAAGATGGTTTGAACAATGCATAAAATGATGTGCAGCATTTATCAAATTTACTTACTTTTGTTCTTTGATCCACTGATTAACATTTGCAGCCACAAATTCACTTTCCCGATGGAGGCGACTGTTGTCAGTTTGTGTTGCTTCTAGAGCTTGGCATAGGATTTCCAGCTGTGGAAGTAGACAGATCAAAGAGTATGATGGACTCCCTAGAACAAGGGCTATCTGGAATACTAATAATAGTCTGTAATACTTGTAAAGAATCAAGTCATTTTTCTCCACTCCTTCAAATAATCATGGTTTCCTTGTACATGCTATTAATTGATTCAATATGCGAGATGGAATGTCTGAACCTTTCCCACGCTTTACATTTACCAGTTTACTATAATATGCATTACTTTACCTCCAGAGGTTGTTTAATTCAAATCAGGCTTATTTGATGAAAAATGAAAAGAGAGCCGTTACAACTTGTTATGTTTAAGCCTCGGTTCTTGGATAATGTGTGCCGTATGATATGTTTTTCATAAAGAAGCCATTTGCTGTTGAGGTGTATCTTTCAAAACTATTACAAGCAGAAGCTGGGCAAGACGAAAGAATTATTTTGGCTTAGCTAAAGAAATAGGATTATAAGTATATACTTTTGATTATCACTGAAGTTGTTATAGGGAAGGTAGCAAAGAAACTGCAAATAAAAAGAAAATATTATTTGTTTGTTTTTTTAATGTACAGAATCTTCAGTTGTTTATAGACCCCAGTTTACATCCACAGACATCTCTATGGGGTTAGTGGATAGTTGTGCTGAAATTTTTAGTTTATCACCATTTTCATTTACATGAGCTTATACCAGATATATGCTCCTGTTCAACCCCAGCCTGCTCTACAGAAAAGGCAAGCATGCTCAGCTGATCAGAACCAGCATGTTTGGGGAGCATCTTTCAGAGAATTGAACTGTTGGTATTTGAGATATCTCTGTCTGGCCTCTGATATCTGTAGCAAGCATTGTACACAAGTGCATTTCAGAACAGCACATGGAAGTTATAGGCTGTGTTAAAGTGTTACTAAACCCAGGATCCCATATTCACTAGATCTGGTCTCCCGCAATACACAGAAAATGGAAATGCAATTATTTTAGTAAATATAAACTTCTAAATACATTTTCTCATCAGCAGTATATAGCAGTCTTGTGACTTCTGTCAGTGTCTAGCCGAGCACTGGTTAACAGATTCCTGACCGCTGCATGACGATATATGTCAGCAGAATGGGCAAAAGGGTGTACAGGTACGTCCCCTTTAAGAAGCGGTGCTGCGGGCGCACGCACCTGCAGCGTTCTCCGTGACTACAGGTCCCGCAAACTCGATGTCCTCCGGGTGCGCGCGATCGTGTCACAGAGGTAGAATGGGGAGATGCCTTTGTAAACAAAGCATTTCTCTGTTCTGCCTTGTGACATGACTGATATCACTGCTCCCTGTCATCGGGAGCAGTGATCGGTGTCATGTGTGTTGAAGCCCATCCCCCCACAGTTAGAATCACTCCCTAGGACACACTTAACCCCTTCATCACCCCCTAGTGGTTAACCCCTTCACTGCCATTGTCAATTACACGGTAATCAGTGCATTTTTATAGCACTGATCGCTGTATAAATGACAATGGTCCCAAAATAGTGTGAAAAGTGTCCGATGTGTCCGCCATAATGTTGTAATCAAGATAAAAATCGCAGATCGCCACCATTACTAATAAAAAAAAATAATAAAAATGCCATAAAACTATCCCCTAATTTGTAGACACCATACATTTTGCGCAAACCAATCAATATAGGATTTTTTTACCAAAAATATGTAGAAGAATACATATCAGCCTAAACTGAGGAAAAAAAATATTTTTTATATATTTTTGGGGGATATTTATTATAGCAAAAAGTAAAAAATATTGTTTTTTTTCAAATTTGTCGCTCTTTTTTTGTTTATAGCACAAAAAATAAAAAACGCAGAGGCGATCAAATACCACCAATAGAAAGCTCTATTTGTGGGGAAAAAAAGGATGTCAATTTTGTTTGGGTACAATGTCGCACGACCACGTAATTATCAGTTAAAGCGACGCAGTGCCGAATCGCAAAAAGTGCTCTGTCAGGAAGAGGGCAAATCCTTCCGGGGCTGAAGTGGTTAAAGCTTGTAGGAGGAGGAGTTTTCATTCTCCTTTGTCCTGTGAAGCTGTATGACCCCTGATCCTATGTCTGGACAGGGCTGATTCGCCCTGTGCTGATCACATGCACCCTCCCCCCCCCCCAAAAAAAAACTCTCTAGCAATACACACCAAACTGAACATGTGCAGAGTGCCTACAAGGCTCTGTTCTACCAGCAGATGGATTGGGGGTCTATAGAAGAAGGGGAGGATCAGAGAAGATATGATTAAACAGCCTTTTTCCACAATGCGGAGGATTACCCCTTAGGTTGCACAGTGAGTATAACAAATATGCTTTACTGCATATACAGACTGATTTTACTGTTGTGGGTTTAGTAACACTTTAATGAGCCCCTAAAGTGGAAGAAAACCCTAAATTCCCTCTCCATACCTATCCTGCTTAATAAAAAAAGGTGTGTAATTACCCATTTCCACTCTGCCAGGGTCTGGTCATGTAATCCTACATCTCTGTGTAAAGGAGAGCTCAACAACGGCTGTGAATTCCAGGAGCCCTAGCATCATCCCTAGGCGCCTGTGGCCCAGCCAATGTTGGCGCTCCTTCCTCTACTGTGCAGCAGCTGCTCACTAACACAGGGAAGGTGGAGCTGCGGGATCACGTGTCTGAACCAGAGCGGAGTGAATCATTTTTAGGAATAGTTACATGGTAGATAGGATTTCCTTTAATGTTTTTTCTAATTTTTTTTTTTAGAAAATATGGGCAATGTCTGATGTTGTAAGGGAGATTTACCCTCACCTACCATCCTGGTGGCATTGTCGCCAGGACAGAAATTGAGAGGGTATTTCCAAAAGGAGCACATATCAGTAAAATATTTTTTTTCTTTTTCAGTACAGTAAGAGACAACCAGAACCCCTGTAAGCTTTTTATAATTCTGCATTACTTTTGCAAGGTTCCCTTACTTCCTGTCTGTTGATAGTATTTTCACTAGAACAGGAAGTGGGGAGAAATCTTCCTAATAAAGACTCAGACAATAAAACCCTGTCAGAAGTTCTAAAAAAATAGGGCAGGAGTTTGGGCAGGAGTTATAGTTGCCAATGGCAGAATGACAGAGGCAGGAGAAGTAAAAACTCTGAGGCTCATGGTCCCTGGAAGTGGCTGCTGTGACCCTCCTAATTCACAAACATTTATCTCTATTCACTCACTGAGCTATAATGATACTTCTGTCAGTCTATCAGTTTCATCAATATTTTTCAAAGCATGAAATGAATTATTGGTTTCTAGCAAACTAGCTTAAATAATGTCAAAGACTGCAATCCAAGGGGGGTTGCCACTCAGGACATTCATGCATGCCAGAAACCTGTGCAGATACAGGCACTGCCCCTTTTGCATCATCCAGGAGGAAACTGCTCTGCATGTTTTCTGGGAGTGTCCCTTTGCACAGGACCTGTTGAGGGCCTTGGAACCTGAACTCAAAGACTTTGTACCACAGACTGCTATCACACACTTTGGTGTGTTGAACGGACTGTTCTGTGGAACTCATTCACAGGAGGACATTGACGGTGCCTGGCGGGTGCTGTGCTGCTTTAAGGACGCTTTATGGTGCGCCAGAAAGCGCCTCATCCACCAGCGGGAGAGGATGTCCATCGAGGACTGCCGCAGACTGGTTCACAGTCTGCTCAGAGACTATCACTTGATGGACTTCAAGGAGGAAGAGGAGGTCTGAAGATTTCCCCATCCCCCCCCTCCCACCCGTGTATCCTTTGGCAGTTCAAATAAAGCTTCGGGCCTGTGAACTCTTTACTTCCTCCCCTACCCCACCTTCTCCACCCCCCCCATCACACCCGTTGCCCATTTGAATGTTATTTGACTGTATAACTGGACTTTTTGTGAAATGTTTTTTTAAGTACTGCTTTCAGGGTAATGCGGCGTCATGCATGATGTGATGTTTCGGGGTATTACTACTCTGCACAACACATTAGGCATCATACCGCAGGATGAATGTAATTTATTTGTATGCTTGGCAATGTATTGTTATGTAGTGTATTTATGCGCTGCGTCGCAGTACAGAATGTACCCTGTTTAAGTATTTGTTTTTTGTATATTTTCTTGCAAAATAAAGTATACATTTTCAATCGAAAAAATGTCAAAGACTGCAGAGGGGCCTTAGGAGCTGTTGGGATGGTTAAAAAACTAACTTGTAATTAAAGAAGTTCCTAGGCATTTAGAAAGTAGATAAATTGCAGATAAAAAAGTAAAATGTAACTGCTCTTTACTACATCAAGACTGCCTAAAGATGCATATAAGAAGATTCAGGGTCTCACCCGGTTCCCACAAGATTGCCAAAACCAATTCCAGGCTACTTCCCTGTCTTCCCTGACTGAAACCAAGATCAGACTCACAAATAGTGATGAGCTGGACTGCCCTGGGTTAGTTTTGAGCAGGGGTTTAGATGCCAATCCTGAACATCATTGAAATCAATATAGCTGAATCTGTCAAATTAAAAACACCCATTTTCTTGGCTAATAGGCAAAGGGATGTAAAAAATATATATATATCATTACATGTACCAATGTAAAGAATTTTTTGGAGCACTGATTTTTGTAAAGCACTGATGTTTCAATGTAAAAAAAAAATTAAATTGCTGGAAACTGACAATCAGCTCCTTTTTTTTAAGATTAAAAATGACACACAGACCCCAAAGGTCCCTCAAAATACACAGTAGACACCTAAGGGTCTGCTGCTATAAACTGTGGAAGGAACTGTGTGCTATTTTTCTTTTAAAGAGGCCAGCAATTAACTTTTATTTAAATTGCCGGTCCCCCCACTCAAAAAAAAATGTATAGCATACAGTCTTGCTTAGCCAGGAAGAAATAGGGGCGGGGAGAGTGCCCCCCCCCCAACAATATTAAGCCACAAGCCTTTACATGGGGAACATGCGGGAGCCTTACCATGTTGACGAGGACAAGGACCTCTTCTTCCCCACAACTCTGGCCAGTGGTTGAGGGGGTCTTCGGAGGATGGGGGCTATATAAAGGAAAAGGGGGGTTAAGAGTGACATATTTGACCAAATACAGCCATACCTATGTTTGGTCAACGTCACTACCCAAATACGATATGACCATTGACCATATTTGGGTAGTGATGTCACTTTTGTACCCACCCCTTTGGTTAGTTGGCTGGGGATTCCCAGTGACTTAGTGGGTTCAAGCATGAATAATCCATATGAAAATAGAAGGGAAGTTGTGTGGTAGAAGCCCGACATTTCTAGCCACATGGTAACCCTGGGCTGATCAAAACCACCTGATTGTACCCTACTATAATAAGGTTTCATGGCCACTACTAAATCAAGCACAGGCCGCACACCCCCTCCTGGTCTCCTGAAATCCACCCAGCCCTCTCTACTCCCATATCCCTACTTACCCCCTAAACTAACCTCTATTTACCAAGAAAACGCTGGGTCTTAAACCTCTTGCTCCCTTAATTTGCATACCAATTATGTCTCCTAATAGCTTGGGTTAAATTGTACATTCTATCAAGTGACCACAAACAGCTAAATAAACAGTTAAATACACAGGAGCTGTTTTAGTTGCCTAAGGATTTACATTGCTTTCTATTTAGTCCTACGATTTTCAGAGCCCTGCCTGTCAGTATAGCTAGCCTGGTGACACAACTTTTCTCTGTTGCAATTAATCAACATAGCCTCATAATCTCTGTGTTTCCAGCCTGTGATTGGACAGTAAAGGAGCAGAAATAGTAGATTGATTAAATCATCTCTCTGCTGTCTCCCTTTTTTAACAAGTATTTTACTAGCACAAGTTGAAGCTAAACTCTAGCTGGAAAAAAAATTACAGTTGCAGTGGCACCCCTCTGCACTTCAAGGATTACATGCTTGTTTTATCTAGGGGGATAGGAATAGGCTGAAATACTTATGTCACTTTTCTCTCCTGCAATCTTTCTACTCTTTTTAAGATTAGTCCTCTGAAGCCACTTCTCTTCATTGCCCAACCAATGGCAGCTTACTGATGACATCATGTCCAATGAAGGATCAGTGGTCCTGTATTGCACATGAAGGCACAGATGGGCAGCCCACATTCTGTCAATGGACCCAACAGCAGTGAAGTGCCGACTGCTCAGGAAGTGAGCAATTAGCTAAGAAATTCAACTTATTCATCATCCTATAGACACACCACACCGAATACCAATTTCGTGATCACCACCATATCTAATACCAGCCATACTGGTATCCTGATCACTGCCATACCAGTACCAGTGTTAACAGAGCCAGTGTCGCCAATTGTTTCCACTGTCCTTTCAACTTTGTGCTAAAAAAAAAAAAAATATTTTCATTCTCTTTCTGCATTTTTCAAGAACTTTTCCAAAAACTTGTGGCAAAAATGAAGCCTTCAAAAGACTCACCACACCCTCTAAAAAATGCCTTGGAGTATTAACTCTCCAAAATGTAGTCATTTTGTGGGTGTTTCTACTTTCCTGGTGCTCCAGGGCCTCCACAAATGTGATAGGCATTAGGGAAAATAGATGTGTAATTTATGCCTCTAGTCATTATAGAGTGCACCTTGGATTTTAAAAAAAAATGTTGATTTTGAAAACAGTCTCACACATGGTATCACCACACTTGGGAGGAATAGCAGAACGTGTTTTGGGGTGTATTTCTTAGTATGTCTATGCTGCTTGTTAGAAACATCCTATTCATTGACAACTTTATGTAAAAAAAAAAATACATTCTCTTTTCCTTTTCTCATTTTCCAAAAACTTGTGGCAAAAAATGACATTTTCAAAATAATCACTATTCCTTTCAGAAAATACATTGGAGTGTTTCTTTTCCAAAATGGGGTCATTTTGTGGGTGTTTTCGCCATCCTGGAGCTCCAGGGCTCCAAAAATGTCATAGGTAGTCAGGAAATTAGATGTGCAATGTGTGCCCTTAAACGCCTGAAGGTGCTTCTTACATTTTGAGCCCCTCTATGCATCTAGGCTGTGAAAGTCGCACACATGCAGTATCCCCATACTCAGGAGGCATAGCAGAATGTGCTTTGGGGTGTAATTGTCAGTATGCCAATGCTGTGTGTGAGAAATAACTTGTTAAAATGACAATTTTGTGAAAAAAATATTTCATTTCCTAATTTTCCAAAAAATTGTGACAAAAAAAATTAACACTTCAAAAAATTCACCATGCCTCTTATTAAATATCCGGGACTATCTACTTTCCAGGAAAAAAAAAAGTAATTTGAGGTGTATTTGTACTGTCCTGGCATTTTAGAGCTTCAAGAAATTAAGTCAGTCAGTACATCAGGATTGATTGATTTTCAAATATATATGCCATAGCTTGCAAGCTCTAAAATGTTCACACAGAGAAAATAATTTACGCTTATTTGGGATATTTTCACCAAAGAAATGTAGCAGACCTGCATTCATGAAGAACGATTATTTGATTGCAAAATTTTATAACTGGAACTAAGAATTTTTTTTTTCAAAATGTTTTTCCTTTTTTTCATCTATAGAACAAAAAATAAAAAATCCAACCAAAAAATCCAGTGGTGATTAAATACCACTAAAAGAAAGCTCTATCTATCTAAAAAAAAAAAAACAACAGTGTTGCATGACTGAGTAATTGTTCATCAAAGTATGACTGTGCTGAAAAGTGAGAAATGGCCTGGACTAGAAGGGGTGAAAGTGTCCAGACTTGAGGTGGTTAATGGGGCTACAGTATGTGGAAACATGCACGGGGCCAGGAAATCTCTGCATCCCTGCATATTTGACTTCGATATTTAGCACTTTTTGACATCAAATCAATCCGGTAAGTGATTCTGGGGCACTGTGGTGTACCTTGGAGGCTGTGAAGTGCTAGCACTTTACATCACGGAGTGTAGACGTTTGTGCACTTGTCACTAATGGGGAATGTTTTGGTGTATCAATTTACTATGTGAAAATGAACCATGTGTATATACTGTTCAGTAATTGGTTCAAACACTTTATGAAGTGTATATTTTTTTTTGGATTGTTGAACAGAGTGATTTGTTAATTCACTTATTTGGGGTAAAGTTTTGTATTTATCGTGTATGAGATTTCTTAGATATTAACAGATTCCAAATTAAAATTCAACTGAGACAACAACTGGTCAAAAAAAATTCTTCTAGTCCTCTAATATTTAACTGCAACCCTCATTCTTTTTCCAGCTCTGTCATGTCTTTTGGACTACAAAGCTTGTTTGGCCATCCCTTTTAGGTAGTCAAACATTCCGGTAAGGTGTATAATTAGAGTTAGAAGCTGATTGCCTACAATGCACAGCTGCACCCGATTTTGCACGCTACAGTTTTAGTAAATCAACCCCTAAGTATCTATCACCTTTCCTGGCCTAAGCCAGGAAACTCATCTTCTTTTCAAATATTTTATTGGTAATTAACAAGCAGCTGTTCCATACATTACGGTGGAGATAGCAAGGTAGCATAAGACAGTGCTTATCATTGTCATAAATTATATCATTAACAGAATGGAATATAGTGAAATATACAAACAAGTGAATACTCAGTCAAATCACAGGTAGAAACGATTAAGGTTGGGTTGCAAAAAGTTTAGGGGGAACAGGGTCCCCTAAATAGGTATGTAAAGGTGCCGGGCGTCTCCCCAGAAAACAAACATGGGAGTCACCAGGACCATTGTATAAGACCGAGTACATTACCAATAGGTATTAATAGGAGAAGAAGGGAGAGAGAAAGAAGAGAGAGGGGGGGAGGGGGAGGGTAACAACAGATAGAAAAGAGAGGAGCAAGAGGGGGTGTGGGTCGGCCGGGCCGCATGGGCAGGAGTGTGGTATCGAGATCTTAGGTTTAGGACCGAATAGATTCAGAGTCCCAACAGATGTTCATCAACACCAGCTGGCAGGAAGTGGTCCACCCATGGTTGCCAGATTCTGGCGTGCTGGGGGACTTTATCTAAAATTTTCGCTTCAATCTTGCTATGCACCATTGCTTGGGTGATCCTGTTTTTAGTTTCGGTTATACTGAGCGTGGGTGTTTTCCAAGCCTTAGCAATCGTTTGCTTAGCTGCAGTGAATAGCTGGAGAAGGAGGCGAAGCTGTGCTCTTGTGTAATCTTGTTGAATGAGACTGAGCAGAGCTATCGCTGGGTTGGGTTTTAGGGTGACTTGGTGAAGGGTAGACACCATTTGGAATATAGTTTCCCAAAAGCGCTGTACCAGTGGGCATGTCCACCAGATGTGCAGGTGTGTACCTCTGTCACCGCATCCCCTAAAACAGTTTGGGGAAAATTCAGGTAAGAATTTAGCAATTCTGGCCGGGACTAGGTACCATCGCATCAGCACCTTGTAGTTTGCCTCTGAGGCAATCACGTTTTGGGAAGAGTTTTTTGTGTTGGTCCAGATAGTCACCCAGTCCTCCGCTTCTATATTAATATCTAAGTCTTTTGACCATCGTTGTGCATACGCGGGAGGGCCCAAGGATGGTGTAGTAAGATGGGCGTAAAGTCGGGAGATAATACCTGGAGCGTGCGGGTCCGAGTCACACATATTCTCATACTCAAAGTATCCAGTCCAAAGAGAGATTTTATTGTTGTTTGAGCAAAGTGAGCAATTTGGAGATAATGGAAGCATTCTCTACTGGGGAGCTGTGTTTGTGCTTCGATACTGGCGAATGATTTAATAGTGTCGGTATTGACTATATCACATATGCAAGTCAGACCCGCCTGCCCCCAGGACTGAAATGATGTTGGTTCAGTATAGGCTGGGTAGAATTGAGGGTGACCTAGAAAAGACAAGAGGGGGGAGTGTGGAGAAATTTGAAGGGTGTTTTCAATTTATCCCAGAGTTTGAGTGTGTGTTGTGTGAGTGGATTAGTTATGGGGCCTCGTGATGCTGGGGAAAGCCATAACAAATTGGTTATAGTAAGCGGAAATGAGTCAATAGCTTCAAGGCTAACCCAGAGTGGTATTTCGAGTTTCGAGTGGTAGAGAGTAGTCTGGGCCAGCCTTGCAGCATGGTAATAGTGTTGAAAGTTTGGGATACCAAGGCCTCCATTGAGCTTGTTACGAAGAAGAACGGATCTAGCCACTCTGGGTCTTATGGGGCCCCAGATGAATTTAAAGACTTTACTTTGTATGATCCTATGATAATAAGGAGGGACTGTGACAGGGAGAACTCTGTATAGATATAACGGTTTCGGTAGCAAAGACATCTTAACAGCCGCAATGCGTCCGAGCCAGGAGATACATAAGGGTAACCAAAGGTTAAGAAGATAAGTTAGTTGGGTCAGCATTGGGAGGTAATTGTTTTGGAACAAGTGAGATGGGTCACTCGTCAGTTTAATCCCTAAATAGGGAATAGATGTGGTGGACCATTGAAAAGGAAAATTTTGGCGTATCTTACATAAGTCAGCTTGCGGCAAAGACACATTGAGAGCCCTCGATTTGGCTTGGTTGATTTCAAGCCCTGAAACCCGAGCAAATCTATCTAGGGTGTGCAGTAGGATCGGGATGGTAGTATGGGGAGATGTGATGAACATGAGAGCATCATCAGCAAAGAGACACAGTTTATGCGAGGTAGAAGCAATCTCCAAGCCTTGGATATCAGGATTACTCCTTATCAGGGCAGCTAAGGGTTCAATCACGAGTGCAAACAATATGGGGGATAAAGGACAACCCTGCCTAGTTCCTCGTAGAATGGGAAAGGGGTCTGAACGAAAGCCTGAGTAATGCACATATGTCTGTGGATAATTGTACAGTGCGTTGACCCACCCCAGAAAGTGTGGGCCGAAGCCCCAACGTTGGAGAATATAAAATAAGTAGGGCCAAGAGACAGTGTCGAAGGCTTTCCGGATATCTAAAGAGAGGAGATGCATCGGAATTTTACGGGAGCGGGCTAAGTGTTGGAGGAGAATTATACGGCGAATGTTGTCACTCGCCTGCCGTTTAGGTATAAAACCTACTTGGTCTTTATGAATCAGTCCCCCTATTATGGGATTGAGACGTAGGGCTAGAATTTTGGCTAGAATCTTGATGTCAACATTTAAGAGTGAAATTGGTCTGTAGTTAGACCATGAGGTGGTGTCCGTGTTTGGTTTCGGGATCATCGATATAAGTGCCGTCAATGTGTCTCTGCCGAAGGAGTGCTGTTTAAGTATAGCGTTAAAGGAGTTGGTAAGAAGGGGGGTTAGTTCAGTTGCAAATTTTTTATAATAAAGGCTCGGAAGGCCATCTGGGCCTGGGCATTTATGGGGTTTGAGTGACTTGATGGCTGATAAGACTTCCTCCGTAGTGATCGTGCTCTCCATTAGTTCACGACTAGCATTAGATAATGTAGAAATAGGAAGATTGCTAAAAAGCTTTTCCGCCTGATTCAGCGAAAACGCTGATTTGGGCTTGTACAAGTTTGCTAATTGTTTACGAAATTCAGAGAGAATTTTAACCGGATTGCTAGTTACATTATCTTTAGACAGTCTGAGTCTGATAGGGACACGAACACGGTCTGGTCTACGAAGGCGTAAGGCCAGGTATGTGTCTGGTTTGTTTGCTTTGGTGTAGATCGTGTGACTAGACCTGCGGATAGTCTTATCAGCCGCTTCAGCCAAGAGTAGGTCTAGTTCGAGTTTAGTCTTTTCTAAAGTTATTTTATGAGCTTCAATTGGGTTAGTTTGAAATTGTAGACAGTGATTATGATATTCTGATTCGAGTTGGTGTAATCGGAGAATTTTATCTCTACTGAGATGTGACGCTGCTGAAATGCATGTGCCTCGTATGACTGGCTTATGAGCTTCCCAAAGTAGTATAGGGGAGATATCGGGAGTGGTATTATGAATTAGGTAATCTTTGAGGGCTATCTGGATATCTAAACAGTATGATTGGTTGGTTAAGAGAGAATCATTCATGGACCACCACCTGTGAGTAGCCTGTGGTATTAGAGAAGATACTGTGGTGATAACAGCACAATGGTCTGTCCATGTGATTGGATGAATATGTGAATGGAGGAGGAGCGGGGCGGATGCTATAGAAATAAAAATGTGGTCAATTCTAGAGAAAGATTTATGGGGGTGTGAATAAAACGTGAAATTTTTCTTAGTGGGGTTAGATTCTCTCCAAGTATCCAAAAGAGAGGCCTTAAATATTTGTTTACGGAATTGAATAGAGGGGGTGTGATGTTCAGGGGCATAGGGGGATTTATCTGTATGTGGTTGTAGAACAGAGTTGGAATCACCACACAGAAACAGAGTACCCTTACAGTGGGTTTTCACTATCTGTAGTAAATGTGAGAAAAAGGGGTTTGGGTTTGAATTAGGGGCGTAATAAGAAACAAAAGTCGTTGTAACATCCTGCAACAGACCTACAAGAAGCAAGTAACGGCCCTCCGGGTCTTTTATTTCAGTTAAGGGAGTGAATGGCGTGGTGTGGTGAAAGGCTAGCAGGACCCCTCGGTGCTTTGTGTCTGCTGAGGCGGTGAAGACTTGCGGATATTTAGAGCTAAAGAAGTTGGGGGTGTGGCACTTTGAAAAGTGAGTTTCCTGAAGAGCCACTATGTTGGCTTTTAGGGATGCTAACGTTTGAAAGGCTTTGACCCGCTTATGTGGAGAGTTAAGCCCTTTAACATTTAGGGTAAGTACATTAAGTGGTGCCATGGTTAGGTATGTGGAGGATTATTAGCCAGGGATATAGAGCCCATGCGAGCCGACCGACAAAGGAAGAAGGGAAAAGTAGAGGGAAAGAGTTTGAGAGAAAAGAGAGAGGGGGAAAAAGAAGGGAGGGTATAGGGTGTAGGGCGCGCCACCGAGGTCGCCTCCTACTAGGGAGGCAATAGATCAGTGACGCCCGACCAGTAAGTGCGCCAGCTCTGCGATCAGTAGACCAATCAGAGAGAGGGTGCACCATAGAGAGGGAGCGCATTGACTGCTCCCCGCCGCAGTCGGGAATATTTAAAACAGTTTAAAGTCAAAACCTTCAATGTTGCAACTTATATTAGAGCATTAACCCAACACAGAACATGAGTAAAAAACTTAAGGGGGAGAATATTGGTTATAGGTAATTAAATGGTGTATACACTTTTGTTTCCATAGTACCATTCCCTAGAGACAAGAATGTACAACCAGGTGAAGTTTATATGAGATCAGGGGAAAGGGTAGGGGGGGGGGGGAAGAGAAGAGGGAAATAAGATGTGGGTAAGGGAAAGGCCTAGGGAGGGGAGGGGGAGAGGAAGGTGGGAATGGAGGGAGGGGAAAGGAGGGAGGGGAAAGGAGGGAGGGGAAAGGAGGGAGGGGAAAGGAGGGAGGGGAAAGGAGGGAGGGGAAAGGAGGGAGGGGGGGGGGGGAGTATGGGAAGTAAGGGAATAGGGATATAAAACATAATCTAGTTTTTTAAATCTGACATGAATTGCATTCAGGATAAAGTCTCGTGGGATTATGGTTGCTATATTATGATGGTATTGGAGTGGGAAAGGCGGGATACTGGGATTAACCTGGCATACTTTGTGTAGACCAGTTTAATCGTACGGGCTATAATACAGTATGTGTATACATTATATAGACAAGTAGAAATGCAGTCTTAAGGTTAAACAATTCAACTCAACATAAAAAGAAAAGAAAAAAAAAAAAAGAAAGAAAACCTTTGAAAAAGGTGAAATAACTGAACCTGAGTAGGCCTTAAAAAGCCTAGGAGCCCTGCAGAGAACGCTTGCAGGGCGCTGTATTAGTTCTTAAACCAACCGATGTCGTCCAGCAGCTCCCGGTCACTGAAGCATTCTACGCGGAGACAGTCATGAAAGATGCGACCGAGGAACTGTACGCTGGAAGAGACAAGGGGAGAAGAAAGAAAAGGGAAAAAAAAATATATCTGTCAGGCTTTCAGCGGAGGGCTTGAGATTTCGGGCTGGGGTGATAGTTTCCAGATGATCGTGCTGGGGTTCCTTTCCTGGATAGACTGTGGATCAGAATTACTCCTCTTCAGGGTCGTGTTGTATGGCTGGTAGGTAGATCTGGCTGGTGTGCGAGGCAGAGACGTTTCGGATTGACGCGTCTGGGGCGACAGGTGCAGAGATTCTAGCAAGCGTTGCAGCGACTCAGGGGTGGTGCAGGTATGTTGCTGTCCTTGGTAGGAAAATTGTAAGGCAAATGGGAATCTCCATGTGTACTTGAGTTGGTGCTGTTGTAATATCTGCAGTTGCGGCTTCATAGCACGCCGTTTAGCGATAGTAAGGGGCGCTAAGTCTGTGAACAGTTGGAAGTCGTGATTCTGAAACTGAAGGGAGTTCTTATTTCGTGCTGCTGTTAGTAGCTGTTCCTTCGTGCGGAAAAAGTGTAGTTTAACTATGATATCTCGCGGTGGTCCGTCTGCTTGACGGCGGGTTAGTGCCCTGTGAATTCTGTCAAACTCAAGGCGTTCGATGGGTATGGAGGGTGCAAGCTCTTGAAATAAAGCTGTGGTAAATGATTGTAAATCGTCTATCGCCTCCGGTATACCCCTGAGGTGCAAATTGGACCTGCGAAAATGATTTTCAGCATCTTCCAGACGGCGGCGAAGGCATAGCATAGCATTCTCCTCACGGAGGGCAATTTGTTCATGTGCCTGTTCCTGCAATGTGAGTTCCATATCATCAACCCTGGTCTCAAGGTCTGCTGTGCGTTGGCCTATTTCACGGATATCTCGTGTTAAATTGTTAGTGATCTGGTCTGAAGTTGTTTTCAGTGCCTTATGGAGCATAGTTTCCATCAGCCTTAGCATAGCATAGCATTCTCCTCACAGAGGGCAATTTGTTCATGGGCCTGTTCCTGCAATGTGAGTTCCATATCATCAACCCTGGTCTCAAGGTCTGCTGTGCGTTGGCCTATTTCACGGATCTCTCATGTTAAATTGTTAGTGATCTGGTCTGAAGTTGTTTTCAGTGCCTTATGGAGCATAGTTTCCATCAGCCTTATGAAAGCAGTCTGTGACATACCTGCTTGCGGTGAGGAGGGGGAGCCGCCTGGATTAGATTGCATGTCCGTCTCGTCTTCACTCTCCAGCACTTCTGAGCGTGCAGGAGAGGACGCTGCTTGATCAGCCAGGGCTCGGGCCTTCGCCGCCATCTTGGAAGAAGCGCGGGCCAGCGCTTCTTTTATGGGTTTCGGCTTTGTTTTGCAGCGATGACCCGTAAGTACCATACCTGGAGGAGGCACTGATGTCTGGGGAGGTGATCCCTAGAAAACGGGAGCTGGGTCGCCGGTTCAGAGGTGCTTTATGGTCCCAAATGTGCGGCGGGGAGTGCGGAGCTTCACAGAGAGACGTCCGCCATGTAAAGCTTCGCGTATACGCCCCCCTCAGGAAACTCATCTTCAATTCGTTGTCTTCAGCCCTAATCTCTTTATGTATCATGAATTAGTCTAAATGATACCATCCTGAACTGTTGCTTGTTGACTTGCCTTGTGCCTGTAAGTTGCCTCAATCGCCTATCTACAATGTCATCCAACTTCAATAGATTAACCAAAAGGTTTCAATCTAGCAGCATCATACAGATATACTTCACTGCCAGGTTTCCTGATGAAGGAAAAGCACTTCTTCCACTGCATGCTTTAGGGAGGGCCTCATTTTTTCCTTGTGACAGAAAGCTTTCTTGTGACATGCATTTCTCCCCTTAAAGACTGTTTTGAAAATAAATCTCTGACCATACCAAATTAGTTAAACCAGCACTACTTTTCCCATTTCTATGGGAAGCCTTTATGCAGATTTGGCCATCATTTGGTGGACATCTAAAGTGCATCTTCCAGCCAGTCTTATAGTTGAGCACTGCCCAATTACATGAACATTATCAACAGAGAAGCCCTAAAATGAGCATGCTGCCCAATAGTGTGTGTATGTATAAATTATATAGCTATACCCACATGTGGTGACTGTCTAGGTTTAAATCCTTAGTAGATATCTAAAATAATCAATTTATATTTCTATGTAGGAGTATATTTCCTGATTGGTGGCAAATAAAATTGTAGCTGCATGAAACTTCAGACATTCCAACTGCTTAATCTGTGATTCCTGATCTCCAGTATTATACAGAGATAGCCAGATTACCCCTCTGCTTCCTGTAAAGGATGACTTGTCAGTGTCATTCTTCGCATGACTGATGACATCATACATATTCACAAGGTACATCAAAGAAATTGCAGTCTAGGAAAAATGATGATGTTGGAACTGGCTTAAGTCCCCTGCAGATATCTTTGTATGGAAAATTTAGGCAGTAGACTCCGTGGAAGGAGAATATATCATAGAGTTTCAGGGAACAAAAAACTCTGAGTGACTCTTTTAGGTCCATCATGCTAGATAGAGAAATTAGGACTAAGCAGGGCGCAGGTGTCCACTATAGCACCTCTTTTGCCATATCAGACAAAAGAGATAAAACAATCCCTGTAATCAATTGGTTGCCATGGACTGCTAGAAGAACAAGCTGGTAGATGAAATAAAGAATTCATACTTAAAACGATTAGTCATTCTGAGGGTTTGACAAGCTGTTGATGGATCTTCAAAGGATTGAAGAATAAGATTATTGGGTCATAATTTATTGATAAGACCTATGTTGTATCCAGCATTGTCGCTTCCGGGCAAAGGTTTTCAATGAAGATATCAATCTCCTTTTTAAATTTCAGGTCTTGAGTATTATCCCATTTAGAGTATATGTTGAGAAGCAAATAATAAGCTTTGCATCTAAAGGGACCAAGTGATAAATACTGTAAGCCCAACATTGACTTTGTTCTTGACATACAATTACTACATGTGAACAAAATGGCTCAGATCTAAATTGCTTTTGTATATACATACATCCCATAATGGTATTTCATTATGTTACTGCAAAGGAAAATAGTGTGATTCATTCATCAATTTGCAAATTTATCAAAATGTAAAATATTTTAAAATAATTTTTAACATTTCTTTCTCTTTTTAAATTGTTCAATAACATGGCCATAAAAACAAATGCCTTTCTTAGTTGCTTTACATTTAATGTCCTAAGCAAAAAAAAAAAAATTATATATATATATATATATATATATATATATATATATATATATATATATATATATATATATATATATATATATATATATATATACACATATATACACACACACAGTATTTCACAAATGTGAGTACCCCCTCACATTTTTGTAAATATTTTATTATATCTTTTCATGTGACAACACTGAAAAAATTACACTTTGCTACAATGTAAAGTAGTGAGTGTACAGCTTGTATTACAGTGTACATTTGCTGACTCCACAAAATAACTCAACACACAGCCATTAATGTCTAAACCGCTGGCAACAAAAGTGAGTACACCCCTAAGTGAAAATGTCCAAATTGGGCCCAAAGTGTCAATATTTTTTGTGGCCGCCATTATTTTCCAGCGCTACCTTAACAGTCTTGGGCATGGAGTTCACCAGAGCTTCACAGGTTGCCACTGAAGTCCTCTTCCACTCCTCCATGACAACATCACGGAGCTGGTGGATGTTTTTGAGACTTTGCGCTCCTCTACCTTCCGTTTGAGGATGCCTCACAGATGCTCTATAGGATTTAGGTCTGGAGACATGCTTGGCCAGTCCATCACCTTTACCCTCAACTTCTTTAGCAAGGCAGTGGTCATCTTGGAGGTGTTTTTGGGTCGTTATGTTGTAAAACTGCCCTGTGGCCCAGTCTCTGAAGGGAGGAGATCATGCTCTGCTTTAGTATGTCACAGTACATGATGGCATCTATGGTTCCCTCAATGAACTGTAGCTCCCCAGTGCCAGCAGCACTTATGCAGCCCCAGACCATGACACTCCCACCACCATGCATGACTGTAGGAAAGACACAGCTGTCTTGACACCTTCTGAACCAAATAAGTTTATCTTGGTCTTATCAGACCACAGGACATGATTCCAGTAATCCATGTCCTTAGTCTGCTTGTCTTCAGCAAACTGTTTGCAGGCTTTTTTGTGCATCATCGATAAAAGAGTCTTCCTTCTGGGACAACAGCCATGCAGACCAATTTGATGCAGCGTGCGGCGTATGGTCTGAGCACTGACAGGCCCACCCCCTGTCCTGTTAAACCGCTGTATGGTCTTGGCCCCTATGCTGCAGCTCAGTTTCAAGGTTTTGGCAATCTTCTTATATCCTAGGCCATCTTTATGTAGAGCAACAATTATTTTTTACCAAGTTTAGCATGCAGAAAAAGATTTGAGGCACAACCGAAATGCTCTTAAAAAAGTTAAAAATCTTCTCACTTCACAAATCGCTGCACTAGAGTACTTGTTTTTGCTCTGCTGCTCACCCCAGCTGTATGTTTTACTCTCAGTTTTTATCTGTCTTGTGGTAACCAATGGTAAAATGTGCATTTTGCTGCACCACAATGCAACTTATGGCACTCTATACAATGCATAGTGGTCACCAATAAAATGTGTGCCAAAGAAGCCATACTGCAACATACCACAACACATGAATTAAAAAACTAAAAAAGTGCAGGCCTTTCTGTTCTTCTATTATAATGTGTTGGCCATCAATTCTAGTTAAATAGGCTGCTTGACACAACACAGGTTAATGTGCATGCAGGAACACACAGAACACTATAGTGTGAAAGGGATCTTAAATGTCAGTGACTGCAGCAGCAGGATCCATTGGTTGGCTTTGCTGATGGCATAGTAGAGAATAATCTTTAAATGGACATTACCTTCTAGCAACTTAACTACAATTTGCTTTCTTGACTACTTTAATCATCTGTTTATACATATGTGCATCAGTGATGAAAGACCATGAATATATTAAAACATTTCAAAGATAAAAGTAATATACATGTTAACGAGTGCATGGGCATAACGATTTGCAAAAAAAATACAAACCATTTTAAATATGTATATTTTTCATTATTGACTGTTCTTCTGTTGTAAAGGGCACATTTCAGAAAATGTATCAAATACGGTAGTTAAGCTGTGTGAAATATTGGCTAACGGTACAACATTTTCTTTGAACTTACCTCCCTCTGTGCACTAATGTATTTCTTCTCAGAGGTTTTCAGTTCATTTTGCAAATTTGCCACCTAAAAGATATATGGATAGGTTATCAAGGGTTTTAAAAATAAAACAAACTTTAAAAATGTATACAAATAAATCACATGCTTCTCAATAAGAAATGCATAGGATCTGCTCGTGACAGTATTGTATTTTATTCGGCCACACTGGAAAAATGCTTAAACGCTCCTGTACAAAATATATAGCAATTATATATATAAATATGTAATGAAGACTGAATGAATAAAGACTTAATGGAAGCACTGTCTAAAAGAATACAACCTATCTTTAACCAGTTTTTTTTTTTTTTTTTTTGGGTGGGGAAGGGATAGACCCACTGACAACTCTGTTTGTCCTGATGACTACTGTCAACAAAATAAAGTGATGGGAAATTCAAAATTTGAGCGTTGTCCCCAGAATGGAAAGATGAGGGAAAATTTTCCAATGGGAACACCTCTATAGGAAGCGAGGATAAATTTCTCCAATAGTGCACATACAGCAAAAAATAAACTATCGGGGATTAAGGGATTATTTTAACCTTTTCCAACCCTAACCAAAACAAAAAAAAATTAAAGTGGATGTAAACCCGAATTTTTTTTTTTTTTTTGATATCATACTGTAGAGTATAAGATTTCCTATCATTTAAGCCCAGTCTTGCCACACAGAGTTAATCCATTTCTGAGCGATCCTCTTTTATTGTTCAGTGAGAAAAATCTTGACAAAGTGAGAAAAACTTTGTCAAATACTCCCCCTTGCTGTGAGTGACAGCCTAAGACATATGCAGTATTTTTTAATTCCCTACCCCCACTCCTTTCTTCAGCAGCTCTGCAAGGATTGGCTGTTCCACACCTCAGCATGATTTGGCATGCTGAAGTCATGTGGTTACTTTCCTGTCTTTTCACTGAATGTTAGAGATCATAGCAGAAGTTCAGTTAGAAATACACAGGGGAGTGTAGAGGTGGGCGGGGAGTCTACTGACATCACGACTCCACCCACCAAGCTCCAGACAACAGACCCATCCACAGATTATGCCGTTTTTCGGCTCTCATAACAGACAGAGGGAAGACATTTGACAGGTAAAGATACATGCAGGAGACATGTATATCCTTATAGATAACCCCTATGGCAGTAGTTTAGAAAGGATGACATTGGGTTTACATCCACTTTAAGGAATGCTAACATTTTAAATGTAGATTTGGGTCCCACCAATGAAACCACGGTAAAAAAGCTATTTTTTTTCTTTAGCCTTTAGTCCTGCTTTTCTTTAGTCCTGCTTTTTAAAATTGAAAAACAACATACACTATATTGTCAAAAGTATTGGGATGCCTGCCTTTACACGCACATGAACTTTAATGGCATCCCAGTGTGGACCTTGATTTGTGCACTGGAGTTGGAAGAGAAAGGGGCCATCCCCAAACTGTTCCCACAAAGTTGAGAGCATGAAACTGTCCAAAATGTCTTGGTATGCTGACGCCTTAGCTGGGTTCACATCTAAGCCACAAGCGGCTCACAGCAGGGGTCTGGTGCATCAACGTTCACCATTTCAGGTGAGATTTCAGCACAAATTTTTGGCTGAATTTGGACCTAAAATGGACCAAAAGACGCGCAGGACCCAGGGGCAAATTTGCTCCGGAGCCGCAGCAGGAGATATGTGAACCGGCTCCATAGAGAGCCGGTCACAATCTCCTGCTATTGCGAATTGGATGCGGGGAACCCACATCCAATTCATACTAGTCTGAACCCAGTCTGAAGAGTTCCCTTCACTGGAACTAAGGGGCCAAGCCCAACCCCTGAAAACACAACACCACACCATAATCCCCCCTCCACCAAATGATTTGGACCAGTGCACAAAGCAAGGTCCATAAAGACATGGATGAGCAAGTTTGGGGTATAGGAACTTAACTGGCCTGCACAGAGTCCTTCCCTCAACCCAATGGAACACCTTTGGGATGATCTAAAGCGGAGACTGCGAGCCACGCATTTTCGTCCACATCAGTGCCTGACCTCACAAATGTGCTTCTGGACAAACATGTCCAGAAGCACATTTGTGTGTCTATGGTCAAACATTCCCATAGACACACTCCTAAACCTTGTGGACAGCCTTCCCAGAAGAGTTGAAGCTGTTATAGCTGCAAAGGGTGGGCCGATTCAATATGGAACCCTACGGACTAAGACTGGAGTGCCATTAAAGTTCATGTGTGTGTAAAGGCAGGTGTCCCAATACTGTTGACAATATAGTATATGTGTACACAAGCAATAGGGCATCAACATTAAAACCACAGGCCTCAGGGATTTTCACTTGCACAAAGAGCCTGAAAAACTCCAGAAAGCAAAATACAGTTTGTCTTTGTTAAGTACAGTAATTAAAAGAGAAGTATGACCAAAGCTTTTTTTTTTTGGTCATACATCCCTTGATGATCACAGGAAAGTACTTACTTTTGTTTTCCTGTGTGAGACCTGAAGCCAACTGTGCCTGCCCACTGTTCCAGTGAGTGGTAGAGAAGTAGAGCAGAGAGCAATGAATGACAGTCACTGCTCTCCACTCTGAGAAGATTGAGAACTGTGTGATCAATGGTCATGTAATCACCGAGTTCTCGGTCTGTGATCTGACATGAGACAGCTGCAGCATCTATAGTAGAGTAAATGTTCACATTACTGTGTCAGAAGTTTTTGTTTCGGTAAAAAGATGAGTCATGCTGCATAACACTACACAGGGTATTAACTGACCCCTGTCTTTAGTCTGAATACTGCATTTTCCTGTGAAGAAACTACATATCCCACCATCCTGTGGTCTCTCTGTCTAATACTCAGCAGGTGAGAGCTAGCTATACATTATATATATCTGCAAGCCACAAGCAGGCAGAACATTTACAGACACACAGAGAGCTCAATGATGCAGCTGGAGGATATGTATTATTACAATAGCATTCCCACATTCGTGATGCAACACAGAGGATGACAATGCATGCAATGGACTCTACATGACCCAAAACAGGAAGTTGACTTGTCCTTTTGGTGAATAGGGACAGGCTAGCTGTAAGCAAACTATGGACATAGGAGAATTGATCAGACATGACACTATAAACTTTAGTCACAGCATGTGAGCCCAGCATTACAATGTAAGGCAAACAAATGACACAGGGTCTATAGCAACACTATATCTAGTTAAAACAATGAACACATTTGAAAGTGTACAATACCTTTAAACCATTCCATCAGACAGCACAGATTGGTCAAGGACTTCTCCACCCTGTGGCTGGTTACTTATCACATTAATGAGGTCAACCCTGTATTCTATACTCCTACCAGGCAAGTCCTTGTGCAAAACCTAGTTGGCTCAGATTACCGTCCTTTCCTCTCCCTGCCTGAATATGCAGGGAATTACAGGAAGCTAATAAAAAGACAGACTTAAGCCTAGCACACACGGGCTGAATGTTGGTCGACATCGGCCGGATCAATAAAAACCAGCTGACATTTGGTCTGTGTGTATGGTAGCCTGTCTGACAGAAGCCGGTTGTTTGGCCAGCTTCTATTGGACGAGCATGCTAGAAAACCAGCAACTTGGCTTAGAGCATTGACAGAAAACAATAGAACAGCAGGGGAGATAGCTGTATTAACATCAGATAGTTAGTACAGCAGCTCCGACTGGAGTTGTCTTTTTTTTCTGTTCAACCCGCTGGGTGTGGTGTGGTATGTACTAGGCTTATGGTTCACCTTAAATGGGCATTGAACCATAAGTTTAGTACACACCACTGAGTTGAAAAAAAAAAAAAAAAATAGTGGTGTATACTAGGCATATGGTTCCCTTTAAATGGACATTTAATGGTCTTTAGAAAGCAATTACTTAGATTTTATACCTGCCAGCACCTCTGCTTTCACGCAAACCTGTTTAACCACTTGCCAACCGCCGCACGACAATTTACATTGGCAGAATGACATGGGCAGGCAAAAGGGCGTACCTGTACGTCCCTTTGAATTTGCCGCCTAGCGGGCGTGCGTATGCATGCCGCGGGAGTGTGCCCGCGGACTCGATGTTCGCCGGTGGCTGGCGATTGCGGCGAGGAAAGGCAGAACGGGGAGATGCCTATGTAAACAAGGCTTTTCCCTGTTCTGCCTAGCAAAATAGCAACATGACAGGGATTTACTGCTCCCTGTCATCGGGAGCAGTGATCTCTGTCATGTTGTAGTGATCCCATCCCCCTACAGTTAGAACACATCCAGGGAACACACTTAACCCCTTGATTGCCCCTAGGGTTTAACCCTTCCCTGCCAGTGTCATTTATACATTAATCAGTGGCTATTTGTAGCTCTGGTTGCTGTATAAACGTATGTATTGCATACTAGCACATTATGAAACACTTAGCTTAGAACGAAGTCCCCACAGCGGCACTCCGGTGAGGGGATGACAAGTTCACCCAATGTTTCTTCTGAGTTAGCGGGCTCTGGCACTGTAAGTGGCCAGAGCCGTGATGACGTCACTCCCACACATGAGTGCGGGAGCCTTTGGTTCTAGCAAGAGGCTCTAACGTTCCAGCACGATATGCTGGACCTTCATAACACTTGTGTTGCTGACGTCAGCGGCCACATGCAGGGGGAATATTTCCTAAACAGTGCACGTTTAGGAGATATTCATTTTACCTACAGGTAAGCCT
This sequence comes from Aquarana catesbeiana, assembly GCF_042186555.1. NCBI lineage: Eukaryota > Metazoa > Chordata > Amphibia > Anura > Ranidae > Aquarana > Aquarana catesbeiana. Next base: position 546,932,101 of record NC_133328.1, on the reverse strand, counting down.
TATTATAGGCTTACCTGTAGGTAAAAATAACAAAGCAAGGTAGATAACTGCTTTAAAAAAAAAATCCCAAATAAAAAGCATAAAAAAAAAAGAAAATGGATTTCAGCTCTGTCTTGTATCACAATGGTGGCTAAAAGTTCACAGCCAAGCAAGTGGCTGGCACTGTAAAGAGGATTCCCGCTAAGTAGCCACAGATCTTAAAGCAACTTTTGAAAGTGAAATGATATGCAAGGCTGCTTGGGTTTTCCCTTGAATCAGCAGGTCACAGTTTAGCTCTAAGGAACACACAGCGATCCATCATTAATTTACATTAAACTCCCAGCGCAAGTCCTGCCATTCAGAACTGTTCTATCTTAATAACACAAGAATAGTATATTTACTGATTTAGCAAAATCTGGTCAAATTACATGTGGCAGCATCTTTATGTTCGGCCTATAAAGCGCTCAGCTTTATGTCTTGCTGTTTATAAGCCACTCACAAGGCTGTGTGTCATTATGGCCTCATTACTGTTGGCTGGAAGTACATTATAGCTTATATAAATATTATACGTAGGCTGCAATTTGAGTAATCAGCTGCTTGTGATTGACAGAAATCCACACTGTCATTTACACTGCACTGTATGACTTGCACTGTGGCGCTTTTTCTAAGCTGTAATAAAAAAATGGTCTATCTACATCGACTTTAGCCCAACTGTAATCTGTAAAGAAAGAGAAGAAGCTTTTTTTCATACATTCCCTTAATCTACTCTTGCGTTCCTCTGCAACTGGTAAGGCACGCTATACTTATGCTTTGCTATATTCATAGCACATACAATATTTACAAACTGTAGGATCTGTCTTACTTGGCATGCCCATCTGGTTTATATGATCAATAATAATATTAATGCAGTTACTCTTAGCAACCAATTAGAAGTCTTTCAACAGCCACACCATTATAAAAGGAAAAAATCTGACTGTCATTTGTTACTACTAATGAACAGCATGCTTACTGACATTTCATTATGAACCAGGGACAGTTTGCGGTTAAGCTGTGTAGTTAAACGTATCCTTTTGCCATAGTGTCTTAGCGGACCAAATATCGCCATAGCTATAATTACTTCATACAAATTAACCTAAAATGTAGGGGAATTGTTTGGAGTGTTGGAAATGTAAGCTTTTTTTTGTTTGTTTGTTGGTTTTATAATTATGTTCTGAGGATCTTTATTGCTCAGAATAATAAAACAAGCCCATGGTTTTTTAAGGTACATGATCTAGGGATGTTATGCATATTTGTTAAATCAGCAACCTAGGAAAAGTATGTTTATATTAGGTGTTCTTACACTTAAATTGCTGCATGCTTGTTCCAAGTCAGTGACTCTCTAAGCAGATATAAGGATTACAGCCCTGCAATTTGCTCCCAAAAAAAAGTCAGGAAATGTCAGAGATGATACCTCATCCTCTAGAGTAGGGGTCTGAAACTGGCAGCCCTCCAGCTGTTGTGAAACTACAAGTCCCATCATGCCTCTGTCTGTGGGAGTCATGCTTGTACTGGTCAGCCTTGCAATGCCTCATGGGACTTGTAGTTTTGCAACAGCTGGAGGGCCGCCAGTTTGAGACGCCTGTTCTAGACATTATCTAAATTTGCAGGTACTATCTCCCTGCATTTCTGGAGGAAATGCAACTTTACAAGGTTTATTTACTAAAGGCAAGTGCAGTTGCTCCAGAGCTTAGTAAAAGTCCAAGCAAAAATGCAGGTTTTTTTTTCTATTTTCCTTACATGTGATTGGGTATTCTTTGCAAAATGAAGCTTTACCTCATTTACTAAACTCTGGAGCAAGTGCACTTTGCAAAGTGCACAGTCTTTTTGCCTTTAGTAAATCCACCCATAGAGTATATGTATCCTTAGTCACTTGTTTTGCCTTACACACTGGAACACATTTTTCATACTTTACTCTGAATTAATGTGGTATAGAGTGACTCTTACCCCAGCACTAGTCACACTATATATATTGGCATAGATGACTTCCCATCAGCGGCTAGAACAGTTAGACTGCACGTTACTAGCAGCCAAACTAAAGATTACAAAACTATGGCAATCTACCATAACACCCCATTACTCTGTGATGAAAAGGGACATTAATAATCAAGCCATGATGTAAAAGTGCTAGCGCTTAAGAAAAACCCATTCAAAAAAATTAAATAGGAGCACCTGGCATCCGGTTACATTGTCCCTTTCAATCAAAACATAGATAAATCTAGGTTTTCCTTTTTTTTTTTTTTTTAGACTGCTGTCAATTTATTGCCATTAATCCTTCCACTTTTTTTATGATATCTTGTCAACGAGATGACACAGATTTACTAAAACTGGTGCACACAGAATCTGGTGCAGCTATGCTTACTAAACAATCAGCTTTTAATTTAAGCTTGTTCAATTAAAGGGATTGTAAACCCTCACCTTGTAAAACAACCCATTCAGTTTAAAACTGAAATAAATTACAAAATATTTTTGTATAGCTATCAAGAAACATTACAAATACCTTTTTTCTCTTTTTTTATAAGTGATCACATTCCCTCTGTTCTTGGCTGCATAAGAGCTGGGTGGAGGAGAAGCAACAGCTTACTGAGCTTTCCAGTGAGAGGTTGTGCAGATGGAGCATGCCAGGACAAGTCAGATCATTGAACAGGCTGAGTTCCCAGCAGAGCTAGAGAACTGACCACAGTGTGTTCTCCTGCTGCTTAGTGTGGTCAATTTTTAATAGGAAATCAAAGGTACTGACAGGAACATCAGGGATTTCACACAAAGGAAGCAATACAAAGAGAACAGGATACCTTTTCATACAAGTAAATGGTACAGCAGGCACATATCAGAAATATGAAATGCTTGGGGGGGCGGAGCTAGTTGCCGAGCGGAACGGACATCTGATCTCTCAGCTCCAGCGCTTCACGGACCGAATCCTTACCTCCTGAGGACACAACACTCAATAACTCCATGTCCCAAAAGAGGAAGGAATACAGTCAGCCCAAGAAACTAACAGCGTTCTTCATACAGCCGACGAGGCTCCGAATCCAAGATGGCGCCTGCGGCCCTTCACACAATGCTGACAGCTCCTACACAGACCTCCCAGATGCAGATCCACCAGAGTATCCTTTTCCAAGGATGGATCAGCAGGCAATCTTTCATCTACAGCCTCCTCAGCAAACAACAGCCCAGCAAAGTCATGGATGCGACTGGATTCTGAGCCACACAACACAGAGGTGAGCCCTCTGTTAGCTGTTTATCCTGCACAAATCACTACAGCCATCCCCTATAGCATCTTTTCCTACATTCAATCAACTGGTGCTGGACACCACAATAAAAGAGATGCTCATCTCTCTCCAAAGTTCCCTTCATAACATTATTTCTTCCATGTTCATGAAATTTTCTTCAGAAATCCACTCAATGGGGGACAAAGTGTCCCAAATTGAAAATCAGATGGGAGAAATAACAGAGACAGTTAATGACTTAGTGGATGCCCATGGACACACACGCGACACCAGTGGAAGAGAGCCAAGATGGCGGACCTAGAGGACAGGTCTTGTCGCAACAATGTAAAAATAAGGGGCATACCTGAAAGAGTCCTACCATCTGACCTTAATGTTTATACCAGAATACATTTCTACCACACTAAAGATCAGCTTCTGACAAAAACAAGGCAATTGGGACAGCTCCCGGCACCTTACTGTAAATTATAACTGTATGCAGACCTATCACAATATACTAGACAGCTCAGACGCCAACTGAACACCATAACCAAACCTCTCAACAATCATAAGATTCCATACCAGTGGGGATTCCCCACGAAAATAATGGTCACCAAAATGGGAAAAAGCATAATATCTACACAGTAGAGGAAGGCCTACAGTTACTCTAGTTTTGGGGAATCATCCCTGATCTTACAACTCAAACGCAAGAAATATGAAATGCTTGGGTAATAAACACTTTAAGCTAGTATGCTCTGTATATGCAATGGTATTTGTAACACTATAGAGTTTCTAACATGTTTACTCTGTACTTCTGATATGCCTACAAATGCTGATAGATTTGACTGTAACCAATTGCCTTTAGTAACTGTACTTTATGTATTACTAATGAACGCTTCAACGCTACTAAAAAGAAATGCACCATACATATTTTTGTACTTGTAGGTTCCTCTTAAAAACTGTAAAACTATAGCTCAGTGAAATATGAAGATAAGAAATTTGCGTGGCTCTACACTGCAATGGCTTCCCTATAATACATACATACACACACATTGCAATGAGTCCTGGCTATTAAAGTATAACTGATGCTGAGTTAGCACTAGTGCGAATTGGATGCAAATTGAAAGTGAAGGAAAATCTCCGCAATGGGACACAGTTGGCAAAAAAAAAAAATCTGACAGGAGTTATAACCCTTCCTTAGGCTTGGTTCACACCTAATACCAATGCGGCTCCCAGCAGGGGTCCTGTGCATCCTGGTTCATTGTTTCAGGACCGATGTCAGCCCCAATTTTTGGCTGAATTTGGACCTAAAATGGACCAAAAGACGCACAGGGGTCCTGTGCAAATTCACAGAGGAGCAGCATCAGAGATATGTGAACTGGCTCCATAGAGTGCCGGTCACAATCTCTTGCTATTGCGAATTGGATGCAGAGCTCCTGCATCCAATTCACAATAGTGTGAACCCAGCCTTACTCTATCCAAAATGGAAAAAAAAGTTTTGCCTATAGTTCCACTCTAAGGACAGGTGAGCTCCCAGAGACAAAGATAGAGAGACTTGGAAGCAGGATCATATTGACAGCCAGCTTAAGGTGGAAACCATCTTAGCAAGCAAATAGATGTGCAATTTTCTGTTAGAACTTATTTGCTATGCTTCATTATTGGTAAAGATAAGCCATTTTTTTTCACCTTTTGCTGAAGAAAAGGTGCTGAAGATAAAGCAGACTTTTGCTTTGATAAGACTGTTTTGCTGGCGTCTGTTTTCCCCCCTGATCCCCACAACATAGTAAATAAATTGAAATGCTGAATTACAATGTATCTATCCATCTTGACATATGAGCCACCTTTTCTAACAGATCTCATTTTCAGCAACTGCTCAGAAAATTAATTTAAACTGTGTCTTGTAAAAATGGTGGCTGGATTCCCAGCTTGAGATAGGGTACAGAGACCGTAACTCCAATAGCATTCTGGTAATAACTATACAGAAAAGGCCCTCCTGTACACAGATTGAAAGAGCCTTTCCATATTTTTGTCCTACAGCTTTCATTTAACACTTCCTGCCCTACTCCTAAGGGCTTTTAAAAGTAGGAGTATTTACTGTATACTCAGGCAGGGCATTCATGTCTACACAAAGCCACTGCAGGGAAACGGTATTTTAATGGACAGCTCAGTACACAAGGGCACGCAGTGGAGTGCTTTGCTTTCACCGCAATAAAATACAAAGACTGCAGGGTCAGCTTGTTATGGTGCGGCAGTAGATGTTTGGTAACTCCACCAACACAAAATATCCACAATTGTTTTTGAAAGTAAAGTTTCTCATAATAATGGATGATGCACTTTAACATCAGACACTTGTGCACATTGGACCTTTTAGGGATTAATACAAGTTTGCTGGGTCTTTGGTAAGAGTTCTGTTCCTTAAAAGAGGTGTTCCGCTCCCCTCCCCACTGAAAATGAAAAGTCAGCAGCTACAAATACTATAGCTGCTGACTTTTAATATTAGGGCACTTAGTTACCTGTCCAGGGTTCCCACTATGTCGGCAATCCAACTGATTTTCGGATCGTCTGTCAGGTGCTACAAATATAGTTTGTAATTTTGGTGAGGAGGAGTAGTCTGCAAATAGTTCAACCCTACTGAACACATCTAAGATAAACTGAGATGCTGATTAATATCTAAAATCAGTGCCTTATCTTACAAATGCTATTTTGGCTGAATGAACACAAATTCTCATAGACACACACCAAAAGCTTGTGGAAAACCTTTCCAGAGGAGCTGAAGCAGTTCTACGGGAGACATGCCGACATTATAAACATGATTTTGAAATGGGATGTCCAGTGAGCTTATACAGGTGTGGTGATCAGCTTTCCAAAACTTTTTGCCATACAGTATATGCACAATTAGCATCTCATCAAGAATCCTTATGTATGGGAAGCTCTGTGCTATTTTTAGTAGGTATATTCATATTCAAAATATCAATTACTAATATACCTGTTAAACTACTATTTAGTAAATGTGCAGCTCCATTTACTGAATTGAATTTACTACAAGGGTTTGTATAGTCACCTTGCGTGCTAGCTGCTATAGTTAGGGTTGAACCGGTGTGAATACATGTGGGTAGTGGTAAAAACCACAATCTACTGAGAGCAAGTAAATGACTCAGTGAGTGGTAAAAATATATAAGTGCAAAACATAAAAACTCAAATAAAAAGAAGAAACAAAAAATGTGTACATGTGAAATACAATGATATTAATAGCGTGAAAATCTGAAAATCAAACAAACTCAGTCCATGGGTTCAAATATAAAAAGTTCATCAGTGAAAAAAAGCTTCCATCCACTATACAGCTCAGCAGCAACTAATCCCCCTATGAGTGGATTGACAAAGGAGAGAGATGTGCAGGATGGTGCAAATCCACTGGCGGTGACTCCAATAAGTGAGAAAGTGATAAAGGTGGACTCTTACCCTCCGTGTTGGACCCCCTCCTTGGCAGGGTCTATCAGGCATGCAGATTTTTGCCCTCTGCAGGGACCATGTAATGAGAAGATCTCCCCAGCAGCTGTTAGGAATGTTGTCTCCGATCCGGGCTGGTCCAAGTGAAACGCCAGGCGTTTTCCCGCAGAGCACACACAGGAGAGGGGAAGGGGGAGAAGGAGCAGAACGGCTGTCTCCTCTCTCATCCCATGCGAGAGAGGACGGAGGGGGAAGGGAGGGGGAAGGGAGGACAGGAGGCAGTATTCCATAGAACACCGGCTCTGAGCTGTATGAGAGAGATGCTCTCAGCTCAGAAGTGCAACTAGCAACCCCGCTGGGGCCCCTCCGACAGTGGCGGAACGCCAGGGCCCAGTCGCAAGTCACAGATTTACTGGCTCCTTCCTCTGCTCTCCATCCTGCCAGATCTGGGGCAGGGGGGACTGGAGGAGGGCCAGCGGAGGACCCGGAAGGGGAGCGGAGAAGACAGAGGGGGAGCGAAGAGGGGACCAGAGGAGGACACGGAGGGGGAGCAGAGGGGGACTGGAGGACACGGAGGGGAACCGGAGGAGGAGCACAGGAGGATGTGGAGGGGGAGCAGAGGGGGACTGGAGGAAGACAGAGGGGGCAGAGGAGGACATGGAGGGGGACCTTAAGAGCACAGAGGAGGAAACGGAGGAGGACATAGAGGACAGTCAGGAACGATTGGTGCGGCGGGGGAGTTACAAGCACCGATTTCCCTGTATAGATTTAAATAAAGCAGCTGAAAGCCGCCGGAGGGAGAGGAGGAGAAGCGGCTGTACGCTGCTTTATTGAAATCTATACGGGGAGGTCTGTGCTTGTAACTCCCCCCTTCGCAGCACCGATCACCCCTGACTACCCAGGTATCAGATTAGGCATCGGAACATTTGCACGAGTACAAGTACTCGTGCAAATGCTCGGTATCGGCACCGATACCAATACTAGTATCGGTATCGGTGCAACCATAGCTTTAGTGACTGGTGCGTTCACTATATACACTGTTTGACCTGTTTCTGAACAGAACCTATAGTTGTATTTTTTTATGTGGGCTGAAGATCCTTTAAATATACAGTATTATATGAAGAAGTCCTACACTAACCTTTTTAAAATACACAGAAAAAAGTCACTAGTTACTGGGTTACTAGAGCTCAGTTCTATACCATACCAAAGCAAGTCCATGTGTCTTGGTAGGTATTTTAAACACAGAATTCTTTCCAAAAGACCAAAGCACATACAATAATAAAGTTTATGCTTTCAGAGAAAAAAGGGAATAGATGTCACAAGAGCATGAAGATAAAGAAAATAAAAGGACTGTACTAACACTTTCCGATTGTACTTTTAATGTATTTTTGTTTGTTTTGTACATAGTGAAAGAGATGGTAATAAAAACTCGATTCGTTCCCACTCAGTCCAAAACAAAACACTTTGGCTGAAGTTTGGTTTTAGGCCTCAATCTCAACATAGTACAAGTGTTAGAATGCCTTTTGTAAGCCTCTTTTTTTACATTTGTGATCTTGTGTTGTGCAAAAATGCAATTTGTCCTATTTTTTCAGTGCACTCCAAAGATGAGAGTTGGTGTAAACTGACACAATACAATATAAGGCTATTTAATTATGTATGCATTGGCACTATGTTGGCCAATACAGCCAAAAGCTGCTAGTGAGAAAGAGAAACTAACCACACATGACAACCCTTGGCACAAGTGATCATTTTACACATTATGGGCAAAATATAAACTAATATCTCATCATTTTACATGTGTTGATGTGTTAGAGAGACTTTTAAAGAATAGGTTTAGGATGTCTACCAGCTTACTTACTTAATCAATAGATACACCATTTTATATTTAGCACACCTGCTGTAGCACAGAAGGGGTGACCTGGATGTGGTCTGGGACCAAACACCTGTTGCCCAATTAAAGCATCCATGTCTTTTGGTTTGTAAGCTTTCTAACACCCTTGATTGAAATGGTGAAGCAGATAATACACAGTGCAATGTATGATACCCTGTAATTCTTGTATTCTTCAATACTGTATGTACCTGATGAATATTGGGACTGCATATCTTAAAAACTGATAAAAGCCAGATACTTCTTTATAAGAAAATATTATAAACCACTTCATGAATCTAGGTACACAATTAATGCCATCAAATAAAATGTAAAACATTTTTTTTTACTTTTTTCAGTTGAATAACTGCTCACAATGGACTGTTATTACACAGTCTACTGAATAGTTCACATAGGTGTTTCATGACATGTGGCTAATTAAAGTTGTAGAACAAACTTCTGCATTGGGATTAGGGGAAACAGAAAAAGTACAGACTTCTACTTTACTGCAAATAAAGGATAAAAAAAAACAAGTCAAGGAACTTTCCTGCATACTCATGACCATATTAGGAGGAGATTTATAAAGTGACTTCACATGTGCAGACTCATAAAACTGATAAAAGTCATTCCTTGGCTTCGTGACTTTACTGTAGGAGATTCACTAGCAAATCTAAGGAAAGGGGGATGCCTGCCTTGTACGACTATTAAACAGGTCATTAAAACACAGCTGCAAATCAACGATGTCCTGAGTAAATTAGTCAATAAAATCAGATCTTGAATCAGTGACACGTCTCCATAACATGCCATGTAAATTAAATACTGTAATTTTTATCTTGATAGTGTGTGTACTTATTATAAGAAAAAAAAAATGCACATAGATAGAGAATACCACTAATATACGCTTTATTTTACAGCAAGGCTGGGTTCCTCATTGAGTATAATACACACATTTTAAATCTGACATAAAAATATCCTTTTATACACAGTGGCAAGTCTGTTTGACACTTTCTGCAGTTCTATGTTCTATCATAGAACGCTTTCAAATGAGTGATGTGATACAGAAACTAAAAAAAAAGTCTGCTTTCCCAACAGAAGGTATATTTATTGGTTAGGACAACTATCCAAAATTAAGAACATTCAGTATACCAGCAAGAGAACAGCATATCACTTATACAATGGAAACAGGGAAGAGAAAGAGAGAGCATGTGTGTATTTTCCAGACAGTATTTACACACTGTTATCTACAGTAAAAAGGGAATTTTGTAAATTCCTTATTTTTTATACAGTAACTTGGTTATATGCAGGTTACCTCCAGGTGATTGGACACTGGCAAAAATGTTGCTGGGCTGCCCCCAGGTCACGGTCATATAGCCCTGTCCACTCTGTGGGACTCCACTTTTTTAGCAAGCAATACGGGGTTACCACAGGAGACAAAGAGGAGGGTCCCGTGTCCTTTACTGTACTCCATAATAAGAAATGTACAAGAAAATCAAAATTCCCTCTTAATTGAACATAGGACACATGACTTGTATCCATAGACCAATGGATAAAAAAATAACAAACAGAACTGCCAACATGCCTATAAGAAAACAAGGGTAATAACCCTATCAAACACTGAAATGACAGCTTGAAGCACCTTGTGGCTGCAGCTTCCATTAGCTGAGGCTCAAACATCTACCTGCAGAACATGTGAACAGAGGACCGGGTGGTGGCCTTGGGAAATCTGGGAAGCAGTTGTTTGATCCTGAAAGGTCCGAGAGACATCAACAGGCCTGGTAGAATGGGTTCTGATAGGGAAAGGGGGAGCCTAATAAATAAGTTGTCTGATCCACCTGGCAATGGTGGAGTGGGAGGTTAGATGTGCCTTTCAAGGACCCAATGGGAGGACAAAAAGACTCAGTTTGGCACATAGAGGTTATGTCTGCTGGATAGACTAATAGTTCTGACAATGTCCAGACATTATAAAGTAATTTTCTTGGTATGTTTTGGGGCACAGCACAAGGGAAGGCAGAACAATATCCTTACTAAGGTGGAAGGAGGATACCACCTTGGCTAGATAACAAGATATTGGTCTCAAGAACATGTTATCCCTGTTTAATATAAGAAAAGGCTCCTTGCAAAAAAAAAGTGTTACCTCAGATCCAAAGGTGACGAAGGAGGTTGAAGTGGGAGATTACATGAGCAACACCTTGCAAAAAGGTCCTGATTAGGGACTGTGAAGCAAGAGGTTTATATAAAAGGATGGATAGGGCAGAGACCTGTCCTTTAAAGGTCATCAAGGCCTCTAAAGGACTCAAAATGGTCTAGACCAGACTGAAGAAAGGCCAGGATACAAGCAATATAGGAGCAAGAGTCTCTGGGACTAGGACATCTTTCTTTGAACCAGGCAAAGAAGGTCTGCCATGCATCAAGGGTAAACCTTTTGGGATGTCGATTTTCTCACTCTGAGCAAGGGGGTGTGACCAAACCAGATATACCCCTATGCTTCAGAACCTGGGTTTCAACAGCCATGCCATTAAAGCCAGAGACTGAGGGTAGAAACCTTTAACTAGGTCATGGCTCGCCCACCAGGAGTCTGAGTATATTTGTGTGCCACATTCTTCGGGGGACCAATTTAGTGTAGTGAGGATCACTGGGATGCTTTCTACCTTCATCTTGTGCAACAGCTAAGGGAAAATCTTTATCGGAGGGACAGCATAGATCAGCTGAATGTAGGCCAAGAAATCACCAGGGTATGTACTGAAAAGACTTGACGATTCCTGATCATCAATTTCAGTTTGTTGCTGAACCTGGAAGCTAGAATGTCCACATCTAGTGTCCTCAATCGTTAACAGATATTTCGGTGCAGAGGCCATGCCCCATGTCCATGCATTTTCACAACTTAGGAAGTCCACTTTCCAGTTGTCTATACCCAGAAAGTGGACAGCAGAGAGAGCTTGGGTATGAATTTCCACCTAACAGAGGATCAAGTTTGATTCCCTCTGGGAAACGGTGGGGAAGGCTGAAGAGAAAAAAGTGAAAGGAAATAGAAAAAGTGGGAGGAGGATACAAATAAACATAAAAATAAAAATATATCATTTAAAAAATTTAGGAAGGTGTCACGTACCTGGTAGGTAGAGCCCGGAATGGAGGGAATGGCCTCTCTTATACCCCCGACTTGGGAACCCCTGGTAGTGATGACAGGGGCTTGAAAGTACAAAGGGGCACAAGTGCCTGACTGGAAAGCTGGAGCAGAGGGCTGGGTCCTGTAGTCAGCTGGGAGGTGTCCTGTAGTCTGGCAGCAGGATGCAGACAGCAGGAAGGTGCTCTGTAACTCAGCAGCTAGATGCAGACAGCAGGGAGGAGTGTTGTAAACTGGTAGCAGGATGCAGGCAGCAGGGAGGTGTCTCGTAGTCCAGCAGCAGGATGCAGACAGTAAGGAGATGTCTTGTAGACTGGCAGCAGGATGCAGATAGCAGGGAGGTGTCTTGTAGTCCAGCAGCAGGATGCAGACAGCAGGGAGGTGTCTTGTAGTCCAGCAGCAGGATGCAAATAGCAGGGAGGTGTCTTGTAGTCCAGCAGCAGGATGCAGACAGCAGGGTACAGGCAGACCGGGTCAGAACTCAGGCGGGCAGATCAGGTACAGAAGGGTAATCCAGAAGAGTAGTCAAAGTCCAAAGCCGAGATTGGGGCAGGCAGCAAACAGGGTAGTCAAGAACAGTCCAAACATGTAACAGGTTTCAAGGTACAGATCACAGGTAACAAGGCGGCAGGGGTCTTCAGGAACGCTGTAGACTAGACAGCAAGGCAGCAATGGAACAGTCCCCTTTTTATAGCACATCTTTGGCGCCAAGTGCTGTCATACGGGGAGCGCATGCGCTCCTGCGTGCGCCCGTGTGCCGCTATTGGCGATATTGCGCATGCGCCGGACGGTGCTTCTGTGCACAGGCATCCTTTTAATCTTTCTATTGCTAGACTGCTTGCCAGAAGGCTTTTCCTGACATTGCCCCCCTCCAATGGGCAGCCTCTGGATGCCCAACTGGGCCACTTTACTGGGATGGGATCTCTTAAAGGCTAGAATTAGTCTCTTGGCGTGGATGTTAGTCTTTGGTTCCCAAGAGTTATCCTCGGGACCGTATCCCTTCCATTTAACCAGATACTGAACCTGGTTGCATCTCTTCCGGCAGTCTATGATTGATTCCACCTCAAATTCCTCTTCACCGTTAATGAGCACAGGTTCAGGAGGACCAGTGTTTCGGTTAAGGAAGGGATCCGGGACTGAAGGCTTAAGGACAGCCACATGAAAAACTGGGTGAATACGATATGACTCTGGTAGTTTTAACTCATAAGCCACATCATTGATTTTTCTTACCACTGGGAAGGGACCCACAAACTTAGGGCCCAATTTCCTGGAAGGACATGCTAACTTCAGATTCAGGGTAGACAGTCAGACTCGATCTCTTGTCTTCAGGTCAAGTTCCCCTCTCCTCTTCTTGTCAAATGTCTCTTTGTTCCGTTCCTGAGTCTTTGACATGGTTTCCTGGAGTAGCCTGTTATTTGTGCTGAAAAAACTCAAGGTTTCTTGGGCAGCCGGTACCGAACACTCCGGAACGTTGTTGGACAAAAACAAGGAGTGAAACCGTAGTTCGCAAAAAATGGAGACTGATTAGTTGCAGAGTGAACGGAATTATTGTAAGCGAACTCGGTAAGAGGTAATAGGGGAACCCAGTCATTTTGAGAAAAACAAGAATAGCATTGTAAGTATTGCTCCAAGGTCTGGCTTGTTTGTTCGGTCTGACCATTAGTCTGGGGGTGGTAAGCAGAAGAGAAGGAGAGGTCAATCTTCAGGGATCCACATAGGGCTCTTCAGAATTTGGATGTAAATTGTACCCCCCTGATCAGATACAATGTTTGCAGGTATACTGTGGAGCCTTACAATCTCTTTAATAAAGATCCCCGCAGTCTCGGAGGCAGAGGGGGTACCCTTCATGGGCAAGAAGTGAGCCATTTTGGAAAGTCTGTCAACCACTACGAAAATAGTGGTGTAGCCCTCGGATGGTGGTAATTCAACAATGAAATCCATGAAGATCATCCTCCATGGTCTTTCCGGAACAGGGAGAGGTCTTAGCAGCCCCCAAGCCTTGGTCTTGCTGCCCTTGTTTTGAATGCAGGTAATGCATGATTCCGCATAGTGTTTGCAATCCTCCCATAGCTGAGGCCACCAGAACGTGCGTTGGAGAAGTTCGGAGGTCTTGTGCATTCCAAAGTGGCCAGCTAATTCGTGATCATGACAGGGTTTGAGAACGGCAACCCGTGCTTGTTGTGGCACAAAAATTTTGTCCTTGTACCATAATAATTCATCTCTGGACTATAGAGAGTGACATTCGCTAGAAGGGGAGTTGTTGAAGATGCCTGTCTGATTTGAGACAGCAGGTCTCCTTGAAGCATAAGAAAGTTCCCAGGAGCAAGAATGGTGTCTGGGGGAGAAGGAGCTTCAGGTTCACTGAACATCCGAGACAGCGCATCTGGTTTGGTATTCTTTGATCCCGGCCTGTAAGTAATGTGAAAAGTGAACCTGGTGAAGAAGAGTGCCCATCTGGCCTGGCGTGGTTTCAATCTTTTGGCAACCTTCAGGTACTCTAAGTTCTTGTGGTCGGTGTACACCAGAATAGGGTGGGATGCTCCCTCCAGGAGGTAGCGCCATTGCTCAAGTGCGGCTTTGATTGCCAGTAACTCCCTGTCCCCAACATCATAATTCCTTTCGGCTTCGGTTAACCTGCGGGAGAATAACGCCACTGGATGCAATAAAGCCTTGGAGCCTTGTCTCTGCGAAAGTACCGCCCCCCACTGCTATCTCGGAAGCACCTACCTCCAGTATGTAGGGTAAAGCTGGGTCGTGATGCTTCAGGACGGAGGCTGACACAAACTGGTCTTTCAAGGAGGTAAAAGCAGCTTGAGCCTCAGGGGACCATTGGAACCGGGTGCCTTGCCGAGTCAGTCTTGTGATGGGAGTGATAATGGAAGAAAATCCCCTGATGAACTTGCAATAGAAATTTGCAAAGCCCACAAAGCGCTGTACTCCTTTCTTATCCGTAGGGGCCGGCCAATCCAAGATGGCAGAAACCTTCTGTGGATCCATCTTGACTCCGTCTATAGAAATGATCAGACCCAGAAACTGAATGCTTTGGCGTTCAAACTCGCATTTCTCAGGTTTGGCGTACAGGCTGTGTTGGCGAAGCCGAGTTAGAACTTTTCTGACATATTCCCGGTGGATAGACAGGGAAGAGGAGATCAGGATGTCATCCAGATAAACTATGATGAACAGATCAAGGTAGTCTCTAAAGATATCATTCACGAAATGCTGGAAAGTGGCAGGATCATTACATAACCCAAAGGGCATCACCAGGTATTCAAAGTGCCTGAAGCAGGTGCGGAAGGCAGTCTTCCATTCGTCCCCGCTTCGGATCCGGACTAAGTTGTATGCTCCACGAAGATCCAGTTTGGTGAATATAGATGCAGTTCCGAGTCTCTGAAATAGTTCAGGTACCAAAGGTAGGGGTACCGGTTCTTGATTATAATTTTATTAAGGTCCTGGTAATCTAGGCAAGGGCGTAGGGAGTGATGCTTCTTTTCTACGAAGAAGATCCCTGCTCCAGCAGGTGGAGGGCGTATGAACCCTTTTTCCAGGTTCTCATCGATGTAAGTTTTAAGCGTACAAAGCTCCAGTTCGGTTAAGGGGAAAATTCTCCCAAAGGGAATCTCTGCCCCGGGAAGAAGTTCAATCGGCAGTCATAGGGTCTGTGTGGGGGAAGTGTTTCTGCCCCTTTCCGACTGAACACATCCAGGAAACTATGGTACGCTTCTGGAACAGTTTGGTAGGTTTTAGCATCGGTCTCCAGACACAGCAGGGAAGATGGAACATCAGTAATTCCCGGTAGGCAATGCTGACGGCAGTAAGGGGAGTGAAAACTGATTTTTCCAGTAGACCAGTCAATTTGTGGGTTGTAAGCTTTGAGCCAGGGCATGCCCAGTATGATGGGAAACAAGGGTGACTCAATGATGTCAAGACAGAGTAGTTCCCGTTGGTTGCCGGAAATGGTGGTATTTAGAGGAACTTTCTCTTGTGTTACAGGCCCAGATTTAATAGCCGATCCGTCGGCCAGGTGTACAGGCACTCCCTGTGCTCTGGGTCGTAGCGGGATTTGGAACTTGTGAGCAAAAGATAAGTCCATAAATCTGCTACAGGCTCCGGAATCAATTATAGCGGTTGCTTAGATGTTCCCTCCTGGAAGCTGTAGAGAAATGGGAATAGCCAGGTGAGTGGTATTGTTAAACACAGCAGATAAGGAAGTAGAAGAGAAGGTAATGGCCTTACAGGTCTTTGCGGGACAAGTCCTCACATAGTGTCCAGATTCCCCGCAATAAAGGCAGAGGTTGTTAGCCTGCCGGCGTTGACGTTCTTCAGGGGTCAGTGAGGGACGGTTCAAGCCAAGTTGCATTGGTTCAGAAGTATCAGTAGGAGTGTGAACAGGAGGATTTGGTACACGTGGTAACATCCATACCGGGCGAGAGGGACCAGCTGCACGTTCTGCTCTACGTTCTCTTAAGCGCCTGTCTATTCGACAGGTTGATAAGGCCTTCAAGTGTAGCCGGAATGCCAACCCGGGCCAGCTCATCCTTTAATGCTTCGGAAAGTCCCATGCGAAACTGGTAGCGTAGGGCGGCGTCGTTACAGTTTGTGTCGGAACTCCAACGCCTCAACTCAGATGCATAGTCCTCCGCCGCCCTACAGCCCTGCTGGAGAGAGAATAGTGTTGCTTCTGCAGTAGCTGCTTGTTGCAGATCTTCGTATAGAAGGGCCATGGCTTGAAAGAAAGTATCCAGACGGTTAAGACAGTTATTCTTCTGCTCCAAGAGGCGATGAGCCCATGCCTGGGGTTCGCCCAGTAGGAGAGAAATGAAGAAACCCACCTTAGTGGTTTCTAGGGAGAAAGTTCTGGGTTGCAGTGCAAAGAAAAGTTCACAGGCATTACGGAATGCCCTATACTTGGTGCAGTCCCCGGAGAACCTTTCTGGTGTGGGAACTTTGGGTTCTGGAGGCAACATGACTACTGAAGGAGCAGCGGGTGGACCCGGAGCTGGGGCAGAGAGAACTTGGACACGCTCTTCTAGTTGTTTATAACCGTCTTGTAAGTCCTTAACAGCTTGCGTGAGTCCAGCTAGATGACGGCATAAGTCCTCCATGGGCGACGTTCCCTGCGTGGGCTCGGACGTGGCTGTCCGGTACTGTCACGTACTTGGTAGGTAGAGCCTGAAATGCAGGGAATGGCCTCTCGTATACCTCTGACTCGGGAACCCCTGGTAGTGATGACAGGGGCTCAAGAATACAAAGGGGCACAAGTGCCTGACTGGAAAGCTGGAGCAGAGGGCTGGGTCCTGTAGTCAGCTGGGAGGTGTCCTGTAGTCCGGCAGCAGGATGCATAAAGCAGGAAGGTGCGCTGTAACTCAGCAGCTGGATGCAGACAGCAGGGAGGAGTCTTGTAGACTGGCAGCAGGATGCAGGCAGCAGGGAGGTGTCTCGTAGTCCAGCAGCAGGATGCAGACAGTAGGGAGATGTCTTGTAGACTGGCAGCAGGATGCAGACAGCAAGGAGGTGTCTTGTAGTCCAGCAGCAGGGTGCAGACAGCAGGGAGGTGTCTTGTAGTCCAGCAGCAGGATGCAAAAAGCAGCAAGGTGTCTTGTAGTCCAGCAGCAGGATGCAAAAAGCAGCGAGGTGTCTTGTAGTCCAGCAGCAAGATGCAGACAGCAGGGAGGTGTCTTGTAGTCCAGCAGCAGGATGCAGACAGCAGGGTACAGGCAGACCGGGTCAGGACACAGGCGGGTAGATCAGGTACAGAAGGGTAATCCAGAAGAGTAGTCAAAGTCCAAAGCCGAGATCGGGGCAGGCAGCAAACAGGGTAGTCAAGAACAGTCCAAACATGTAACAGGTTTCAAGGTACAGATCACAGGTAACAAGGCGGCAGGGGTCTTCAGGAACACTGTAGACCAGTCAGCAAGGCAGCAATGGAACAGTCCCCTTTTTATAGCACATCTTTGGTGCCAAGTGCTGTCATAGGGGGCGCTCGCGCTCCTGCGCGCGCCCTTGTGCCGCTATTGCGCACAAGGACGGCGCTTCTGTGCACAGGCATCCTTTTAATCTTTCTATTGCTAGACTGCTTGCAAGAAGGCTTTTCCTGACGTGTGATGTCCCAGTCATAATTCAATCCTTTGGGAATCTGAGTGTCTAATTTAAAGATCCAGAAGACCTCCCTTCTACTAAGAATTCGATTAAAACTACTATATTAAGCTCTGACTGCAGTTCAGCTTTTAGTGGCCAGTCTAACACCATTTGAACATAATTTCCAGCAAATAAATAGAAAAGAACGTATAGTACGAAGTTAGACTTCTCTGTCATTTATTGCTGTAGCTCATTATGCTTTCCTATGGCAGATATTAACTGATAGAGTAAGCTGTGACATCTTATCCATTAACCTATAATAATTCATTAAGCTTTTATCAAGTACAATCATTTGCTGTTTTCTTTATATACAGCAAATGCTTTATTGGAAATGACAATACAATGTCGATTGATATAATGGAAAATTATATTCAAAGTAAAATGTAATATCTCCTTAGGATATGCTTCTTGTAGAATGGCATCAAAGATACCACATAGGCATAACACATACATTAAAGCTTAATGCAACCTTTCTGGCTAATTTAAGCTGAAAGGCAGGGTAGCAAAATAATCAACCTTTTAAACAATATTAATTATTTTTCTTGCTCATGTATACTTATTCTTTAATTCACCTCTTTAAAGTGTACCACTTTAATTCACCTCTTTAAATTTACCACTATAATGTTTTCAATGAATAAATCATTTGTTGAACATTTTTCATTTTTCTCAGTTAAAAAAAGAACTGAACTCCAGTCAAATGTAACCACTTGCTTACTGGGCACTTAAACCCCCCTTCCTGCCCAGGCCAATTTTCAGCTTTCAGCGCTGTCACTCTTTGAATGACAATTGTGTGGTCATGCTACACTGTACTCAAATGAAAGTTTTAGAATTTTTTTCCCCACAAATAGAACTTTCTTTTGGTGGTATTTAATCACTGCTGGGTTTTTTATTTTTTGCTAAAAAAACAAAAAAAGACAGTAAATTATGAAAAAAAAAACTTTTATAGTTCGTTATAAAATTTTGCAAACAGATAATTTTTCTCCTTCATTGATGTGCGCTGATGAGGCTGCAATGATGGACACTGATGGGCACTGATAGGTGGCATTGGTGGCCACTGAAGAGGCAGCACTGGTGGGCGGCACTGAAGGGCATTGATAGGTGGCACTGGTAGGTGACACTGATAGGCAGCACTGATGATGAGGCACTGATGGCAGCACTGGTGCGCACTGATTGACTGCACTGATATGCACTGGCAGGTGGCACTGGTGGGCACTGGCAGGTGGCACCAGTGGGCACTGGCAGGTGGCACCGGTGGGCACAGATGAAGCAGCGGTGGCTCTCCCTGTTCGGGACCGATGTCCCTTTGACAAAAAAAGCCGATTACCGGTCTTCTGTTTATATCACGTGATCAGCTGTCATTGGCTGACAGGTGATCACGTGGTAAGGGGCCGGGATGGGCCCCTCACTCCGATCTGTGATCAGCCGAGTCTCACTGTGCCCCGCAGGGGACGTGCAGGCAGCTCATGCACGGGAGAATATCTGTTGAGGCCCTCCCGGCAATTAAAGTCCACGCTAATTGCCAATGCAGAAGTTAAAATACTGCATTTATGAATACACCCTCAAATGTGTGTTTTTTTTTCTGCAAGCAGTGTAAATACCTGAATTTTACTTCTTGTCCCTTTACAGTTGTCCCTTTGTAGAGAGGAAAAGTGAGAAGCAATACAAGCAGCCAATCGGTTGTTCTGCAATGCAATGAGAATTGATCACATTCTCTCTGTTCTCAGCTGCATAATGAGCTCAGTGAGCTAGAGGGGAGGAGAAAAAGCAACATACTGGTTGTGTCGTGGTCGGGGGTTGTCAGCAGAAGTCTGATCATTGGTGGAGAGCAGGCTAAGTTCCTAGCATTGCACAGGCTGAAAAGTGACCATGCTGTGCTCTCATGTTTAGTGTGGTCAGTTTTTATAATTAAAGTAGAGGGACTGGCAGGAACACCAGAGATTACATACAAAGAAAGTGATACAAGAGAACAGGAAACTTTTTCATACAAGTGCATGGTACAGCAGGCACATATCAGGAATATGAAATGTTGGGTTTACATATTCTTTAAGTGTTACTAAACTGTAGCAGGTAAAAATCAGGTTTTCTCCCCGGCCAGACAGGGAAGTGTTTTATTGCAGAGCGGTGTAAATCTCAGTACTGGACAGACAGATTCAAATCTTTTTGCAGGTAAAACAGGTTTGATTGGAGTTTTTTTTCTCTCATCTTAATATCTTACTGTGGTGTCCTTCAGAACCTACTCATATTGTAAAAATGTTGCTGAGTAGGTGGTCTGTACACACATGTAACTTCTATATGTACAGTATATATGTATGTAAGAAACAACACACACAGCAGCTTTGAGGGAGGCTGGAATGGTTAGAGAGGCTTGCTAGCGCAGCTTATTGAATATGCTGTATAGCAGTGTATGGTCTCCTGTCATTCTTATTTTGTGAAGAAGTGGTTTGTTGTGTGGTATGTGCTGAGGGTAAAACAAATGTTACTTTCTGAACACAGCTTTGCAACTTTGACATGAGTTTGTATAACTGTACATATCATCGCAGTGACTTTGTATATCCAGGTGAATTATACCTTGTTTTTTTCAGGACAAATTGTGTTTTCTTTTGGTGGTAAATGGTAACAGATATCTCTTGATTTTTTTTTTTTTATTATCAAAGGAAAACTGGCCAAAAATAGTAAAAAAAAAAAAATAAAATAAAAATTTAGCTGTACAGTGGGGACGGAAAGTATTCAGACCCCCTTAAATTTGTCACTTTTTGTTATATTGCAGCCATTTGCTAAAATCATTTAAGTTCATTTTTTTCCTCATTAATGTACACACAGCACCCCATATTGACAGAAAAACACACAATTGTTGAAATTTTTGCAGATTTATTAAAAAAGAAAATCTGAAATATCACATAGTCCTAAGTATTCAGACCCTTTGCTCAGTATTTAGTAGAAGCACCCTTTTGATCTAATACAGCCATGGATTTGGGGATCCTCTGCCATTTCTCCTTGCAAATCCTCTCCAGTTCGGTCAGGTTGGATGGTAAACGTTGGTGGACAGCCATTTTTAGGTCTCTCCAGAGATGCTCAATTGGGTTTAAGTCAGGGCTTTGGCTGGGCCATTCAAGAACAGTCACGGAGTTGTTGTGAAGCCACTCCTTCGTTATTTTAGTTGTGTGCTTAGGGTCATTGTCTTGTTGGAAGGTAAATCTTCGGCCCAGTCTGAGGTCCTGAGCACTCTGGAGAAGGTTTTCGTCCAGGATATCCCTGTACTTGGCCGAATTCATCTTTCCCTCGATTGCAACCAGTGGTCCTGTCCCTGCAGCTGAAAAACACCCCCACAGCATGATGCTACCACCACCATGCTTCACTGTTGGGACTGTATTGGACAGGTAATGAGCAGTGCCTGGTTTTCTCCACACATACCGCTTAGAATTAAGGCCAAAAAGTTCTATCTTGGTCTCATCAGACCAAAGAATCTTATTTCTCACCATCTTGGAGTCCTTCAGGTGTTTTTTTAGCAAACTCCATGCAGGCTTTCATGTGTCTTGCACTGAGGAGAGGCTTCCGTCGGGCCACTCTGCCATAAAGCCCCGACTGGTGGAGGGCTGCAGTGATGGTTGACTTTCTACATCTTTCTCCCATCTCCCGACTGCATCTCTGGAGCTCAGCCACAGTGATCTTTGGGTTCTTCTTTACCTCTCTCACCAAGGCTCTTCTCCCCTGATAGCTCAGTTTGGCCGGACGGCCAGCTCTAGGAAGGGTTCTGGTCGTCCCAAACATCTTCCATTTAAGGATTATGGAGGCCACTGTGCTCTTAGGAACCTTAAGTGCTGCAGAAACTTTTTTGTAACCTTGGCCAGATCTGTGCCTTGCCACAATTCTGTCTCTGAGCTCTTCAGGCAGTTCCTTTGACCTCATGATTCTCATTTGCTCTGACATGCACTGTGAGCTGTAAGGTCTTATATAGACAGGTGTGTGGCTTTCCTAGTCAAGTCCAATCAGTATTATCAAACACAGCTGGACTCAAATGAAGGTGTAGAACCATCTCAATGATGATCAGAAGAAATGGACAGCACCTGAATTAAATATATGAGTGTCACAGCAAAGGGTCTAAATCAGGGGTCTCAAACTGGCGGCCCTCCAGCTGTTGCAAAACTACAAGTCCCATGAGGCTTTGCAAGGCAGACAGAAATTGCAAGAACTGGATAATAAGTGTGAACACTCACTCATTGCATGGTATACAATTTTTCTGAGTCTTACATTGATTTATTTTATAGGAGTGTGTCACTGCTATTGTTAACATGCTCAATATTGTTCTGAGGTACTATATATTTTAAGTTATTAATTTATTATGCAAGTCAGTAAATATATACATATACGGATATTTAGTGTAGGATGTCACCATTTTTTTCGGCAGATTGGTAGCGCTGCATGTTTGTTTTTTTACATACACTATAGTACCAAAAGTATTTGGACACCTGCCTTTACACGCACATGAACTTTAATGGCAACCCAGTCTTAGTCCGTTGGGTTTAATATCGAGTTGGCCCACCTGTTGCAGCTATAACAGCTTCAACTATTCTGGGAAGGCTGTCCACAAGGTTTAGGAGTGTGTCTACGAGAATGTTTGACCATTCTTGCAGAAGCACATTTGTGAGGTCAGGCACTGATGTAGAAGAGAAAGCCTGGCTCACAGTCTCCTCTCTAATTCATCCCAAAGGTGTTCTATCAGGTTGGGATCAGGACTCTGTGCAGGCTAGTCAAGTTCCTCTACCCCAAACTCGCTCATCCATGTCTTTATGGACCTTGCTTTGTGCACTGGTTCAAATCATTTTGTGGAGGGGGGGATTATGGTGTTGGGTTGTCTTTTAGGAGTTGGGCTTGGCCCCTTAGTTCCAGTTAAGAGAACTCTAAAGGCATCAGCAAACCAAGACATTTTGGACAATTTAATGCTCCCAACTTTGTGAGAACAGTTTGGGGATGGCCCTTCCTGTTCCAACATGACTGCACACAAGTGCACAAAGCAAGGTCCATAAAGACATGGTTGAGCAAGTTTGGAGTGGTTGACTTGTCTGCACAAGTCAGTCCTGACCCCAACAGCGCTCTCCAACATCAGTGCCTGATCTCACTGAATGTGCTTCTGGAAGATTGGTCAAACATTCCTATAGACACCCTCCTAAACCTTGTGGACAGCCTTCCCAGAAGAGTTGAAGCTGTTATAGCTGCAAAGGGTGAGCCAACTCAATATTGAACCCTACGGACTAAGACTGGGATGCCATTAAAGATCATGTGTGTGTATAGGCAGGCGTCCCAATACTTTTTGTAATATAGTGTGTGTATATATATATATATATATATATATATATATATATATATATATATATATATATATATATATATATATATATATACACACACACAGTATCTCACAAAAGTGAGTACACCCCTCACATTTTTGTAAAAAATGTATTATATCTTGTCATGTGACAACACTGAAGAAATGACACTTTGCTACAATGTAAAGCAGTGAGTGTACAGTTTGTATAACAGTGTAAATTTGCTGTCTGCCTTAACCCTCTTGGGCATGGAGTTCACCAGAGCTTCCCAGGTTGTCACTGGACTCCTCTTCCACTCTTCCATGACAACATCACGGAGCTGTTGGATGTTAGAGACCTTGCGCTCCTCCACCTTCCTTTTGAGGATGCCCCACAGATGCTCAATAGTGTTTAGGTCTGGAGACATGCTTGGCCAGTCCATAACCTTTGCCCTCAGCTTCTTTAGTAAGGCAGTGGTCATCTTGGAGGTGTGTTTGGAGATGTTATGTTGGAATACTGCCCTGCGGCCCAGTCTCCGAAGGGAGGGGATCATGCTCTGCTTCAGTATGTCACAGTACATGTTGGCATTCATGGTTCCCCAAAGGAACTGTAGCTCCCCAGTGCCAGCAGCACTCATGCAGCCCCAGACCATGACACTCCCATCACCATGTTTGACTGTAGGCAAGACACACTTGTCTTTGTACTCCTCACCTGCTTGCTGCCACACACACTTGACACCATCTGAACCAAATAAGTTTATCTTGGTCTCATCAGACCACAGGACATGGTTCCAGTAATCCATGTCCTTAGTCTGCTTGTCTTCAGCAAACTGTTTGCGGGCTTTCTTGTGCATCATCTTTAGAAGAGGCTTCCTTCTGGGACAACAGCCATGCAGATTAATTTGATGCAGTGTGCGGCGTATGGTCTGAGCACTGACAGGCTGACCCCCCCCCCACCCCTTCAAACTCTGCAGCAATGCTGGCAGCACTCATATGTCTATTTCCCAAAGACAACCTCTGAATATGATGCGGAGCACGTGCACTCAACTTCTTTGGTCAACCATGGCAAGGCCTGTTCTGAGTGGAACCTGTCCCGTTAAACCTCTATATGGTCCTGGCCACCGTGCTGCAGCTCTGTCTCAGTGTCTTGGTAATCTTCTTATAGCCTAGGCCATCTTTATGTAGAGCAACAATTCTTTTTTTCAGATCCTCAGAGAGTTGATTGCCATGTGGTGCCATGTTGAACTTCCAGTGACCAGTATGAGAGAGTAAGAGCGATAACACCAAGTTTAACACACCTGCTCCCCATTCGCACCTGAGACCTTGTAACACTAACTAGTCACATGACCCCGGGGAGGAAAAATGGCTAATTGGGCCCAATTTGGACATTTTCACTTAGGGGGTGTACTCACTTTTGTTGCCAGCGGTTTAGACATTAATGGCTGTGTGTTGAGTTATTTTGAGGGGACAGCAAATTTACATTCTTATTCAAGCTGCACACTCACTACTTTACATTAAGCAAAGTGTCATTTCTTCAGTGTTGTCACATGACAAGATATAATAAAATTTTTACAAAAATGTGAGGGGTGTACTCGCTTTTGTGAGATACTGTAATATATATATATATATATATATATATATATATATATATATATTTATATATATATATAAACATTCACATCAGTCCCTGTCCTCAAGGAGCTTACAATCTATAAGGTCCCTAACTCATATTCAAACATACACATACTAGGGCCATTTAGACAGGAGCCAACTAACCTACCAGCATGACTTTGGATTGTGGGAGGAAACCAGAGTACCCAGAGGAAGCCCACGCAGGCACAAGAAGGACATGCAAACTCCAGGCAGGTAGTGCCATAGTTAGGATTCAAACAGATGACCTTAGTGCTCCTAGGCGGAAGTGCTAACTTACTTACTGAGCTCTGCAGAGTGTAACATCAGCTCTCTGCCCCCTTTTTTCTGACAGCTCAGACAAGCTTTATAAATTATGCACTTTGAATGGATGGAGAGAAGAGAAGACTCTAGGATGATTTGTTTCACCTATGTGTTTCACCTGAAGATAGTCACTTCCCTGGGTATATGGAATGGTTTACAACCACTTTAATAGCGTGTTTTCTCTTATTGTTTGAAAGCCTTGTACACTGATAGTAAAGCATTTTGTGAATGAACTGTATGTGTAAGGTAAAATAAGTAACCGGGCCCAAAAAGTGATTTTTTTTTTTTTACTGAATGTGTATTATGCCATTTTCCAAATGACAATAATACTGTAAATATGACGTTTTGAAGGTACATACAAATATAGCTAGTTTTACATATTCCTTTTTCATTTGAGAGCCCCCACACAAAAATACCATACCCATGTTCATTAGTAATGCATATTTAGAAAACAGGTTAGATGAAAGCTGGGCAGCTAAAGTTAAGCCCCAAATCGCTACCATTCCAAAGTCATACCCCTCCCCTCCACAAACACATGCGGCACATCACTGCTTTCTGACATTGAACACTGGCCATTTTTCTAGCCTTTTAGTGCATGTGCTTGCACAGCAGACGGAGGCCATGCTGAAACAATGCCTGCTCAAGTTCTTCTACACTCAGCTTGTGCGGACAGGCAAAATCTGCTCAATGTCTGGATGTTTCTGTACAATACACGGTCTGCATAGAGCTAGTTTTCCATTGGTCAAGCTTTGCCTGTCCATGCAAACTGAGCACATACAGTACCACCCGAACAGCCACAGAGTAAAAAAAAAACAGTGATGTGGTTCAGTATATTGGCATGATTGAGGACTCAGATATGTTTTTACTTATCACTTGTCAACATTGTAAGCCAGAAACCATGGTGACTATTGGTTGCCTCCTTGGACCCTGGGCAACTCATCCTTTGACTTCTACAGTATGGTCCTCCCTAGTGAACCTTGTGCGGTTTTACTGTATGTATATGCAAAGTCCTGCTCATATCAATCGATGTTTGTCTATATAACTAAAACTTACCTCTACAAAGCTGAGTTTCAGCTTCTCCAATAGGTCTTTGTGCTCTCGTTCTAGGGCTGCTAGTTTCTTCCCTTTATTGCTGATATCTTCTAGAGTATGCGATTTATCATTTCCCCCTAGACCATTTTGTTCTTGCTTAATCACCTTTTGGAAATAAAAGCATACTGTAAAGTCATTTTTTTTATTTTTATTTACAGTTCAGTGAAAAATGAATTACCTTTTTTACATTAAGCATTATTAGGTCTAGTTGTGCATAAATAGAGGCCAAAGAATACCTA
This sequence comes from Aquarana catesbeiana, assembly GCF_042186555.1. Classification (NCBI taxonomy): domain Eukaryota; kingdom Metazoa; phylum Chordata; class Amphibia; order Anura; family Ranidae; genus Aquarana; species Aquarana catesbeiana. The sequence goes on along the minus strand of NC_133328.1, from coordinate 546,905,727 downwards.
TATTGTTTTCATGTTATGTCCTCAATAAACAATTACAAAATGCGCAATTTCAGTTATAGGTCAGAACAAAATGCGCAATTTCAGTTATAGGTCAGAACATATGTAGTAATTTGTTGTACTGTCTTTAGTTAAAATTATTGCAACTAGATGTTTCTTGTAATTATTGACTATACTGTAGCCTCACATGTTATACAGGGGTAATAGAGCCCAAACACTGCTAGCCCTGACAATATGGCCACGAGAAAGATACCAGCATCTAACGGCAACATATAATGCAGTTCTCCTTTACCACTTGATCCTCAAATATCTCCTGGTAGTAAAGACACTATGCTCCCTAGAATGCAGAGCTCTCCCCATTCTTTACATGAGTAGAAGAGAGATAAAGGACATTAGTCAAAGTGAGATCTAATGCTACCACCGCCTCCTGGGGGTGCTGCTATAGAAAGGTTTCTATTATTATATTATTATTATACATGATTTATAGAGCGCCGACAGTTTACGCAGTTTCTATCTTTATAATAGGTATTAAGTACTGGCTCCATACACAAACCTAATTGTCAGTTAGTGTCCAATTGTCTGCTGCAATATCGCAGTCACGCTAAAAGTCGCTAATCACCACCATTACTAATAAGAAAGAAATAAACAAGAATTCCAGTACATATCCCATAGTTTGTAGAAACTGACATTTGAGGGAACAGAAAAACAACAAAATAAAGATAGATACCAGAGACAAGTCAGGGCTGGAATAGGAAACCATGATAAACATGTTGTATTTATAGAAAAAAGTACAAGAGGGCAAGGAGGCAGGGAGGGGGTGGTGCCGAGGAGCCTGCAGATTAAGAAGTTAAAAAACAGGCATGAACCCAGTGTAAAGCCACCAGGTAAATGTACTGTAGGTGAAAATAAACAGAAAAGTGAATACATTAAAAATAGTAAAGAGTTTGAGCTTAGTACAGGGAGAGCACAGAAGGTACCACCACCCATAGCAGAGTAGTCCCACTGGTCACAGAAAAGTACATAGGGATGATAAGGAGGATAAACTCTACAGACCTGTGACAGATAACATCAGAGAGGAGATCACTGGAGAAAGAGTAGGCTGGACCCAGGGCTGGAGGGAAGGCTCCAGAGTGGATAACAATCAGGAAGGACTGGGTGGAAAAAGTATGAGAGCCAGAGTAAAGGAGAGAAGAAAATGTCTGCAAAAAATTGTACGGATCACATATTAACCACTTGCCGACCACGCTATAGCCCTATGACGGCTACAGCACAACTGGCTAGTTCTGGGAGGCTATCACATGATGGCCTCCCGTGCTTTGTGCTTCCCCTGAGGTATGCACCCAGAAGTGTCTGTGATCACTGGATCCTCGAGGACCCAGCGCATCATGCATCGTGATAAAGGGCCAATCACAGCGGGCCTTTACCACGTGATCGCTCCATCCAATGACGGAGTGATCACTTGTCAAAAACACAGAATAGTGCCCGGTTCAGCTTGCACTGCTGCGGTGTTTCGCTCTCCTCTCCTCACACGATGTATCAGTGTGAGGAAAGAAGAGGGAAACACCACAGCAGTGAGAGCTGGCACGAACCCGAGTGCCCATACAGTGCTGAACAGTGCCATCAGTGCCCCTACAGTGCGCCTATAGTGCTGAACAGTGCCATCATTGCCCCTATAGTACTGAACAGTGCCATCAGTGCCCCCACAGGGCTAAACAGTGCCATCTGTGCCCCTACAGTGCCATCAGCTCCCTACGGTGCCACTACAGGGCTCATTAGTGCCCTACAGTGCTGCTACAGTGCCACTATAGAGCTCATCAGTGTAAAAATGTGTAAAAAATGCACTATTTTCATTCCACATTGTCAAAAAACTTGTGGGAAAAAAATGACATGTTCAAAAGATTCATTTCAAGATTCAAAAATTATTGGAAAGACCATAAGGATCAACAGTAAGACCATAAGGATCAACAGTAAGAAAGAAAAGAGCTCATCTGGGTAACACCGCTGTGGTGAGCGGGTCTGGTCCCGCTGAGGTGGATTCGGAGCAAAGACCTTGGCTGTGTCTCCCAGCACTTCCTAGTAAGGCTTTGCTCCGAATACACCACAGTACACCACAGTGAGACCAGACTGGCTCACCACTGCAGTGTTACCTAGGTGAGCCCTTTTCCTTTTCCATGGTATTGCACATTTATCATTTTGAGATTGGTAGCACAGCACACTTTTATTTTATTTATAAATTGTATAATAATTCTGTGCATGCAGCAACCCACAGATTATTATTTGATGTATCCGATTTATTTTTATAATTTGAGAGCCATCACTTGGTAGTCCAAGAGTTATTCACTCACAGACTTTAGAAATATGATTTATTGTATTGAGAGAATTTTAAGGCACGCGCATCACCACATGTTACTTTTGAAGTTCACAAAAAAAAGTAGGGCTGAAGGTTTTTTACCTTCATGCATTCTATGTATGAAAGTAAAAAACCTTCTGTGTCCTGCTCCCCCCTTAGCCCCTCCCTTATACTCACCTGAGCTCCCGCTCGATTCAGACTCCGCTGTCCCCGGTCTCTCTTTTCTCATTGGCTGAGACACAGCAGCGGGAGCCCCTGACAATCACAGCCAATCAGCCAGTGCGCCACTGAGGTAAGAGCAGGGGGTGGGGCCGAGTTGCAGTTCTATGTATCTTATGGTGGCATAGAGCGTGGCTTGGAAGCGAGCATGCAACAGTGCCCCAATAGCAAGCGGCTTGCTATTGAGGGCACTGGTCAAGGGGGAGAAACCAGGAGCCCCAGCGGGGGACCTGAGAAGAAGAGGATCGGGGCTGTTTTGTGCAGAACCATAACACAGAGCAGGTAAGTATGACATTTTTTTTTTAAATAACAAAGAACCTTAAAATCACGTGAAGCTTTCACTTAAACGGAAGCAAAATAAGCCCCTTTTGCACGGTCCTACCTATCCTTGTCTTGGAATAACTGGTGTAAACCTTACTTTATGTCCATTCCTAAACTGTCTAAATATCCTCCCCATAGCCTAGGTGCTGTCATGAAAACGAAATAAGCCTTTATCAAAGAGGACCCTTTTTACAGCTTCTCACCAAAACCAAATTTTGTAGGAGATGTCACTTATTTCAGTTCAAGCACACTACAGAGTTCAGGGAACTAATCATATATGGGGGAATGAGGTTTCTAGGGGCATTCTATACCACATACAGTTGTCATTTTAACAAAAACAAAGTGTAGTGGCTACCGATTAAAAAAGAAATGTAATTTTAATAAAGGTTATATACAAATTATAAAGCTTGCATAGCAATCAGATATGTTTACCATTCTTCTTCTTTTTTTTTAGCAAAAGTATGGTTTCTTTTACAGGTTTATGAACTAATGTTTTTATGTTCTATCTATTTGTAGAAAATCTTTTTCAATTTTAGTTCTATTCAATAAATAAATATATATTACAAGGTGCATCTCTGACATTCGGTATGAAAAGCATGATGGACTAACTGTCTGTTTTTAGGGCAACAGCTGAAAAAGCCTACAAACACAGAGCTACACAATATTACATGTTTAAATGAAAAAAAAATGATAAAAAAAAACAAAAAAACAGAATGTAGTGGGTCTTTTTTTGGGCTAAATTAAATGAGTGTTTGACTTGTTGCACTAATGTATTACCGCAGGCAAATGTTGTCTAATGAAAGGTGGTAATGGTGGCTCTACAGGTTGAAAGCTGTGACGAAAAAAAAATGTCTGCCTCATAGCAGATTAAAACAAAGACTGATATTTATATCATATATTTATTGCTCAATTTAACGTTTTGACCGGAGTTCATCCCTAATTTCTTCCATATATGGCTGCAAGAGTGATACAGCTATGCGGTAAAAAAAATGCGACACATGTTTCAAATTTAAGGTAAAAAATATGACTGATTGTAACAAACACCAATTTCTGTTTTTTTCTAGTACAGTGCGTAAAGAATGCAGCATCTCATAATGAAAACATTGCTTTGCGGCTAAGACCCCAAAATATTACATTTATAAAAGGTCTCAAAGAACAATCTGCTGCCAAGACAGTGGAAAGAGAATGTACAATGGCCAGAAAATCTGTGAATGTTGAGAAAGATCAACAGTAAATTATTTTTAAGAAGAAAAATACAGATTTCTTTGTAGAAAGGTAACTTGAAAGATAGTTATAGCCAGCCTGATTTGAAATACATTTTATAGCTTAGTACAGAAATATATATGGGGATTCAAAGGGAACACATAACTTTTTCTTAAATCACTATATATCTATTTTATGTGGATACTTTTGTCACACATACAGACCTGAACTTATAATTGAGGATTCTCTACTTGAACTGCCAGTTATTGTAAAGAATGGACAAATGCATCAGCATAGACGGGTTATAAGATCTGATCTTGTCCTTGTAATCTTAGTCTTTTGTACTCAATGGCAAAATGCCATTGTACAGGAGTAAGGTTTACACATGCTCTACTTTTTGTATATGAAAAGATAAAGCACAACTTTAAATACAATCTATACATATACTGTATATTTTTTAAACATTAACACACCTTGATAAAGGTTTTTCAGATTTTGTGATTTCACTTTTGAATGGGGAAGGGATAGAGCCCCTGTCTGGTTTTTAATGCTGTGTGTCCTTTTTGAAGAGATTTACACTCAGACAAACAGAAACTGAAACGATCTCCTCCAAAATTGATGGGAAATCTTACAACCGAAAAATTTTCCACTACACTTTCTGTCAACTAACCTTTTAGACTTTCCTCCAGAGTCATCCCTAGGAAACTTTCAATCCTGTGGCTATTGTAGCTGGGACAGAACGTCACAGTAAATCTCTGACACAGACAGCAAGAAAAACTTGTTGTGGTACATCTTGGAGTTCCTAACACAGTAGAGAGAACTCAATGACTGGAGAAGAGCTGACCCTGTGATTTAGATCAGATAACTGAGCTCTCGTTTTTATTCTTTTAATTAATTCATTTTTATTACACACCACTGGTTTCAGACTCCTGAATATGCAATACACATTTGTAAATCACTTTGCTGTAGAAAAGTACGCAACTTCTTTTTTAAAGATTTTTTGGAGTTCCTTTTTTAAAAATGTAAGTTTGGCTACAAAAATAAATGCAAGCACTTGAAGTTATGTGAACTTACCTTCAGAGATCATAAACACTCTGGGGACCCTGAAACCCAAGGTGCACTAACAGACTTGCATTTTAGAATTATATGCAAGCAGGATAAGGCAGGCCAGATTTAAGCTTCGCCAGGTAAGGGGGATCTGGGGTGTTTGGAAAGATATATAAAAGGTAAGTGCAAGCACCTCTAGGTATCCAGTTTCAAATATTTTTGGAACTGACAGATGTACAATGGTAGTTAACCACTTTAAGACCAGGCCTTTTCTGGAAGTTTAAATTAATATTTTTTGCTATAAAATTACTTAGAACACCCAAACATGATATATTTATTTTTTTAGCAGAGACTCTATAGAATAAAATGGCGATTGCTGCAATATTTTATGTCACACCGTATTTTCACAGCGGTCTTTCAAATGCAATTTTTTGGGAAAAAATACACTTTTTTGAATAAAGAAAAAAAAAAGTTAAGTTAACCAAATTGTTTTGTATAATGTGCAATATGATTTTACGCAAAGTAAATAGATACCCAACATGTCATGCTTTAAAATTGCGCATGCTCGTGGAATGGAGACAAACTACGGTACCTAAAAATCTCCACAGGTGACGCTTTGTTTTTTACATTTTACCAGTTTAGAGTTACAGAGGAGGTTTGGTGCTAGAATTATTGCTCTCGCTCTAATGATCACAGCGATACCTCACATGTGTGGCACTAACACCATTTACATATGCGGGCGCGACCTACGTATGCGTTCACTTCTGTGCACAAGCCTGAAGGGACGGGGGGGTGCTTTAAAAAAAAAAATCTTATTTATTTAACTTTTTTTTATTTTTACACTGTCCCTTTATTTTTTTTTTTTAATCACTTTTATTCATATTACCAGGAATGTAAACACCCCTTGTAATATAAATAAGCATGCCAGGTCTTCTTTACTGAGAGACCTGGTGTCAAAAAGACCCAAGATCTCTCATTTACCTTTAAAGTGGATGTAAGCCCACTTTCGTCCTTTCTAAAGTACTGTCATAGTGGTTATCTATAAGGATATACATGTCTCCTGCATGTATCCTTACCTGTCAAATGTCTCCCCTCTGTCGGTTATGAGACCCGAAAACTGCATATTCTGTGGGTGGGTCTGTTGTCTGGAGCTCAGTGGGTGGAGTCGTGATGTCAGTAGACTCCCCGCCCACCTCTACACTCCCCTTGTCAACATGCATTTTCTCCTGTGTATTTCTTACACTGAACTTCTGCTATGATCGCTAATATCCAGTCAAAACCCAGAAAAGTCACCACATGACTTCAGCATACCCAATCATGTTGAGGTGTGGAGCAGCCAATCCTGGGAGAGCTGGAGAAGAAAGGAGGAGGAGATCTGAATTACACAGAATTCCTCTCTTAAGCGTTTGCATGAGATATGTAAATCACCTGTCATTCATGGCAAGGAGGAAGAACTGACTCCTATTTCTCTGTGTCAGTTTTTGTCTCACTGAAAAAAAGATAAGAGGACTGCTCGGAGTTGGATTAACTCTTTGTGCCAAGACTGGTTACAGATGACATGAAATCCTATACTGTACAAGGTGCAAGCCTTAATATAAAAAAAAAAAAAAAATCATTTGGGTTTACATCCACTTTAACTACCTCCCGTCTGCTGTAATGACAGTGAGGGGGGGATGTTCCATTGTTCTGGGACTACATCATATGACGTCACCCTGTCACACCGCACTTGGGCACCTGCACTGGGACACAATGCAACCCCGATCTTGGTAAAGAGCCGATGACGTGGCTCTTTACCCATGTGATCAGCTGTGTCCAATCATAGCAGATCACAAGGAAATGCCAGTTGTCGGCTCTCCTCACCTCACACTGACAGAGCGTGAGGCAAGGAGAGCCGATCAGTGGCATCTCCTCACAGGGTAGACCTGTACAGATAGTGCCCTGATTATCAGTGCCCAGCAGTGATGCCAGTCTGTGCCCATCTGTGATGCCAATCTGTGCCCATCAGTGATGCAAGTGTGTGCTGCCTTTCAGTGTCTGCTCATCAGTGTTGCCCATCAGTGCCGCCTATATGTGCTGCCTATCAGTGCCCATCAGTGCCACCTATCCCTGCCTATAAGTGTCACCTATCAGTGCCACCTATCAGTGCTGCATATTAGTGCCTCATCAGTGCCACCTCATCAGTGCCCTTCAGTTCTATATCATCAGTGCTGACTCATCAATGCCCATCAGTGCAGCCTATCAGTGTTGCATGACCATGCAAATTCTCATTCAAATTGTGACAGCTGAAAATTGGCCTGGGAAGGAAGGGGAAGTGTCCGGTATTGAAGCTATTAAACTTTGCACATTAGTATTGCTTGGACATTTAAGAAGGGTGTACACCCCGAAAGCTTGTCCTGCAAAATTAGATGTTAGTGAAAATTCTAAAAAGTATCACGGACAGTACTCAATTATTTTGGGGGTAGTTTAATACTTTTTTTTTTTAACTAAATGTGCCCTCATCATTTAAAAGGTGCTGTGGCCCTATGTAAAATGGACTACACTTGCATAGTAGCCAGCCCTTATGTTTGTGTTGAACACCATTTATATACAGTATCTCACAAAAGTGAGTGCACCCCTCACATTTTTGTAAATATTTTATTATATCTTTTCATGTGACAACACTGAAGACATTACACTTTGCTACAATGTAAAGTAGTGAGGGTACAGCTTGTAAAACAGTGTAAATTTGCTGTCCCCTCAAAATAACTCAACACACAGCCATTAATGTCTAAACCGCTGGCAACAAAAGTGAGTATACCCCTAAGTGAAAATGTCCAAATTGGGCCCAAACTGTCAATATTGTGTGGCCACCATTATTTTCCAGCACTGCCTTAACCCTCTTGGGCATGGAGTTCACCAGAGCTTCACAGGTTGCCACTGGAGTCCTCTTCCACTCCTCCATGACGACATCATGGAGCTGGTAGATGTTAGAGATCTTGCGCTCCTCCACCTTTCGTTTTGAGGATGCTCCACAGATGCTCAATAGGGTTTGAGTCTGGAGACATGCTTGGCCAGTCCATCACCTTTACCCTCAGATTCTTTAGCAAGGCAGTGGTTATCTTGGAGGTGTGTTTAGGGTCCTTATCATGCTGGAATACTGTCCTGCGGCCCAGTCTCCGAAGAGAGGGGATCATGCTCTGCTTCAGTATATTCACAGTACATGTTGGCATTCATGGTTCCCTCAAAGAACTGTAGCTCCCCAGTGCCGTCAGCACTCATGCAAACCCAGACCATGACACTTCCACCACTATGCTTGACTGTAGGCAAGACACACTTGTCTTGGTACTCCTCACCTGGTTGCTGCCACACACGCTTGACACCATCTGAACCAAATAAGTTTATCTTTGTCTCCTCAGACCACAGGACATGGTTCCAGTAATCCATGTCCTTAGTCTGCTTGTCTTCAGCAAACTGTTTGCAGATTTTCTTGTGCATCATCTTTAGAAGAGGCCTCCTTCTGGGACAACAGCCATGCAAACCAATTTGATGCAGTGTGTGGCATATAGTCTGAGTACTGACAGGCTGACCCCCCATCCCTTCAACCTCTGCAGCAATGCTGGCAGCACTCATACCTCTATTTCCTAAAGACAACCTCCGGATATAACACTAAGCGCGTGCACTCAACTTCTTTGGTCGACCATGGCAAGGCCTGTTCTGAGTGGAATCTGTCCTGTTAAACAGCTTTATGGTCTTGGCCACCGTGCTGCAGCTCAGTTTCAGGGTCTTGGCAATCTTCTTTTAGCCTAGATGTCGGGTAACAATTCTTTTTTTCAGATCCTCAGAGAGTTCTTTGCCATGAGGTGCCATGTTGAACTTTCAGTGACCGGTATGAGAGAGTGAGAGCGATAACACCAAATTTAACACACCTGCTCCCAATGCACACCTGAGACCTTGTAACATTAATGAGTCACAAGACAACGGGGAGGGAAAATAGCTAATTGGTCCCAATTTGGACATTTTCACTTAGGGCTGTACTCACTTTTGTTACCAGCGGTTTAGACATTAACGGCTGTGTGTTGAAATATTTTTAGGGGACAGCAAATTTACACTGTTATATAAGCTGTACACTCACTACTTTACATTGTAGCAAAGTGTCATTTCTTGAGTGTTGTCACATGAAAAGATCCAATAAAATATTTACAAAAATGTGAGGGGTGTACTCACTTTTGTGAGATACTGTATCTAGGGCCACACCACTTATATATCTGTGAATATACTGTATATTACAGGCCCTGATTCATTGACTTGCAATGGCCCACGGCAATTTTACAGCACCTTTATCTAGGGACAGCCTGCGTGACATTCCTCATTCCTGATCTTTATAGGTCATTAGCATGTTTATTCAATAGGAAACTTTTAAGAACAAAGACAATGAGCAATAGCCTACATCAACCAATAAGATTTTTGATGAAGCACAATCGTTAGGCTAGATAAGACTTAGGAGTGCCACCTCATACTTTGGAATTAGATTGGGTGGTCCCCACCAATCATTTCTCAGCTTTAAAGAATCCCAATCAGCAGAAGCATTGTGGATACAATGTAACAATATCATTACAAAACACCACCAATTACATACTTTTGCTTTCCGTGTCCAGCCAAGGCGAGATACACACCTCAGTGTGTTAAACAATCCAGAGATAACACTAGTAACGTCTCTGCCTTAACTTATGAAACTGTGATATATATTTCATACGAAACTGAGAATTTGTACACAGCAGAACTTGAGAAAAAGCAGAGCGTAAATGAAGAAAAAAATAACATATGCTGCATATAACACACCCTTTAAAATATACAACGAAAAAATGTATCCGGCCTTTCTTTGTCTGCTAATACCAGGTGCAAGCCCTTTACTACTTTGCACAAAAGAAAATGTTTTATGGCTGTATTAGGAAGGAAAAAAAAAAGATTTACACATATTTAAGAATGTTTTTATTAGACAGGTATCAAAAGCCATACAGATTCAAATATCTTTCTTCTAGGGGTATTGGCACAACAAGGAAAAAGCATCTACTTTCCTGCTGATTTAAAACATTCCAGTTTATTTTTAGAGCACACATGGATATACTTTTTTTTACCTTTCCATGGCACAGAGCCCAAAAATATAGATTTTTTTTTTTTGCTTTCTCTTGAGAGAGCTGAAATTCATAATGTGATGGCTTGGGACCCTTTTTCCTGCAAATTCTTCCTACTATTTATTATCAGTAAAAGAAGAGCTGATTTATAGAGCTTGCTGAGCCTTAAGGCACACACTATAGGAATAACTATTATAGGCTGCACACAATTTAACCTACTTCCAAACAAAGAGGTATAATTGCTGATAGAGGAATGGATTATAACTAGAATTTTAAAAAGTCTGTCCAGAAAAAGTAGAAGACTCCTTCACACTATCAACAATAATAAACCTTCACTACACTGAGTCCTGATATAGAACTGGTTCATTGTGGTAAGAAGTCTGATGATTATCTCCACACCAAGTCTGCAGTGATGTCCTCACATTCAGAGACTCCACA